>NC_134483.1:235670252-236270252 GCF_040206685.1 Ascaphus truei
ATGAACATTATAATTATATTAGAACAAAAGACAAGGGTCCTCTGTCGCAAGACACTTTGCATTCCATAATGACACCATCTTACAATGAAAATATATCATAAATGAGAAGGTCCACAAATCAGCAGGAAAGTGTAATAGGATACATTATTACAGAGGGAAGCATCCTGGATATATGCACTGGGTAGAATGCATCCTAAAAGGCACAATGAAGATAGTGGTCTATATTGTTTTATTTAGGGGTACACAGAGAGACCCTTGAGGGAGTTATCACCATCTGTAAATTACGTTGCATGAATCCTTGGTGGTGTTGCTTCTCAATCTACTTATATGGTAC
Organism: Ascaphus truei; assembly: GCF_040206685.1. Lineage (NCBI taxonomy): Eukaryota > Metazoa > Chordata > Amphibia > Anura > Ascaphidae > Ascaphus > Ascaphus truei. Next base: position 235,670,587 of record NC_134483.1, read on the forward strand.
AGATGTAGCCCCACTTAGGGTCTCATTCAGAGAAGGTTCATAAATAAAATCACCGGACCATTTAAATCACCCTTTTTATGAGCGTTGCTATCACGGTATTCAGAAAGCCTTCATTACCTGTCATAGCAAAATTCACAAAATGGGTGATAAGCCGGTGATCTGATGAACGACCCTCTGAAAAGGCCTTACCCGGTGAGTTGTATCTGCTTCAGAGAGAGCTGATCTGAGAGAGCCGTCTCTCCCTGTGCAAATATCGCCTGAAATTTATGTGTATAAATTTTAATTTTGTTACTAGTTTAGATGAGCAGGGGGTCTCCTGAGCTGAATCGCATTGGTTTCAGCCTCAGGGACCCCCTACTGCCCCGTTATGGGGTGCCAGTATCTCCTATGCATTTTATTCCATGGTCACGTGACATCGACATTTAAATGCATAGGAGATACTGTCCCCCCATAACGGGGCCTGTATCTCGGGAAGTAGGGGGTCCCTGAGGCTATCCGCTATGGTAATGAAGTTTACTGTAAATGCATTTTTATTGCACAGGATTCATGCCAGGGGTCGAATACCAGTGATAGCAAAATGCACACAACTGGCGAGTTTCTGCCAGCGAGAGCCTCGAGCCTCTGCAAAGGCAAAAACCAGCGATTCATTTCTGCTGCAGAGAGAGTGGCTCTGAGAGAGCCGCCTCTCCCAGCTGAAATTTCGCCCAAAATTTATTTATTTAAATATCCATTCCTTTAATAGTGTTGAGGTGCAGGGGGTCTCCGGAGGTGAACCACGTTGGTTTTATGTCCAGGGACCCCCTGCTTCCTGAGATTCTGGCACCTTTATGGGGTGCCGGTATCTCCTATGCAAGGAAATGTCCCGGTCACGTGACGCAGGACATTTCAATGCAGATGGATACCGGCACCCCATAAAGGGGCCTGTATCTCGGGAAGCAGGGGGTCCCCGGACATAAAACCAACGTGGTTCAGCTCCGGAGACCCCCTGCACCTCTACACTATTAAAGGAATGGATATTTAAATAAATATTTAAAAACACATCAATTCATGCCCCGCCCCCCCCTGCGCCCAAACCCATACAGTACAGTAATGGTCAAAATAACTATTATCCAGATATGGATAATAGATTATTTGCCCATTATTAAACACTGCATTAGCATACATAAATAAAATAAATAAATACAGTTATACTTACCACAACAGCAGGTCCCTCTGTCCTCCGTTGCCAGAAAGCATATATAGAAAATAAATACATTCTAATGGTCCCTAACCCCTTAATCACCTTAGCGGTTCCTAACCGCTATAGTTATTAAGGGGTTAACCCACCCTGACCCGGGAGGCCTAAGCACCCACCCCAGACTGACTATACCCACCCTGTACCCATTGAGTAGTATAGTGGTACATCATACCCATATAATAATAATAATATGGGCATGATAAGCCTCTATAGCACTCAATGGGCACCCTAATAAAAATACAGTAATACACAAGACACAGTAATAAAACCTAACTATACTCCAAAAAGCACACTTCACTAAATAAAATCAGTAGCCAGCTCATCCAATCAATAGAAGCAATTACAATATCAACAATGAATTAATTAAACCATTACCCAATCAAACCAATTAATCCCTAAAGCAACTCAAAATGAATAGTAACACTAACCAATGTAAACAATGAATTAATCCTACATTAATTAATGTAACCATTAAAAGACAAATAAATAAATTAAAACAATCTCTGAAGTATCCATAAAACACATTAGCTAACATAATATAACTTTAAGTACAAGTGAACACCAATCGCAAACCTTTTCTTACATTAACCATAAACAAACAATCACATCCAAATCAACAACTGCAATAAAAAGTGAGAAATGCCCCCCAAATATTGGCATAATAATGTATTAATCTGTACCCTAAAGAGGTACCGATTAATATATTATTAATATATATAGCTATTAATGGCTATCAGCTCCGGAGACCCCCGGAATCAATCCGAGGCAGGAAAAGGGCCTGATTTTTTCTAAGTCCCGACCCATCGCAGCTCATCGAGGCCATCTCCCCACCAATTGTCCAACAATTTTGTGGGGAATTGGATTTGGGGAGAAAATCGTTTTTTAGGCCTGCGATGGGCTGTGATGGGCCGCGACACCTGACTCGCGGGTCTCTGAATAGCAGGAGTTTATCAACCCTCCGAAAATGGTCGATAAGGGCCTGATCGCTGCTCAGTCAGCGAATTTCGGACGGAGATAAAATTTTGCGTCGATACAGGCCATTATCGAGCACTTATCGAGGCTGAATACCAGTAGCCATTTTAGTCGATAAGTGCTCGATAAGGGCCTTATCGAGGCTTTCTAAATAAGGCCCTCAGTCTTTTATCACCCACTTATCACTGCTTACTGAATAGCAGTAGGCATTTTGGGTGATAAGTGCTTGGTAAGTGGCTTATGAACGCTTTCTGAATGAGGCCTTTACTGTTTTCGGTACAACAAAAATCAAGTGTAAATCTCCTGCTTTTATTTGCATGTTGCGGCTGCCCCACTGCTGTTTAGTTTTGTGGTTGAAGAAGTACCGTACTCTGCAGTAACTATAGATGGTGCTAGTGGGCTAGTGTGTCTTATTCCCATACTCCAAGCCTGCACAACTCCAGTCCTTGAGGGCCATAAACAGGTGGGGGGGGGGGGGTGAGGGAGGGTGGGTCGCTGGACGGATGACAGAGTGGAAGTAGTGGTGGCACCGGAGGGTGTATTGTAGGGGTGAGGGGGGTGGTGGTGGTGGCAGTTGTTTGTGGGGTAGGGGTGGCATTTGGGGGTTGGGTCGGGATGGGCCGGCAGGCGGCACAAGACGGTGTGCGGGCCACAGAGGAGCGGCATCTTGAAAATGGTGAGCAATGTGCAGGGGTATGGGGGGGTGACGGAGGGGGGGTTGCTGGATGGATGAAGAATGGAAGTACCGGTAGCACCGTAGGGTGTATGGTAATGGTGAGGGGGGGGTGGCAGTTGTTTGTGGGGTGAGTGTGGCATTTGGGTGGTTGGGTGTGACTCTGTATGGGTGACAGTGTTAGTGTTTGTGGGGGGGTTCAATTTGTGTGTTTGGTGGTGACAGTTGGCGGGTTATGCAGCGAAGCTGCGCATGGTGGGAGGTGTGACAGTTGGCGGGTTATGCAGCGAGGCTGCATGTGGCGAGAGGTGATGGCAGAGCAGTGGAGGCTGTGCGGAGCGACGCTGCACTGGACGGTGTGCAGGGGTGAGGGTGGGTGGTGATGGGGGTGTCACGCGGCAGCGCACGGTACCTGAGGTGCTTCGCGTGCTAGGAGGTGATGGCCGAGCAGTGGAGGGTGTGTGGAGCGAAGCTGCACCGGACGGTGTGCAGGGGTGAGAGGCGTGCGGGGGCTAGGCCGGGCCACGGACCAATCAGATTGGCAAGAGGCTGAGTGACAGACCGACGGACCAATCAGATTGCCCAGAGGCAGAGCAAGCAAACAACGTTTTCTGTTTTATAGATATCGATTAGATTTTAAAGATAAATTACAATGACTTTGGGAAATAATAAAATTTTCTTTCAATAATACGATCTTCTTCAACCAACATCTTTTCTAGCTGTCTCTTGTACAGTTTCACCTGTAAAATAATCGAGAAGAAATAGATGCATTAATTACACTGTGTTTCTGTGTCGGTGTGCATGTGCATTCAATGTGAATTATATAGGAGACGCATATACTTTTCATTGAATTTGTGCGCATGCACAATAAAGCTATGGGTAAATGAATGGAACGCATACATTACCTTAATTATCCATTATCGCAGAAAGTGTTTCCTACTCGAGTGTTCATGTGTCAGGAAGAGTGTGTGTAAAACGAAGCACAGCTACAACAGTACAAAAAAGGAGGATCAGCCACAGATAACTCCCATAAAATGTTGAATTTATTCAGCTCACATGGACAGCCTGAACAGATTAAAAAAAACACCTATGCAGTTCGCGTGCCCTGCATTTTATCAAGGTGTTAGCGCAATACGCGTAAGTGTTTTAATCTGTTCAAACTGTCTATGTGAGCTGAATATATTCAACATTTTATGGGAGTTGCCCGTGGCTGATCCTCCATTTTTGTGCTGCGGTAGGTGTGCTTAATTTTACACACACTCTACCTGGATAAAATGTCTTCAACGAGTTTCACACCTTACGGATTTGCCACAACAGGAGAGGGCTTCAAAATAAGGTAACAGGAAGTATCTGTTATAATTGTTACCTTCTCTCATATTTTTCTCCTATATACATGATTAAGGGACTACAATCCATTGTGCCACATGTCGTGGTGGGTAACACTAGGCACCTAATCCTCCCTGGCATAGTATCATTACCATTATCGTATTGGAGATGTGATTTATTGAAGGCATTCCAGACATTATATGTCCTTAAGATTTGAAAAAGACTTTTCCCTAGTTTATATTGTGACTGAGCACCATATAACCTCGGATTGGAGTGTTGAGGTGTCAGCCTGCCAAATCTTCAAAAAAATTATGAAAACAAGGATTATACAATGAGAAAAAATAAATTAATGTATTAAAAAACAGCATGTAATTCAAATATTTACTTTTTTAGTCAGTTTAATGCATTGATTAGTTCAGCCCACAGTTATCTGATGCCTTTAAGGTCAATTTATTTTCTTTCAATGTGTTGAGTTCTGCAGTAGTGCATTTATACTGCTTCTCAAGTTAATGTAAAATAGCTCTTCTCAAATTGTTTGGAATAGCCTTCTTACCATTGGAGCCATCAAAGTTCACATATCTAGCCCACTAGGTATAATGTTCAAAAGTTACATGCTGTTGGAAGAATAGTTGGGCAAATTAACTTGTCTGTCCTTTGCAGTGGGAAACATAGATTTGCACATTTTCAGAAAGCAAAAAGCATCGAGCACACCAAGGTTGAAGAAATATATATTAAAAGTGAATACAAATAACAAGTATCAACTTACATATAATAAATCTGTTATCTAGTGAGATCTTTAAGTTGTACAGTCCAGTCTGTCCCATCCGTGAGTAGAAAGGAAGCAATGAAGAGCTCGAGACAGTCTATCCCGCGTGCTGGGATTGAGTGGTGTCTCCATCTTGCTCTGCTACTTCCTGTTATGCACAGTACCGCGCGACCCGTGTGCTGTTATATGCACATCTCCAAAATTCACAGTCTCTCTATTAGATCAACTGGCAATTTAAACAAGGGCTGATCTGCATGATGTGTCCACAGTATTCTTACTACAACATGTTTCGCAGACTGATCTGCTTTGTCAGGCGGTTATTACACCACTCAATCCAAGTGCGCTGGATAGACTATATCGAGCTCGGCGTTGCTTCTCTTCTACGCATGGATGGGGCAGCATGGACTGTACCACTTAAAGATCTCACTGGATGGAGACTTCCGGTGACGTCAGCCGGCATGGTTGCTTGAGGGAAGAGCTCCCAAGACTCCCTGCCTTAAAGCAACTAGAACAAGCATAAAAACCACCAAAAACAAATACCTTTTCGGGGACCCGACCAGGTAAACGCCTAGAGATGGCAAATAAACTTTAAAAAGCAGTGAATCAGGACATTGCTAAGTTTTGTGCGAGTATGCATAGACCGACGGGCCGCGGAACTGAAACTCAGGACTCCCAAGATGGCGCCAAAGAAAATTCACAGGAGACTGCTGTGAACACACGCGGGGCTGAGGGGGGCCATGGGAGGCAAGAGAGAGAGAAGAAGTTACAAAAGCCTATTTGGAGCAATTTTAGAACAATTCTTCACAAAAATGAGACATATCTTTCAAGAAGACCTACAAACGGCCATAACTGGGTTTAAAACAGAATTAAAAGAATTGGCAGGGCGCACAGACACTGTTGAAACCAAACTAGAGGGGGCGATCCTCTCCCAAACTTCTGCGAAAGAAGAGATATGCCGTCTGGGATATGAAATTAACTCCCTGAAGGAATCCATCAAGAATCATGAAAACAGGGACCGCAGCCCAAATATCCGGATCCGCAACATACCAGAAGAAATAAAAACTGAGAATCTTAAAACCTACCTGGAAGAACTGTTCCTGTCCCTGATTCCAGATCTAGATGCCAGGGACCTGGAGATGGATCACGCTCACAGAGCGCTAGGTCCCTGCTCGAAGGATCCTTGAAGGAGGAGAGACGTCATCATAAGAATGCACTCATACTCCATAAAAGAAAAATTAAAGTTTGTGTGCAGAGAGAGAGGGGAAATCAGCTTCCAAAACGAAGCCCTTCAAGTTTACAATGATCTCTCTAGAGCCACCATACAATGAAGACGCGACATGAAACCCCTAATAAAGATTTTAAATGACAAAAAAATCCGGTACAGATGGGGATTTCCGTTCAAATTGATCGTACAAAAGAACAGCAAATTTAAATCAATCTCAAGACCAGAAGACACCCCCTCCTTCTTAAAATCACTAGGACTTCCATGGCTGGAAAATCATGGAGAGGGGGAAGAGGAGCCGAGTTCCCGTCATCCAGCGCTCCCACATAGAGCTTCAGAAAGGATCGCCTCCCAGAGAGTTCCCAGAGCCACGGAGATATAACAGCCCCAGAGGAAAAGAAAGAAAAGAAATAGCAGAAGAACTCACCCAGGAACCAGAGTAAGAACCCCACCGTCTTCGAGCTGCTCATCCTCGTTTCCTTCCAGCTACCCCTGGATTGCTGGAGCCCTAATAAATGTCCAGATACCCCAACCACAGCCCAGGGCTATCCAGGATGGGTAGTGGCACGAGAGCACCCTTGATCTGCTACTATCCGTTTCCCCTCCGACTGGAGGAGGAGTGCTGCTCCCGTTCAGTTTTCTCCTGACCTGCCCCTCCCTACTGCACGCTCCCCCCGTGTTCTCCCCATCCTACCCCTCCTCCTACTGGAGCTCTAGATGCCATTCCGGATGGGCGGATCTCCCTGGTGGCCCCCCCCTGTCCGATTCGAGACGCGACCGCACTCCTGCTCCTGGCCCTTGCTGTTTCTCCCCTGTCTTACCCCCCCCCTCCACCTCTATCCTACCCCCTACCTTGTCCGTTGGAGCTCCGCTTCTCTACCCGATCTTAGGGAGTGTCTCACAGCGAGTGTCGGCCTCTGAGCTGGCACTTACAAGATGGCAACGGGGGGGGGGATTCGGTGGGGCGTGGGGGGGGCTTTGGGAGCGCACCCTCTGGAGCGACTTTACCCTCTGTGGCAGCTGGGGGGAGCACCGAGGAGGATCCCAGGGCGCTGTATGGCTCCTCCGAGGGGGGTGGACAGAGGAGTCTTACCCACAAGACTCCGGTCGGATCAGAGGGGCACGAGAAGAGGTCCCTCCAAAATTGTAAGGAGGGAGAGATATTCTGGCACCAAAGGTGAAGGCACCCATCCTGACTTCCAGCTGACAGGTCTGTTTTTCATATGTTAAATTTTTGATGGTTCATATTTTGCTGAAATTGAACTTCAGCGGCCTACTGTTTTTCCCCCGGGGGATGTCCCCGTCATTAGACCCCCCCCCATTAGCACCCCTCCCCTCATGCCACTTGCCTTTCCCCTGCGCCAGCGGGGAACATGGATCGTCCCATAGACATAAAGTATATAGTTCTCACTGTTGATGTTACTAAAGTTATCAATATATATGTTGAATGTCGACATAAATGAAAATGGGTCCCCTCTCCCCCCCTCCCCTCCCTCCCCTCCATCCCTCCTCCCTCCCCCCTCCTCCCCCAACCCCTCCCTCTCCATTCCCTCCCTCCCCCCTCCCTCCCCCCTCCCTCCCCCCTCCCTCCCTCCCTCCCTCCCTCCCTTCTCCCCCCTCCCTCCCCCTTCTCTCCCCCCCCTTCCCGATGGGGATTGAAGCTTTTATGAGGATCCCCTCCGTGGGGGATAGTTGGGAGGAGGAGGTGGTGTAAATATAAGTTGTCGGAATGTGTGTAAAAATTGAAGTAAATTACCTGTTTGTATATAGTTCTTACTGCTGATGTAGCTAAAGTTATAAATGCATCTGTTGAATGTCGACATAAATGAAAACAGGTTCCATTTATACTCACAGCAGCTCGCTGCTCTATAGCAGCTGCATGGAAAGACATAAACCCGCATCTAGACGTACAGTCATACTAAGAGTTAACAATGTTAAACTAATGGAAAAGTTATCAGCCCAATTAAACCATTCCCTTGACAAGTTCGATAAGATATGGGAACCCTTGTCCCTAGATTAAAATACCTACTAACCTATAGAAAGAAATAAGACAACACATCGTTGACTGAAATATAGGCAAACCCATGGAACGATATTTAGAAAATCCCTTCTAAAAAACTTAAGTAATGGGTAGACAGGCCGCTTCCCCTTCCCCTCCCCCATACCCCCCCCTCTCAGGTTCTCCTCTTCCTTCTTTCTTTACCTCCTCTCTAGCTTTACCTATTTTATAGCTATTATAAGCTTGCCCCACATGATTTGTTCACAAAGCTGTTATAGTACACGTACTGTATTAGAAATGCTATACTTTTTATTATGTTAAAAATTCCACAAAAGTTACATTGAACACCTACCTTGTGATGCGAATTTCAATGTCTAAAGAGATGTTACTGTGTTGTGAAAACAATAAAAAAGATTGAAACAAAAAAATATCTCACTGGATAACATATTTATTAGCAGTATGTGAGTTGATATTTGTTATTTGTATTCAATTTTAATATATATTTCTTCAACCTTGCTGTGCTCTGTGCTTTTTGTTTTCTAAGACTGACCTACCTGTGGAGTAATCCTCGGTGGATCTTCAGTGGAGAAGGGGAAAATCTCCACACACAGAAGCAGCAAAAGGAAGGAGTTGGTTTACACCTGAGACTGTAGGAAGCATGAGTGCGGATTAAAAACCCCCTTTGCAAAGTTTCCCCTTGTATTATTGAAAGTGGGAAGTAGAGATTATCAAATAAAAGTGTGCATTTGGATCTAACTTTAATCATCCGTTTCCTTTGGTCTGTGGATTTCCATGGATCAGTCTTCAAAAGGCCAATCCGCCTTTTCGGAATTGTGTTTTCTATCACTTGCAATCTGCACGACAGATGAATAATTTGAACCAAAAAACATAATTTGCGATCTACGGATGAGGAGGTAGAGCCAAGGCGGAGTATAAAGAGAGGTGAAGCATCAAGATGAAGCCATGTGTTGCAGGTTTTAGTTGTGGGTTGATTAGTGTAACAGTCGTGCTCGCCACAAACCTGGACCGGACCACGAGGCTGAGGTGGAGATGGGTATACACTGACCTTACACCACGAAGCCGGGTCCGGATCATGTATTTTCGTCATCATGGGTAGCCGGGTCAGGGGTTGGAGAAGGCAGGGTTAGCGTTATCCGTGTTGGAGTCAAGGCAGGTGGCACAGGATCAAAGGTCGAGGTCACAGGCAGGGTTTGGCAACAGGAAGGCTACAGCGAAGAGCTTCAGCATAGAACTTCAGAGTAGGTGCTTCAGCACAGGAATAACCTCCAGTTGGAGGAGGCTTACAGGAACATGAAGCTATAGCGCTGGGTACCCTTCTGGATTTTGGATTTTGGCATACCCTCGACTACGGCGATCTCTCCTACCATTTAACACGGCATATGGACTCAGACTATGCTGCTCTCTCCAATCCCAGACCACGGCTTACGGACCCCTACTATCCTGTCTTCTCCAATCCCGGAACTTGCATCTTCTACACTCTCCAACCCAGACCCGGCTACGCTAAATTATCCACCTTCCAGGCACGCCTCTCCTGCTGCGAGTATGTGGTGTTATACCTTCCCACCTCAGTGCCAGGATCTTGTCTTGTTTGTGGGCAGCTCGAGATTACAATCTCTTCTTAAGACGGTTTTTCAAAGTTATCAATTTCCTAACACTTCTATTCCTAAGCTTGTGATCGAACAAGAACAAGAGGAGTACAAGATACAGTCAATCATTGACTCTAGAAAATAAAAAGGATCAGTCCAGTACTTGGTCCACTGGAATTGATTTGGACCTGAAGAGAGTTCTTGGTTACACCATCATCAAGTACATGCTCCAAGTTTTCTGAGGCATTTCCACGCCAGGTACCCCCACAAACCATATTGGAGTCTCCTGAGGCGGCTCCTCAAGGGGGAACACTGTAAGGAATCGGGGAACACGTCCCATGCGGCATGTTCCCTCCTTACCTGCTGCTCCGCATACCTCCGCTCCGCTTACAGAACTCGCGTTCACACAGAGGATGTTTTACTCCACCACGGAGCTTGGCTTCACCCCAACACACGACGCACATCCGTCACGTGCATCGCGCAAATGGGATGTTGTGCACCACTCCCAGTTGCGAGGCAAGTTTGCTAATCTCTCCCACTTGTCTCCTGCACCGAACAGCCAATCTCTGCTTCCGTGGAGGCCACGCCTCTGCTCAAACCCTCACTCCCATTTGTGCTTCACTGCTACTTAATCCCAGCTCTCTCACTCATTCCTTGCTAAGCATAGTTCATGGTAACCTTGTGTTTCCACATCCCTGCCCTGCCCTGCCTTGTGCCTTAACTTTGTTGCTGATTATTTTCTTCTGTGTACCGACCCGGCTTGACTTTAGGACCTCTCTCTGGATTTCCGACCCTGGCTTGCCTCAGACCATCCGCACGTCTCTATCCCTGACCACGGCAATCGGACTAACTACTTTCCTACTGGCTCCAACCCCTGACCTTGGCACTCCGGACACTGACTACTCTCCTGGCACCTACCTACGACCTCAGCAAGTATCCAGACTAACCCACTCTCTCCAATCCAGACCTGGCGATCTTGATTATCCACCCTCCAGGCGTGCCTCCGCTGCTGTGGGTGCGCAGTTTAATACTTTCCCACCTCAGTACTGGGGTCCTGCCATGTTCATGGTGAGTGCAAGCATTACAATTAATTGTAACTCTGACCAAAGGACAATCAAAAAATATTTATTTATTTATATATTTATAAAATATTTTACCAGGAAGTAATACATTGAGAGTTACCTCTCGTTTTCAAGTATGTCCTGGGCACAGAGTAAAACAAATAATACATGGTTACAAGTACAGTTACATAAATGAACAAGGTATACATTATATACAAGACATTGCGTCACAGTTAAAGAATATATATATTATGAGCGTATGAAACAGTTACAGACCAGATTAAAGTGTGAGACAGCCTTAGATTTGAAAGAACTTAAGCTGGTGGTGGATATGAGAGTCTCTGGTAGGTTGTTCCAGTTTTGGGGTGCACGGAAGGAGAAGGAGGAACGTCCGGATACTTTGTTGAGCCTTGGGACCATGAATAGTCTTTTGGAGTCTGATCTCAGGTGATAGGTGCTGCATGTGGTAGGGGTGAGGAGCTTGTTCAGGTAGCTGGGTAGCTTGCCCAGAAAGTATTTGAGGGTGAGACAGGAAAGGTGAACTTTGCGCCTAGACTCTAGTGATGACCAATCTAGTTCTTTGAGCATTTCTCAGTGATGTGTGTTGTAGTTGCATTGGAGAACAAAACGACAAATTGAATTGTAGAGGGTGTCAAGTTTGCTAAGGTGGGATTGAGGAGCCGAGCCATATACTATGTCTCCATAGTCAATAATTGGCATTAGCATCTGCTGTGCAATACGCTTTCTGACCAGGAGACTTAGGGAGGATTTGTTCCTGTAAAGTAACCCTAGTTTGGCATAGGTCTTGGTTGTCAGGGAATCAATGTGCATCCCGAATGTTAAATGGGAGTCAAACCATAAGCCCAGGTATTTAAAACTAGTGACAGGTGTTAGGGTGGTGTTAGCGTTGGTTCTAATCAGGAGCTCAGTCACTGGAAGCTTTACAAATTTAGTCTTGGTCCCAAATACCATTGTTACAGTCTTGTCAGTGTTTAAAAACAGTTTGTTTTGGGAAATCCAGTTTTCGAGTCTCAAAAAGTCAGACTGAAGTATGTGTTGAAGGTCAGAGAGGCTATGGCTGTGTGCATATAGGATTGTGTCATCTGCATACATGTGTATTGAGGCTTCCTTACAAGCTGTGGGAAGATCATTAATGAACACTTAGAAGAGTAAGGGCCCCAGAACAGAGCCTTGCGGGACACCACAGGTGATATCCAGGGGGTTGGAGTTAGAGCCTGAGATGGACACATGTTGGGATCTTCCTGATAGGTAGGACTGAAACCAGTTTAAAGCATGTTTCCCTATTCCAGAGCTCTGGAGTTTGTTAAGCAGGATAATATGATCAACTGTGTCAAAAGCCTTTGCAAATCTAGGAATACTGCACCAGTGAGTTGTCCCCGTTCCATTCCACACTGGATTTCATTGTAAACTTTTAGCAGGGTAGTTACGGTGGAGTGTTTAGGACGAAACCCAGACTGGAATTGGCTAAACAAATTTGTCTTGTTGTAGAAATCTCTTAATTGGGAGTGGACAAATTTTTCCATAACTTTGGATAGAATTGGGAGAAGTGAGATTGGCCTGTAGTTTGAGACAGTGTTTTTGTTCCCACTTTTGAAGATTGGGACAACTCTGGCAGTTTTCCAGGTCTTAGGGATATGGCCTGCAGACAGGATAGAGTTGACTATCGACGCAATTGGTTTGGCAATGGCTGGGGCACCAAGTCTTAGGAACCTAGATTGTAGTAAGTCAGGTCTACATTGGCTGCTTATTTTTAATTTGAGAAGCGCTTGTGTAATCTCCTCTTCGGATACTGGGCCAAATTGAAAATTGTGGGCAATGTTGGGAGGTGGTGGGGCTATAGGGGTACTCCCAGGATGAGATTCATGTTTGGGGTTTGTGCTGCGTTTCGCTAATAAGTTAGTGGCACACCCCACAAAGTAATCATTGAATGCATTTGCAATGTCAGTGGGGTTTGTCTGAGTAATATCCCCCTTAGTGATATTACTTGGTTGTTGATGGTTAGGAGGCTGGAATATATTGTTGATAACCTTCCAGAAGTTAGCTGGGTTTGATGTATTTTGGTGGAGATTGTCAGAGTAATATTGTGCTTTTGCATGCCTTGTTTGCCTTATGCACATGTTCCGCATGCATCTGTAGTGATTGAGATCCTTGGTAGTGCCAGTTACTTTGTAGCTTTTCCACAAGGCATCCCTGAACTGGTAGAGTGCTAAAAGGTCAGTTGTAACCCATGGAAGGTGGGCCCCCGTACCCTTATTTTGCGTAGTGGAGCATGGGTATCGCAGAGTTTTAAGAACTCGGATTGGAAATAGTCGAGCACAGAATCGGGGTCGCGAATTAAATCGATTCTGTGCCATGGGCAGTTGGTAAGGTTGGTAAGGTCATCCAGAAACTGTTGTGGGTTAAAGTTTTTAAATGTTCTAGTGAGGAGAACTTTAGGGCTTGATTGGGGCGGTTTAATTTTCCTTACACAGTACACTATTGCATGGTCACTGAAAATGTCAGGAAGGATGCCAGAGGATTGGATTCTGCTGGGGTTTGAGGAGAGAACCCAGTCTAGCAAGGAATGGTTATGCGATTTCAGGTTTATCCGTGTGGGTTGGGAAATGAGTTGTGATAGGTTAAGTGACTTGAGTTGTATCTGGATTTTGTGGTTTTTAGGGTCAAGCCAATTGAAGTTGAAATCCCCTAGAACTAGCAGCTCACTCTTTTCATTCAGAGAGGAAATGGAGCCAAGAAATTGGGTGATATCAGTCAGGGATTGTAGAGGGGCTTTAGGGGGGCGGTAGATGCCAGCGAGCAAGATGGGCTTAGAAAAGGGGAGGCAGATTTTGCCAACTAGAGTTTCAAAAGAGGGTGGGCTTGGTGGGCAATTTAACAGTGTAAATTGTAAGGTGTCTGCAATATAAAATAACACCCCTCCTCCTCTCTTGGACCTATCTCTCCTAAAAATGGAGTATCCCTGAATGGCAATATGTGCATCAGGGATTTTAGGGGATAGCCATGTTTCTGTAAGAACGATGGCTTTAGGTTTATGCATAAGGCACCATGCCCTTAGTTCATTCAGTTTGGGCAGCAGGCTCCTGATGTTTATATGGGCGACAGATAGCCCTTTTTGGAATTTAAAGGTGGAATTCTCAGGGGCATGGGACAGAGCTGAAATGGGAGGACCTGGGTTAGGTTCAATATCACCTGCTAAAGAGAGTAATAGTATGAGTTGAAATTTGGTTAGTTGTTTGCAAGTTGTAGATTTGTGGTGTTTGCCATTAGAGTGAGCAGTGGTTGGTGTGCTGGTTTTTAGAGTTCTCCATCAACATTCAGTAGATAGACTTTTGAGTAGTCCAGGGTGTATGGTGATGTTGGGTGTGGGCCAGGATGGAGGAGTTTGTAGTGGATAGAGGGAGTAACATCTCCATGAGGCCAGGAGAAAGAAAAAAGTTAAAATACATAGCAGGTTCATGATGCCAGAGGTAGGCAGTGCGGCAAGGAACTGTTGTGAGCAGAGTGAGTGTGAGCAGACTAACAGCAGGTGTGTGCCTGTTCCTTGTCAAATGTTTAGCTGTATTGCAATGCTAGAGTCAGTTCAGTGTTTCAGTAGTTTTGGGAGAGGCTGCAGTAAATAAATTGTATAGGGGTGGGGGTTTGAAATAGGCAGGTTAGCAAGCATGGGATCATAGTGTGATCTGAGTAGCTTACCGTTTGTTGTCTAGAGTTAAAGAGTGTGCAGTAGATCCAGTCCCCAGTCACCTCTAGTCAAACTGTAGTCTAACTGTATTGATCACTTAAAAGCTCACTGTAGTCTAACTGTATTTATCACTTAAAAGCTCACTGTAGTCTAACTGTATTTATCACTTAAAAGCTCACTTTAAATGCCTCACTGCCTAATGCAGTTCCTGCCCAATGCAGCAAAAGTGTTGGTATTATACAAAAAAAACAGTCACATGACCCTCCCCAATCAGTCAGCTTGTTCCATTTGGTCAATTAACAGCACAGAGTTAAGAGGGAAAAAAAACTTTTTACATTCAAACATACTAACTTATATCAATTCTACAAGGCCGCAGTCAGGCTTTTACATGGGATTTGCACAGCATCAGGAACATACTTATATCAATTCTACAAGGCCACAGTCAGGCTTTTACACAGGATTTGCACAGCATCAGGAACATACTAACTTATATCAATTCTACAAGGCCACAGTCAGGCTTTTACACAGGATTTGCACAGCATCAGGAACATACTTATATCAATTCTACAAGGCCACAGTCAGGCTTTTACACAGGATTTGCACAGCATCAGGAACATACTTATATCAATTCTACAAGGCCACAGTCAGGCTTTTAACAGGATTTGCACAGCATCAGGAACATACTTATATCAATTCTACAAGGACACAGTCAGGCTTTTTCACAGGATTTGCACAGCATCAGGAACATACCTGTGAAGAGAATGCAATTAGATCCATGTCATATCAGCAGAGGTTATTGGTCATTGCATGAAGAAAGTGAGTATATTATAGTGAGTATATTAACTGTAGTCTAACTGTATTTATCACTTAAAAGCTCACTTTAAATGCCTCACTGCCTAATGCAGTCCCTGCCCAAATATATGTTTGTAGTATTTGTAATATATTTATAGTGCTGTACTCCAGCTTGATTTTTTTATCATTCTCTGCTTGTACACTATTGACGGCGAAGGTCACCGCTTTAAACACTTTGTGAAACCAGTAAAGATTTACTCTAGTATCAAATAGTATACATTATTTCTGCAACAAAAGGGACCATAAACAACCAGGCACTCCCTACCACCCCTTCCCTTGAAAAACTTCAATAAAATTTGAGTTTAAAAAAAAACCCCAAAAAAACAGGCATTTAACCCGCTGTGTTCGATAGAACTTTCACTGGGCTCTGCCAGTTCCAGCCTAGTACCTAGTTTGGCACTCATGCAGCACATGTTTCTGTTTTTGTAGTACTGTAGTATATCAACGTATTCATATATCAGCAGTAATTCATTTTATTATAATTGATTTTTCTCTTCAAAATAATCCTAATAATAAGCTTTAAAACTATTTGTACTGTTATTTTTTGTCATCCATTGTGCAGCAACAGCAGCAGAACAAATAAAATATCAACTGCAGCGGTCACTAGCTGCCCTTGCATAATAAATAATATAGCTCTATATATAACTAAAGTGATGTAAAATAATTACATCAACATGTTTAATAGTATAAATACCTGTTATAGTATTTTGAATAAATATTTGGAAGGTAACCATATAGGTGGGGGAAGAAGTTGAGGTGGACATAGTTTTGGTGGAGTTCGTTGTGGTGGTGGCACTAGTAATGAATCTGAAAAGTTAAATCAGTTAAAGGTGGTATTGCTATTGGTGTTGATCCAGCAACTACTATTACTCAAAGTCATCACAGTAAGTATAAGCGAAAGGACAAAAATTATATACACTGTCTCTGAATCCCATTTACAATTTCACTGCATAAAAGCCACTTCACCTGGCCCCCATCTGTCTAGTAGGCAATGAACTTCCAATTAAGAAGAGATATAAAAAGGCTACTGAAAAAGGACGTTCAAGTTAGTCGGCTATGTCTCTAGCTAGTACTTCTAAAACTAAAATCGATAATGTGTGGAAGCATAATACTGAAAAACTTAATAAAACTGTCAGTTCTAGTTAAAAATAAAAAAAAAACAACAACAAAAAAAACAAGCCCACCACTACCACTGATACAGACTCCAGATTCTGCTGTGCCTGTTACTGCTGCCAGTGCCAACAATATGTTCACCACTATTAAGCCATTTTCAAAAGGTTTATCCTTCTTTTCACAAATTTAAAAAAAGCAATTAGTGGGAAAATGTTCTGACATTGATTTTCTAGACTCTGAAGAGCTATTAAAAACAGTGAGATGTTGAAGAGGATAGTCCATTCAAATTCAATACACAGGGACTTGATGACTTTGAGGATTAATGGGGTGTACTTGATGATTCATCCAATATCACTTATCAATAAGGAGGATTTTGGTGGTGAGGATGTTGCTTATACGGTTAAAGATTGTAATTTAAGTGGCCCTACTGGTACTCACGGTGCCCTGGGCAATGGTGACGAATATGATAATATTTGAGATTAAAGTGATGATAGTGCAATCGTTTTTCACAATTGTATAAATTAAGATTAAATGATCAATACAAGGAGTAATAATACTAATAACAACAATCCTATATATTTATTATTTCATAAAAAGATATCATCATCATCATGACCACCACCACCACCACCACCACCGCACCACGTATATTAATGTTTCCTTTCTTCTCATCAGCAACCACAACAACCTCTGTTATAATCATGGTTCTGGTTCTGGTGATCGCAATAATGATAATGTTGACCCACCAGGGCAAATACCAGCTGCACCACAACAAAGATTATATTCCCAATTAGGCCACAAACACCAGTTACTTCTCCCATTGCCCATACGCAAATACAACAAGTGCCATTGTGTGGTGTTATTTTAAACTCAAAGGATTGCATTACAACTACATGTTGCTTATGTAGTACAGTGTTGAAAAGGGGTTAGCCGGGTTATCATTTTGGCACCACTTCTTTAAGAGCTTTCAGAGCTGACAAAGTGCCAGTCAACCTTAGATAGTCGGAATAAGACAAAGGGGCGTTCAGGAATCAGAAAAGACAGTGTAATCTCACAGGTGGACATGAAGACAGTAGATTACCGGAGACAGATTTAACACACTCACCCCCAACATAATCACAATTGTTTGATGGTGGTAATGTATTTGATCATGTCGATTTATATGATGGGGTGTAACAGGGATGATGACGATTACGACATTAGTGTCTACCATGCTCTCCTGCACAGCAAAGTAGACATGATGATGTGAGTGCTAATGCAACTAGTGCAAGCAGAGGTTGTGAGCTCCTACAAAAGGGCTTCAATAGAGCATATAACATGATATGTGGTTGTTTATTTTGTTAATATCAGGTTTCTAAACCTTTAGGGCACTGTTTAATTTAAAGGTTTGGAGTTAAGTTATTAATTAGTATATTTGTTTTACTGAAACCAGAAAAGGCAAACCCAGTTGTGGGCACTCACCCTCCCTGCTGGATAATGTTATGATAATATTAAAACACTTTAATAGATTAAACTTAAAATAATGGAGGTGATAGATGTCCTGGTGACACTTGGGTAGCAGAAAGTTAGGTGCTGGGGTCTAAAATTGTGCGTGGGAAACCGTGGGATATCATTAAACCCACAGATTGCACAAGCAAGTTATTAATAGTCTAGATAGAAGAGCCCTAGTTGAATGGGCTAAGGGCTCTATGCAGTAAGCGTTGATAAGGGTTTTTTCGCCATTTTATAGGCAAAATTGGGTTTGAGATTCAGTAAGCGCCGATATGTGCTTGATTTCGGCAGGTTTCGTAGCCGATAATTGTGTTATGGCCAGTCTGCTGTCGATAAGCCTGTTTTCGGCACTTATCGCCACTTTTTTAAATCGGCTGTATTCAAGTAGCAAAATCAGCTTATCGGGGCTGATCGGCACTAAGAAATTGAGATGTTATGGCCAATTTCTCCCGCCAACTAAAGTTGGCAAGTTGGAGGGGAGAACGATCGCTAAGGCTGCCGGAACGGCACTTAGAAAAAAAAAATCATCTGCACATCAATGGAGTCAATGGAGCGGGGACGTATAACATTATAGTACTGTTTACGTTCCATTGCTCACAATACAAATGTGATTAGCATTACAGTGTGGGGGGCATTCACTGCATTGTGTCACACCTGACGTGTATTATTTGATAAACATTGTACTTTTAGATGTTTTCATCATTTGCGTGTCACATTACTCATCATGTGATGATGTGTCAAGGGAAAATCCTATACTCAACTCTTAAAGGAGAACCTCACATCATATCACACATTTTACTGAACTGAGCGACAATTCTTTATATGATGTTACACATGTCACACATCTAACACATACACCGTATATTCATGTTGCTTTATATTACACAATGCTTGTAATGTGTAACGCACCTTTAAACTTTCATGTACATCTTTCTTCTCATGTTTACCTGTACTTTGGGTCCTCCCTTTTTTCATGACGTCACTTATTGGACACTCAATCACATTGCATGTTCACATTGTAACCGTTGCATTACAAGCACTTCAAACTAACTTATACACACATGTACAGTAATTAATCATTGTGACACCTTTCAAACTGATTCTATAGCAACTATCCTCATTACATAAATGTATGCATATGCACACGAGAATTCATTGTTGTGAACATGTGACAATAACATGGCTAATTACACATGTTGCAGCAAACATTTTACACGTCAATCTCAGGCTTTTTGTCTATTTACATGACTGACTGTTGCGTTCAGAAGTGTTACATGCATTGCACATTACACTAATAATTTTCAAACAATGTTTGTACAAAGCTTCACGTTACATCATTGGCAAATATCATGATTGCCTGCTGAATACACAGAACAAATAATTCTTTGTTCAAATGGACACAGCTTGTGAGCAAAGTACTTTAATATGTTAATGTAACACCTTGCTTTTTACTATGTCACCTGACATCATCACATACCTATTTAAAGGACGCCCATTACCTGCTCATTCACAGCTACTCATTTAAAAATGTTGCGATTGTTTAGGAGACGGAGGAACATTCTTTTTCATGACATGCTTGCTGATGAAGAGAATGACATAGGGCAAGGGAGGGACAGAGCCAGGGACAGTGACAGGGACAGGCACGCGGATACGACAGGGACAGGGAGAGGGACAGGCCGAGGGACAGGTAGAGGGACAGGAGATCAGAGGAGAAGACAGAGGAGACAAGTTGTGCCTCGTCCGCGTGTGTACAGGGAGAGAATCCTGTTAGATGGGATGAGTGAGGAGGAGATAGTCAGTCGCTATCGTTTGAGTTCAGCAGCAATCTTATCTCTTTATGAAGAGATAAGGGGAGATTTAGATTTTTTCACAGCCAGAGGTCGTGCAGTCCCTGGGCTTGTTAAAATGCTGTGCTCATTACATTATCTTGCTTCCGCGTCATTCCAGACAACTGTGGGCATAGTGGGCGGGGTCTCGCAATCTACATTCTCGCGGGCCTTTACCCAGTTTCTCTATGCACTCAATAGATGCGCTAGGAATTATATTCATTTTCCTACAGAGGCGACAGAGTGGCTGGAAGTCAGGAATGGCTTTTATAATATAGCAGCGATACCATGTGTGCTGGGTGCAATCGATTGCACACATGTTGCTTTGCTTGCACCTAGTCAGAGTGAGCATGTTTACCGTAATCGTAAGCACTACCATTCACTGAATGTACAGGTGGTATGTGATGCCACGATGAGGATAATGCATGTGGGACCCAAATTCCCTGGTTCCAGTCACGATTCCTCTATCCTGAGGTACTCTTCAGTCTTCCATGCGTTCGAAGAGGGACATTTTGAACATGGTTGGCTGCTGGGTGAGTACACATTTGGATGTTGTAACACAAAACACTTTTTTCTTTAGGAATGTTTTCATTGTAGAATCTTATCACTAATGTAAGCTTATGTGTGCTCCATTGATTATAGGTGACTCAGGATACGGAATTAGGCCATGGCTCTTGACTCCGGTGCTAAACCCTCAAACTGAAGCAGAGGAGAGGTACAATGCAGCCCATATCTCTACAAGATCTGTTATAGAGAGGACATTTGGCCTACTCAAGACCAGATTTAGGTGTCTCGACAGAACTGGTGGGGCTCTTCTATACAAGCCTCAAAAAGTGTCTGATATTATAATTGCCTGTTGCATTTTGCACAATGTGGCACTCAGACACAATGTACAATCAGACATAGCTGAGCCTTTGGTAGACGAGCATCCCACCCATGTAGCTGCTGAAAATGAACAAACAGCCAGTGGTGGCCAGACACGCCAGAATCTCATAAATTCCTTTTTTTCTTGTAAGTAAAAACATATATGTTCCTAGTACTACTTTTATAGATTAATTATGTTATATTAACAATAATGTTTCTTTATATAACCTTCTGTTAGGACACAGATGAATATGGGTTGCACACCTTTCTTTCCTCTCCTGTGTGCACAAAGGGATGTGGCACCGGTATGTTATTGTTGCACAGGTTATATAATCCCTCTTACATTGTAAATTAGTTGTGTGTATGTGAATACAACTGGTGTAACAACGCAGTAATATTTTAGCTTTGTGTTGTTCCTTATGCAAACACAATACACATAGTATGGCCATAGTCATTCATTCTTGCAGTTTGGTTACATACAATGTTATTGTTGCAGTGTAACATGTACATCCATATGATGTGTACACCAGGCTGGTTTACATTTTGAATGTCATAAAATATACATGGTGTTGCACATTTAACACCAAATATACACTTTGCTGTGTTGCTCACGGTACTGAAGATGGCATGTCAATGTTTGCAATTTATATACAGTATTGTTCCAATGCATTATAGTTATATCTCCAGTATGACTGATCATGGTATGTATATTTGCTGACATCTGTCATAAGATGTGCCTACCTCAATATTCGTATAATTATTTGAAGAAAAAATACAACATATTGGTAAACAATAAATGTTACATACATGTACTTTCTGTATCATGTACATGCATTTAGCTACTAATGAGGTTTAATGTGCATTGTATTATAAAATGATTACTCCCATTTCATCACATTTAATGTATGTTCCCTTATAATTTCCATTAATGTAATATACAGGTGTTTGGAGAGAAGGGGATAACTGTAGATATTTTTTAACTTACGGGAGCTCATTAATCACGGATGCAATTGACTGATCATAACACTCCATGCATGAATGCCTGTAATCACAGCAATGCGTTGTAAATCTTATATTTAGCAATGTAGGTGATAATTAATGCTATAAATTATTTGTCAACATTAATTAAACATTGTCACATGTGTATGTATAAGTCACACGTGTGTGTTGATGTGACCTACATGTAACAAGTGTCAAACTGTAATCAAAACCACAATTGTGTCAAAAATCTTACTGTAATTTTGCATTTATAATTACCCACAATCACAATGTTCTTAATATATTTGGAATGTCATTGACGTCACTTCATCATTATCATGATGATAATTAACAAGTATTCTCAAAATATAAACGTCAATCACATGCACATTAGCATAGGCACACTTTTTAAGACAACTGTTTGTGTCTGTATCAATTTGTTTATGATCCATGTATAACACCGACAAATGATAACAGCAGGTTTATAATGGTAGGTTATATCATCATATTGACTGTACTATTTATGTTTAGAAAGTTTAATGAACACAGTAAACTATACTTACTTTGGTACATGAAATATACACATAAACGTACTTCATTACATGATGTTGATTTAATATTCTTAACATCATGCATTGTAGGGGACCACAACATCTTGTCAATAACATTATTTGCTACAGTCCCAAACCATTTTATCAACATACCCATGTAACAAGAGATTTTTAACAATAAATGGCTAGTTGGTTGTAAGTGTCCTTTACATTGGGAGAAGGAGTGGCTCAGTGAGTAAAGACACAGACTGGCACAGAGAGTTTGAAGCAGGGGAGACTGGTTCAATTCCCGGTGTTGGCTCCTTGTGACCTTGGGCAAGTCACTTTATCTCCCTGTGCCTCAGGCGCCAAAAAATAGATTGTAAGCTCCACGGGGCAGGGACCTCAGCCTGCAAAATGTCTCTGTAAAGCGCTGCGTACAACTAGTAGCGCTATACAAGAACATGCTATTATTATAATTATTATTATAATTATTATTATTACATAGTTTCGACAGTCATACTGCACCGACACACTTTATTCGAGCAAATACCCGGTATGTACCTGGCAGATACCTGGAATGCGCCGCTCCTCACCTCTGACAAGTCCCGTTGCGTTTGCCTTCCAAGCCTGGGTTCATGCCTGGCTGACGGGCGGCTGATCTGTTAAATGATAATGATTAGGATTTAATAGGCTGCAATGCTTCGCGTGTCTACCAGATGGCATAAATTCATGAATTGTAATGCAGTATATATATATATACTGTGCAGTATTGCAGCCAGCAGGAATAAAATGCTTCAATCCCTGCTTGGAAAATACCTCAATGCACTCGGGCAGAAAACAGTCACAAACCTCAATACACCCGGGTATACCCGATTTCGTGGGACTAGCCAAGCTCGAATAAAGTGTGTCGCCAGTGTACGTTCCATTACACAATAGAATACACAAATGTGTTAGCAGAGTGGGAATGGTTGTTATATATAAAATGTTAGTACTAATTAAAGAACACTCAAGAAAATTTCTAGCTGCACTCTTTTGCAACATCATTATGTTAATTAAGTGCTTATGCAATATAGGCATAAGGGTATCACGATTTTAATTGTTTGTTAATAAGCGCTGCAAGCAATATAAAATTAGTTCCATATGTAGTATAGTAGTCGGTGGCTCCTCCTCACAATCATCTTATATAAAGGTAGACTCTTCTGAAATCATACATTGATCCGATTGTATCTTGCCCGACATCTCTGAAATACAGCAAACAGATGATGATCAAAGATGGCACCTTACTATATAATTATCCGTGACAACGCGTTACACATCTCTATATGATTGTGTACATACACACGTCACTCAGTTATATGTTAGAAGTACAACTAAACATCATTATGTATTCGTTTGTAAAATTAGTAGCACGCATAACTATGTATATGAAGTTAACGTTGGGTGTATACTTAAAAATGTGCGCGCACATCTTACTGTGCGCACGCACTTCACGCTTGGGTCGACTAAGTGTTAGCGCATGCGCAAAACAATGCGTACATGCTGCGTTCAATACATGTTGTAAATACCATTAACCATAAAATATTTCTTTCTAATACAATGAAGGAGAAACTACATTCGTTCTAAACGACTACATCTGTATTCTTTTTAAACAGACGTGTGTGGACAGAAAGCACGGCCGATAACACAATGCGCAAATGCAATACGTGTGACGTCATGTTAAGCCAGCGTGAAGCGCACGCAAACACTCCTCCCACTGAATTAACATTCGGCTAACGCCCAGTGCACGCCCACAAACACAGACGCGCACGCATGACACAGTGCAGTTACCGTAACTATAACAAAACAACACAGCCAATAGGCTTTGACGCGCGCACGTCGCTTGGGGGCAGGACTTACATCCGTAATCCTTTTTAAGGACGCCTTGGCACATGACAGTGGTCCCACGTCATACGTGGTCGACCGGGTTTTTTTTGTAAGATGTTGCATGATAAAAAAAAAGGTGTGTGTTACAGTTATGGTAACATGTTGCTAATATGTTTAAAGGGATGGGAAACTACGTATATTTATTCCGTGAGCAATGTGTACTAATCTATCTGGTTCTACTATATTGTAATAGGAAACAATGTGTTTGTGATCGCTACATGTTATGCAGTCTGCAATGTTACGCTGTATCCACGCATTTAAAGTAAAAATGGTGGTTACAAAAAAAAAAAACTTTTAACGCTGAGGCAAGGCATAACGATTGTTATATTTACCATTCTTGTAGAAGTAACACTTCGTCTGCCTGCAACTGGTCGCTCCAGAAAACCAATGCATTTGCATCCATGGTTGACCCAAACGCTGAATCCTGTATGACACACATCTCCTCCATGAGGCGCTCATAGGAATCGCCACTGCCTTCTTCAAACAATTGGTCCGGAGGTACGTTCATTTCTTCGGTTACCCATTCGAATGCGTTTGCAGCAGAAAGGCTTGGTAAAAAATCATAGTAGTTATTTTCTTGTAGAATGTGTGTTTCAGGAATGGAGGGTGCAGATATTGCAGCAGGTATCGATTCACACGGAACAGTAGTAGCGGATCCATTGCTATTGTTATTAGGAATAAATATGCTATTTAGCAGTATATATGTGCCGTGTTCCACGGTGATTTTATTTTCCTTAGCAATCTGCCAAAAACCATACCTTTCTTGTAGCATATCCTGCACACGTTCAAAACATTCATTAGTTGATAAAGTGAATCTTACAGAGGATTTAAAATTTCGCGCCCGCCCAGGTTCTTGGTAATAAGGGTACTTTGTTCTAATCAAATCATAGATTTGGCCCACGTTGGCTTTCTGTTCCGCAGTTGAGACGATCGCCTCCGCTATCATCCTTTTATACCCTTTGTGTGGATGGCTGTTTTGAATCATATCGTTAGCCATTGCAGCTTAACAGAAAATCTGACTGTACTTCAATGTTGTCTGCTCACAATGCTCAAACAAGTAGAATGTTATCTATTTAGTGTCTTTCCATTCAAGGTCACAAAATGTTTCTTCTTTTACTCCTGTTTTCAAGCACCAATTGGAGTTGTACAAATAATTGGTTCACATTTGTGGTTTCTGATAGGCATTTCAGTGTGAATGCCACATTAAGCTACTTTTATCTACTTTCTCAAAACAACTGTACAATTTTAATTAAAAAACATTGTGGGTTGAGGAAAGAAACATTGTACGCTTTATGAAAATAGTGCTTACACAGCCATATAATGAAATACACACACACCTGCAAATGTTGTAATCTTTTTTTGTTTTCATACATTTCAGTGTCTATTTTTCAGTCTGGTTAACTCCCTGACTGCATCAGAGTAAGTGTGTATATGTATATATATATTATATATATATATATATATATATATATATATATATATATATATATATATATATATATATATATATATATATATCTGTCTCATAAATATATAATATACATATAAATATATATTACAATATACATATGTATATGTGTGTAAAACCAAACTTTTAATGTGTGTGTATATTACAATATTTAATGGCTTATATGTAAAGAGGGATTTTAATATTGGTGTGATTTATTTAATGGTTTAAATAATAGAGGCTTACAATGTTGTATGGCATTTGACATTGGCTTGTGAGCAATTGTGATTTACCATCAATCAACGCCTTTTTTTAATTGAGAAGGCCTGTAGTGTTACAACCAATAATATATCTATGTAATCCAGTTCTACACAGATCATATTGATGGCAGTAAGTAGGCCTTGTATGAAACCTATTTAAATGGTGATAAACATGAGTGAATTCAGTGATTAATATTTGTTTAAGGCCCATACTGTTATAGGCTCACAGTAAGTATATTTCACAAACAGTAGGCCTGTATTATTACAATACTGTGTTTTCACAAGGAAGCGTTAAGTGTGTGTTTTGTGAAAAAACATGTATACCAGTTTAGATAGTACAAATAATATATATATACACACACACTGTGTGTGTGTACATATATCCATACATACTACATATATATTACTAAACATTCACAGATATGTTATTGAAAACAGAACTCATAAATGATTAAAGGATAACAATGTTCAAGCAAGGTGAAGGTAAGTAATATTTAACACTTAATCCTGCTGTACACGGACAAGAAAGATGTTAGCAGTTAAATAGATGTGTGTTTTTAATTGCATGTGAATAATATTTACATGCAATGATTACATCAAGTAACACACCCAAATACAATGTTTTGCAGGTAAGTAAATGGCAGCTTCTGTAAACATAGCAACTGGGTCCTGGTGGACCATTACTGAGCAGATGATTAATACATAAATATTCATAACACCATTCATTAGGACTGTTAACATTTCCAAAACTTCACTTGTACAATGACATACTTGAATATTTGGAAACAACAGGTCTTCAGCATACATACAATATTCATTAGATAATCTGAAGTCAACAAAACAAGGCCAAAGACATATTTACTTAATTATAACATTTATTATTTTTTTTCCTTTTGAGAGCGAGTCACAGGCCTGCTTGTTGTCTCTTGGATTTTTCTTTTCCGTTTGGCTACAACTTGAGTCACAACAGAGCCACTTTGAGTGGCCTGTGGCACTTCACGGGCAGGGCTTGTGGCCAGTGACTGTTCACGGGCAGGGCTTGTGGCCAGTGACTGTTCACGGGCAGGGCTTGTGGGCAGTGACTGATCATGGGCAGGGCTTGTGGGCAGTGACTGTTTACGGGCAGGGCTTGTGGGCAGTGACTGATCACGGGCAGGGCTTGTGGCCAGTGATTGTTCACGGGCAGTGCTTGTGGCCAGTGACTGTTCACGGGCAGGGCTTGTGGGCAGTGACTGTTCATGGGCAGGGCTTGTGGCCAGTGACTGTTCACGGGCAGGGCTTGTGGGCAGTGACTGTTTACGGGCAGGGTTGGTACACAGTGCACAACTGATGGTTGGTCCGTTTCATGTTTGTTTTTTGTGTCCAAAAACTGGTCAGTAGTAACTGCTTGTGCTTTTTTGTTTTTGTCGCCTCCTTTGTAGGTGTCAGCTCCAGAATTTCTACAGATGGCAGCGGTAGGATGTTGTCAGGAACATGCACAGAACTTTCTGCTACTTTACCGGTAACATCCCGACCTGGGGAATGAACATCAGATGCATGGGGTGAAAAATGACCACCATGTAAAGATCCTTCCTGTGATGTGTTAAAGTTGAAATTTGGTACTGTAGTCATTCTCAAGTAATTAGCTTGGTTTGCTGAACAACTAATGCTTCTAATGACGTGTTTATTTTTTGCAATTGTTTAGGCACTTCAATGAAGACTCTGTGGAGATGTGACAATTGTGATATCGTTTCTTCCTGTAGTGATATCATCCTTTCGTGCACTGTCATCAGATCTGAATGGCGACGATTTTCAGCTTCAACAATTTTTCCCTCAGAAGCTACTATTGCATTGTATGTGTTACTTGATGGACGATTTGGCTGTGTAACTGTTTCAATGGGAACCTCTTCATGGTCACTTGATTGCATTTCTGTGTCTATGGCGGCATCATCATCATCATCTTCATCATCATGTTCTAAAAATAAATGTACACATTATGAAATGGCATGTTAATCTCTGCTGTTTTACTATGTCATTATACTGTGTCATAAGTAACACCTAACATGTTTCCATATGTTTTATAACGTCACATTAAAAACTACCTTGACTTACGAATAATGTTTGGACTCAGTATGAAATAAGAATGAATGAAAAGTTGCTCAAAACTCACAACTCCTACATGATACTTAACATCACAAACACAATACATGTTGTCTTAAACTTCATTTTCACTGACACTAAGTAATCCTATTTAAAGAACATGTGCTAAACAAATCATGAACATGACAACATAACATATAGAAGTGCACATATTATATGGGCACCACCTCATACACTCACCTTCTAGGTGTGTTGAGCTGCATGAACCAGGTGTAGACACTTGTTCCGTCTCAGGTGACACATGTCCTCCAGGGGCAACTATATATAACAATAACATCAGTTGTACATTTACATGTGTAAATATTGAACAAACAGTTATTGTATGTTCTGTATTTATGAGTAACTAATAGCATAAGTTCCTTAACCGAAAATGTGTGTGTGAAAGTGAACATAAATAGTTGTAATAACAATGTACATGCCTGTGTACTTAGAACTTTTGAGTTCCCTAACATACAACATACTATGTTTCTGCAGTAATGCGTTAGGATAAATTGATTAAATTTGTACATACAAATCATATGTTGTGTAGTCATATCAGTATCATAATGTACATAACTATCATGAGATGAACATTCACAATGGTTATCATGAAGGTGGTCATATTGCAAAAAGATTCGTTTTTGTTAGAGGATATGTGTGGTACATTAATAGAAGCTGTGGCACACCTGAATGTGGCTGTCACTCAACAACACAACACATGCAGTGTGTGATAATGTGTTGTTGATATCAGTTGAAATATAGATATGAGTGAACGAATGTGTGACGTACGGTTTCATAACTAATGACTTGTTGGGGGATTTAGTACCTAGAGTTAAGCTTTCAAATGAGTGTGATTACCTTCAGTTTTGCTAGTCAGGTTGTAAGAACGGTATTCCCTTCCCCAAAAACTCTAATCAGGCAGACCTTTCAATTACTTCAAACAGGTGAAAATGGTGTGAACTAAGTTGACCGTAAAATGACCCTGTAATTTGTGTGTGTGCTGAACCCCACCCCCTCTGTTGACGTGTATGCTGTGATGACATATTCATTGCAGCTGCTTTAACACAATGGTAGAGGAGCTAAATAGTCGTCTGCAGTGTGCAAGTTATGAACACAATGACATAACATATGCTACGTGTGCCTCATTATGCTGTCTGTATATGACATCAAGCAAAAATGGACCTTTTCCTAAACAACTATACATTTGTTAGTGCAAGTTATGTTTGTAGGCCGTTGCATGCAATATATTCGATGCATGATTAGAATAGGCAGTAATGTCGTGTTTGTAGGAGTAAAATAAATAATATACACATTTATATTATACATATTTATGTTCTGTACCAGTAAATAGTAATAATTTCTCATTAGCATGTGTTACACATGTGTGCTACCCTGTTGTTCCCCATCTTTGCCCACCATCAATTGCTTCCACTGCAGCAATGCTTTTTGGGAATTCACATTTAAATGACCACGCAATGGCACGTGGTATATTAGTTACTGCTTTTAGTAGGACTACAACATATATGTCTATTTTGAGAGATATATATATATATATATATAGAGAAACAGACATATACATATATAGATGTAGGTATGCTTATATTGTAAAGACAGTATAAAAAGCAGCGGAAATATGTTAAATAACTGTAAGAAACGACACGCCTAGGCCAAACCCTCCACGACGACGGGAAGTAATTTTCCCCGAAGCAGCTCCTCCAATGGAGTTAAGATCAGACGTTGTGGTGGCGGGCCACCTCCAGTGCCAGTAGCATGCACGCGTTGGTCTTGTATTTTCTTTTTCAATTTTGACCTAATATCGTCAAATCTTTTGCGACAATTCAGCTTATCCCTGACACGATTCCCACACGCATTGACACCAATTAGTATTGTGTCCCACATTTCATTTTTGCTTGAAGAACTTGTCCGCGCTTGAAATACAAACAAAATATATGACGTTAAATCATAATAATAGAAGCACCAGTTTCCTACACTGCTACCTGTTCCAAGAGATAGCAAACATGCTGTTTTAGGTGTAATATGTGAAGCACATGAGCATTCACTACTAAACCTAGACATGTAAGCAAGCTTGCATTAATATTGTATGCAGTTATCGCAAATTGAACGCCTGTGTTTAGTTGTCCTTGAAACGCATGATAAAAAGCTGTGTTTCCACAATAATTAACATAGACAGATATTCTGTACCCATATTTGCATATTAACAAAACTCACATGACCTAGGATCACATGTATTTGAACAATAAATGGAAAGGTACACTTACCTACTAAATGTCCATAGAGACTGTCATAGTGCTCCAGAATCCCAGTGACAAGAGCTCTATTTTCCTGGTCATTGAAGCTAGGATTACGTGGCTTCTCCACACGTTTCTTCCGAGCAGGTTTAGGCTCAGAGCTTGGCTGCTGCTGACTGGACTCTCCTTGTTCCAATGGAAGAGACTCCAAAAGCTGGCCACCAGCAAGCACGCCACCACCAGACACCCCATCAGCAACTGAGCCACCAGCAGCACTCCCACTCCCACCAACAGCACTCGTACTCCTAGCACCAGCACTCCCACTCCCAGCAACAGCACTCGCACTCCCAGCACCAGCACTCCCACTCCCAGCACCAGCACTCCCACTCCCAGCACCAGCACTCCCACTCCAGCAACAGCACTCCCACTCCCAGCAACAGCACTCGCACTCCCAGCACCAGCACTCCCACTCCCAGCAACAGCACTCCCACTCCCAGCAACAGCACTCGCACTCCCAGCAACAGCACTCACACTCCCAGCAACAGCACTCGCACTCCTAGCAACATCACTCTCCTGAACAGTACGTTCACTCTGACGCGTATTCGCACGAGTAGCACTACCACTCACACCAGCATCACTCTTCCCACGCTTTGTGGGCATACTTACAGCACTCACAAAAAACAGAAAACAAATGTACAGCCAATCACACGAAACACTTCCACATAGAAAACAAGACAAATATGTAAACAAAACAACAAAGGACAAAGCTTTCACAATACACAAAAAGTCTCTCAGTCAATATGCAAATATTAAATCGCCCAGCTCTGTGCGTCTCTCTCTCTCTCACTCCCAACAACACAGAGAAAGATTAACAGTACACGTTGCCTTTAAATATGGCGCGCTATCCAATACATGCTGGCTTCGCCTGATTCAGCAAGATTTTTGATTGGCGAACGTAACAGCACCCCGCCACGCACGCCGATACACCTGTGTGTGATCGGCAAATCATCGTGAGAGTGGGTGGATTTGTTTTCGTCTTGATTTTGAAGGGATTCGGCACTTACTGCATACAGAGAGGGAAAATCGCCTATAACATGACTAATCGGTAAGCTTGCCGATTTCACATATTCGTCGCTTACTGCATGAGGCCCTAAGAGGGGTAAAATCATTTTGGTGGATATGCACCTATGGGTAGTATAGTCTTCTATACTGTGATATACTGTAATGTGATACTATACCAACTGCTCTGTACATTAACTTAGACTTTACTATATTTTCATGTTATATTTGCACTCCTCTCAAATTATCCTGGTATTACATCTACACATTAATAAGAACTATGTATGATTCATATCTCCACTTACCTTGAACACCAGCTTGAGGCTACAAGGGTTAACTTCTCAAAGAGGACTGATTGATGTTGCTATATATTCCCCCAACCTTTGCCTTGAAAAACTGTTTGCACATGCGATAGGCGCACATCGGCAGATCAGATAATTACAGGCACTCTACTGATCATGAGCAGGACTCCACTCATCCGCATTAGGGTGTCCACGTTTTGCCATGACTCCCTGCTTCAGGCTTTATTCTGCACACATGCCCTTGGGCATTGCTGGTCTGTATGGGCATTTTAACTTTTTGTCTCTCCGCTCTCCTATTGACAGTAGCTGCTCGTAGGGACACATTGTTATTGTGTATCCTGAGCTACTTGATATTGTATTAGAAATCGATACTGTGTTGCAGTTTCATGGCAGTGTAGTATTTTCTACATACACTCCCAGGTTTTATTTATACAGATAGCATTATAAGAAGGAACTGATTCAATCAGCTTACTTAACTGAGTACTTTATAATTACTACATTTTATGTATCTATGCTATGTACCTATATGAGACTTATTAGTATCCTGATTTACTCCATCCAGTTACTGTATCTTTATTACACACAGTTGTGAGGTGTTCATTATACTGCGCACAGCAGTTACCCATCTGCTCCCAGACTAGCTACCTGCAGGGACATATTGCCTTTATTATGCCGATTAGACTGATCATATATCTGCAGCTTTCAGCACATTATAGACTCACTGAGCTACTGTTCACATTTCTTTCACATTAAGCTGCATTTCTACCACTCTCAGATTTAGTCATTAGTGGGTACTGATCCCTCCTGGCTAGATACTTGTGTTTCAATGATTCTGAGAACAATTTGCTCAGCCAGCTCTGAGATGTACTCTCACCAAGCTAATTCTATTTTTTACTGGCAGACCAGGAGGCGATAGTCATTTCTCTGTGCACCAACAGGAAACTCTTATTTACCTTAGCACAGTTACCATAGCCCCCTGTGTCAATAAATACCTAGCACACCTGCCTTCACACTTGCAGGAACACCCCTGTTCCTTCACTCTCCATACCAGCGACATGCAGGGATACATGGTTTTTTATTACCCGAGTAGAGTGATACCTTATTTGGGGCTGGTGTCGTGTTATAGTTTCACTTGGCGCTTGCTGGTCTTAGCCCAATATATTAACACACTTCCATCATTTCAGGGTGAACATGCACCTATAGAATTTCTCTAAAGGGTACACCATTACTAAGCCTCCCCACCTGGGATCCTTGCATCGATTTAATGTGCACCTAGGGGTCATTTATTACTATCCTGTTTTAGACTATATAGATTATGTGTTATGTTAATCATAGTGTACATTCCTTGGCATGTTTATTACACCCTGTGAAGTAGCTAGCCTACTGCTAACTATTAAGTTACACACAGGGACATATGGTGTGGATGTACAGCCGCGGCCCATTTTATTCTACAACATCTCCGATTTTTTTCGGGGATTTTTTCTGAATGCCACGCACTTCACCGCGTTCATGCGTCGTTCATGCCGTATTCATGTTGCATTCATGCCGGCGTTGATGTGTTTATTAATGTGTGTTGATGTGTTTTTTGACAATGGTTCGGATTTAATTGGTTGCAATTCTTCGCGTATCCGCCAGGTGGCAGTTATTTGTGAATTGTAATGAATTCTAATGTTTACACTACATGTGGCTCACTAACAGTAATGTATCGACATGCAGGTGTTTAAAAAAAATACCACAGTTGTCCATTGTGAATTGACCTTGGTACTGAAGAAGTTACAATACTGTATCAATTTAGGCTTTTCATATTAAAAAATAAATGCACAGTGTCTGGTGTTGTTTTATTGTCCTGAGAGTCCCAAGATGAGTGCACCACTGCAGTCCGTGTTCCAAAAATCCGACATAACGTACGCTAATTTAATATGGGTCGCGATTAATGCAACTGATGATAAGATGGCAACAGTTGGTCAAATTTATCAATATTTTATCTAAAACTATGACTTTTACAAATTTTCACCAGATGCTCATGTGTGGAAGCGTGCAATAAGGAAAAAGTTATGTATTGATCCGTGTTTTTTCGTATTGATCCCGCACCCGGTGTTAAAGGAGGGTATATGTGTAGCACCAGATTTTTCACATATCTTTGATCATGGAGACTTCAAAAGGCGAAAGGTCATGTTAAAACCAACTAAGAAACGTCAGTCACAGGCAAGCAATGTGCCAGCGACAGCGCCAGCTTTCAATAACGGTCCGACCATCAGTGAAAACCTGGTGACCGGCAACCCTTGCTGTCTGTCCCCGTCCGGATATCTGCAGCCTGAGCAGGATTTCACGTACAGATACCAGCAAGCTTGCATGTACCAAAGTTATTTCCAGCCTCATCAGCTGTCAACTACAGGTGTAGCAGTCCCGCTGTCACCTGTCAACTACGTGTATAATCAAGAATATGGGACTGGCAGTGGCTCGGTGCCAGCTGATTGACAAAGTCTATGGTGAGTTCTTTTTTTTTTGAAATATCAATATCAATGCACAGTCAAGCGATTAATCCTGTAATCAATCGCTTTGCTTATGGTTCTTTACAGTACTTTTATTACAGCAATATCATTGGCTGAGCAGCTTCTACAGTACTGTAGATACTGAACAATTGGTGGAAAGCTAGGCGCATGTGCATTGGAACCTTCTTGAAACGCATATGCGTGTCATCACATCGACGGTAGGCGCATGCGCATGTGAACAGGAGACGCCCCCCAAGAAAATTATTGGTGGGACTGACTGTGGGAACTTCTTTAGGTGACTGACTGACCATTACATAAAACCTTGTACTTTTATTTTTCCTCAGAATAGAAAACTTTGTCATCTCATGCGGAAAACGGCAAATGGAGGGATTTCGATGGATAATATCGCTTTGTGTAATGATGCCTGCACATTGCTGAATCGAATTTAAAAAACCATGTACTGGAGTCAACAGTTTAGTGGCCGTTGTTATTGATTAGGATAGAATAACTGAGAGCTTCATGGATAACCTGAAGCAGTATGCTGTTGTTTTCAGACAGTATACAATACTTTTTTTATACACTGGCGACACACTTTATTTGAGCTCGGCTAGTCCCGCGAATTCGGGTGTACTCGGGTGTATTCAGGTTTCTGATCGTTTTCTGCAAGAGTGCATTGCGTTATTTTCCGGCAGGGATTTAAGCTTTTTATTCCGGCTTGCTGAAATACTGCAATGCCGTGAAAATACAGATGGTGGCGCTTGCGAGCTGTTCTCTGTGAAGCCGTCCCCTATAATGAATTGTAATGCAGTATATATACTGTATATATATATATATATACTGTATAACAACAAACCCTATAAGCCCTAACATACAGTACTGTACACATACAGTACAGTACTGTATATGCACATACATAAATGATACTACTGTATGGGCGGCGGGGGCGAGATGTGTTTGCAGCAGAGAGAGATCCACTGCTCTCTCTGCGCAAACATCGGCACAATAAAAATTATTTTAAAAACATTTTTATTGATAGTGTACATGTGCAGGGGTTCTCCGGAGCTGAATCGCGTTGGTTTCAGGTCTGGGGACCCACGGCCCCCCGAGATACAGCCCCCTTTAGGGGGTGCCGGTATCCCTCTGCTTGGTTTAAAGGGCCCGATCACGTGATCGCGGCCTTTAAACCAAGCAGAGCAGAGGGATACCGGCACCCCCTAAAGGGGCCTGTATCTCGGGGGGCAGGGGGTCCCCAGACCTGAAACCTGTGCGCTTCTGCTCTGGAGACCCTCTGCACATGTACAGTATCAATAAAACACATACAATATACAGTATAAATAAACACTCGTTCTTTACCTTAGCGGCTATGCGCTATGGTAAAGAAGCATCATTTCTGTATTTTAATAATATTGTACAGTGATCAGGGGGTTCCCTGAGCCAGAAATTAATGCTCAGGGACCCCCCCTGCTCCTGCTCAATATTATTAAAAATACAGAAATGCTGCGTCATTACCATAGCGGATAGCCGCTAAGGCAATGAAGGGGTTAACCCACCGTGCCCGCTTTATTGTGTGTAGTGGGGATGGGTGAGGGGGGGTATTTGGCCCTTGGTGTGAGTTTAGGACTTGCGGTGGGGGGGGGGGTTTGCGGGTGCACTTAACCCCTTCACGACTGTAGCAGTTAATACCGCTACGGTCAGGAAGGGGTTAAGCCCTCCCGCTACCCCCCCCCGCAAGCCCTAAACAACCATCGTTGGGGCTAATACCCCATTCACCCACCCTCCCGCTACCCACAATAAAAAAATACACACACACAGCACAGCAGCCGCCAAAAAAAAAAAAAAAAAATCTAAATAAATAAATGACAATAAATACATTTGAAATACATTTTTATTGATAGTGTAGATGTGCAGGGGGTCTCCGGAGCTGAATCGCGTTGGTTTTAGGTCTGGGGACCCCCTGCTCCCCGAGATACAGACCCCTTTAGGGGGTGCCGGTATCCCTCTGCTTGGTTTAAAGGGCCCGATCACGTGATCGCGGCCTGTAAACCAAGCAGAGCAGAGGGATACCGGCACCCCCTAAGGGGGCCTGTATCTCGGGGGCAGGGGGTCCCCAGACCTGAAACCTGTGCGCTTCAGCTCCGGAGACCCTCTGCACATCTACACTATCAATAAAAATGTATTTTAAATGTATTTATTTATATTCATTTATTTATATATTTATTTAGATTTATTTATTAATTGTGCTGCTGCTGCAAGTCCTAAACTCACACCAAGGGCCAAACACCCCCCTCACCCCCAATAAAAAAAATTCACGCACAGCAGCCCCACAATTAATAAATAAATCTAAATAAATAAATAAATACATGAAGAGAAATAAATATATACTGTACAGTATATATATATACTGGATATATATACAGTATATATATAATAACAATCCCTATACATAAACAGTATATACTGTGTATATATATACTGTATATATACAGTATATATATATATATATATATATATATATATATATATATATATATATATATATATATATATATATATATATATATATATATATATATATATATATATATATATATATATATACTGTATATATATATATATATATATATATATATATATATATATATATACACAGTATATATATATATATATATATATATATATATATATATATATATATATATATATATATATATATATATATATATATATATATATACTGTATATATATATATATATATATATATATATATATATATATATATATATATATATATATATATATATATATATATATATACAGTATATACACACAGATGATGAACCAATATACAAATACATGTAGAATGGTTATCAAAATCATACTGTCCTACAAATAACGCTTCTCTATACAGACAATAATAATAATAATAATCCATTTAATAATCCTAACTGATTTTACAATATAAAACATAACATTCCAATCCACACAGTACATTGCATTTACATTGTATAAATGATGCATAGCATAAAATCTATGCACATATACATTCTGCAAATGAATGTTAACAATATAATTGCAAGCTACTCTACCAGTAAATACAAACACTTCCAAACAAGTCAACTATTTTAACCAATCAAGTAAACAAAAATCAATATATACTGTAAGTACCAACCAGAAAACACAATTTAAAACCAAAGCTAACCCTTACAATACCAAGGATTACATCTATCTAATTGTAAAAAACCTTATACATTATACACAGCATTGTTTAAAGCCCCCTCCCCCCTAATGTTTCTGTTAAACAGGTTACACTGAAGGGAGAGAGATATAAAGGCCTAAAGCCCCTTCCCCCCTAATGTTTCTGTTAAACAGATTACACTGAAGGGAGAGAGATATAAAGGCCTAAAGCCCCTTCCCCCCTAATGTTTCTGTTAAACAGATTACACTGAAGGGAGAGAGATATAAAGGCCTAAAGCCCCTTCCCCCTAATGTTTCTGTTAAACAGATTACACTGAAGGGAGAGAGATGTTTCTGTTACCAGTAAATCTCCCTCCCTGCATTGATGTCGTGCAGTGTACAGTACAGTATGTAAATGTGGGGAGGGGGGGGGACCCAATGTGCATACTGTGAGGTCTAACCACCCTCACCCCCTACCCACATACCGTTACCCCCCCCCGTCCTGGCCATGGCCCCTCCGCTTCTGCAAAACAGACACAAAAATTAAAACATACAAAGTAATGTCCCCTAACCCCTTAATCACCATAGCGGTTATTAACCGCTACAGTCATGAAGGGGTTAACCCACCCTCACCCACCACTCGGGATGCCTACATACCCTCTCACACTAACCCCCCCCGCCCGTGAGGCCTAACCACCCAGTCAGTACCCACAAGGGAGGCCTACCCACATACCGTTGGGGAAACACCCCACCCCCAGTACCCACGATAAAAACAGTACAATGACCCACAATAAACAGCATTATATTTATTAAATACATTACCCAACCCCTGTGCCCCCCCATAAATACAAGATTTATTCTTTTACATACAGGGTTCATAACGCAGCCCCACGCTAGTCCCCGGTGGGCTGGCAGGGCACCTGGACAGACCTACAGTTTACCAGCAGCCCTTTTTACACAGGTTCTGGAGGCCTGCTGGTGGATCCTGCCAGCACCATGGCGCCCAGGTGGTCTCCTTGGGTCACCGTGAGCCACAATTGGGTCCCCACGGTAGGCCCAAGGATGTCTGGGAGCCCCGGGTCAAACCCACAGGTGTCTGCGGGGCCTCGGGTGGTTCCCATGGGGGTCTGGGGAACTCACGGGTGCTCACTACGGGCCTGCGGTGCCCCCACAGAAGTGGGACCACACATCATCATCCCCGCACCTACGGGTCGGCGGTGCCCCCACAGAAGTGGGACCACACATCGTCATCCCCGCAGACTACGGGTCTGCGGTGCCCCCACAGAAGTGGGACCACACATCATCATCCCCGCATGTGTCACCCGTGGAACCACCAGCCTGATACCCTTGGGATACCCGAGGATACCCACAGGTGGTCTCCATAGGCCCCACGCAAAACCACGGAATCAAACCCTGAATGTAAAAAAAATAAACCTGGCCTATACATTCAATACATACACCCTCCCCCCCAACACCTACAGTACAATAATGTGCAAAATAACTATTATCCAGATATGGATAATAGATTAATTGCCCATTATTAAAAACATTAACTAGCATATACAAATAAATAAAGTACTACTGACCTCATCAATACGAAGTGTCCGTTGCCAGCAAAATCCTTGTCTTGTCCACAACATACATAGCAAATACAAAGCCAATACATTGCAATTACATTCAGATATCAATTAACCCCTTAAACACCTTATCAGATAATAATTGCAAAGGTAATTAAGGGGTTAAGCCACACAGGACCGATACCCACCATTCACCCATGAATTTGTACTGTGGCTTCATCATGCAACTATATATATATATACTGTATATATATATACAGAGAGACAGAGAGAAAGAAAGAGAGAGAGAGAGAGAGAGAGAGAGATATACAGTATATATATATATATACACTGGCGACACACTTTATTCGAGCTCGGCTAGTCCCACGAATTCGGGTATACCCGGGTGTATTGAGGTTTGTGACTGTTTTCTGCCCGAGTGCATTGAGTTATTTTCCGGCAGGGATTGAAGCATTTTATTCCCGCTGGCTGCAATACTGCACAGTACATATATATATACTGCATTACAATTCATGAATTTATGCCATCTGGTAGACACGCGAAGCATTGCAGCCTATTAAATTCTAATCATTATCATTTAACAGATCAGCCGCCCGTCAGCCAGGCATGAACCCAGGCTGGGAAGGCAAATGCAACGGGGCTTGTCAGAGGTGAGGAGCGGCGCATTCCAGGTATCTGCCAGGTACATACCGGGTATTTGCTCGAATAAAGTGTGTCGGTGCAGTATACACACGTTATATACACACCCATGATAAACCAATATACTGTACAGTACAAAGCCAATACATTGCAATTACATTCAGATATCAATTAACCCTTAAACACCTTATCAGATAATAACCGCAAAGGTGATTAAGGGGTTAAGCCACACAGGCCCGATACCCACCCTCACCCATGAATTTGTACTGTGGCTTCATCATACAACTATATATATATATATACTGTATATATATACAGAGAGACAGAGAGAAAGAGAGAGAGAGAGAGAGAGATATATACAGTATATATATATATATATATATATATATATATATATATACACACACATTATATACAGTACACACCCATGATAAACCAATATACAGTACAAATAAATGTAGAAGGGTTATCAAAAGCACTGTCCTACAACCAAACACTTCTCCATACATACACACTAAATTAAAATCTATTTCCTTTAATATTCATAACTGATCTCTCAATCTAAATCATCACTAAACCTCTGAAAAACCATTTAAACAACTTACATTCCAATATAAATGATGCCTAAATATCTATGCACCATATACATTCTGCAAATTAATCAACCAAGTAAACAAAACTCAATTAGCAATCATTATTTACATCCCTAAACAATTCACACTAGATCCCGAACAATAAAACCATTTACAAATTCACGCCTAGAGCAGAACAATTAAGCCTTTGAAAAAATATAAGTACCGACAAAAATACAACCTTTACAAACCAAGCCTATCCCTGACCTTCCTCAAACACACAATATAATACCAAGGAATACAGTACATCTATCTAATTTTAAAATACTTTAAACTCACAATAAAGCATACTGTAGCAGCATACACAAAATAATTTAAAACACATCTAATCCAGCTTTTAAAACAACATAATTTCTTACCCTGTACTGTACTGTATGTATATATCTCTCTAGACATATATACATACATACATACAGTGGCAAGAAATGATATACCACAAAAAAAAAAAAATACACATGTTAAAAAACCATTTGAAAAAATTAACAAGTTAAATAAAATACATTTCTTTACTGTAGTTCACTTACCATTACTTGCCCCCACCGACTCCCGTTGCGCAGCTTACTCACGAACCAATCCACGATCAGGAACCCATAAAATAATAAACCACAAAATAATAAACATTAAACTAAAAATCCAAATCAATCCACGGGTCTTCTATCTGTAATCCATCTTCATCTGTGTTCTTCTTTCTTCTATCTCCTTCCAGCGGGGCGGGGCGGGGTCTTCTCCCCGTCTGCGGCCACGCCCTGGTATTCTTTCTTTCCCGGAGGTCCTTCCTCCGCGGCGTCTGACTTCAAAATGAGACGACATAGGCTTTTAAAGGCCTATGACGTCACATTTT
The DNA here is from genome assembly GCF_040206685.1 of Ascaphus truei. NCBI lineage: Eukaryota > Metazoa > Chordata > Amphibia > Anura > Ascaphidae > Ascaphus > Ascaphus truei. Next base: position 235,711,524 of record NC_134483.1, read on the forward strand.
GCGTCATGGTTCCCACGGTCCTGATTGGACCGTGAAAACCATGTGTTTTGGCCGACAAAAAAAAAATGATGACGTCACTTAAAGGGAATGAAAGCACAGCCAATCAGAATGGCTTTGCTTCAATTGCCTTTAAGATGACGTCATGAAAAGGCACATGGCCGTGCACACATGGTATGGTAGACAATCAGAGCGTGGGAACTTTATCCCTACTCTGATTGGCTCTGGTATACCATGTGTCAGGGGCTTGGGGGAGAAAGGATGTGACGTCAATGAAAACCTGTCACGTGGTACGGTAGCCAATCACAGTAGGGATAAAGTTCCCACGCTCTGATTGGCTATCATACCATGTGACAGGTTTTCATTGACGTCACATCCTTTCTCCCCCAAGCCCCTGACACATGGTATACCAGAGCCAATCAGAGTAGGGATAAAGTTCCCACGCTCTGATTGGCTCTAGTACCATGTGTGCACGGCCATGTGTCTTTTAATGATGTCACCATAAAGGCATTTGAAGCAAAGCCATTCTGATTGGCTGTTAAGTGACGTCATCATTTTTTTTTTGTCGGCCAAAACACATGGTTTTCACGGCCCAATCAGGACCGTGGGAACCATGACGCAAAATGTGACGTCATAGGCCTTTAAAAGCCTATGTCGTCTCATTTTGAAGCCAGACGCCGCGTAGGAAGGACCTCCGGAGAAGAAAAAAGACAAGGGCGTGGCCGATGATGGAAAGAAGACCACGCCCTGCCCCGCCCGGAAGGAGATAGAAGAAAGAAGAATATAGATAAAGATGGATAACAAGTAGAAGACCCGTGGATTGATTTGGATTTTTAGTTTAAAGTTTATTATTTTCTGGTTTATTATTTTATGTGTTCCTGATCGTGGATTGGTTCGTGAGTAAGCTGCGCAATGGGAGTCGGTGGGGGCAAGTAATGGTAGGTGAACTACAGTAAAGAAATGTATTTTATTTAACTTGTTAATTTTTTCAAAAGGTTTTTTAACATGTGTATTTTTTTTTTTTTTGTGGTATATCATTTCTTGCCACTGTATGTATGTATGTACAGTATATATGTCTAGAGAGATATACTGTACAGTATACATTCAGGGTAAGAAATGATGATGTTTTAAAAGCTGGATTAGATGTGTTTTTAATTATTTTGTGAGTTTAAAGTATTTTAAAATTAGATACAGTAGATGTATTCCTTGGTATTGTATTGTGTGTTTGAGGAAGGTCAGGGATAGATAGCCTTGGTTGTATTTTTGTCGGTACTTATATTTTTTCAAAGGCTTAATTGTTCTGCTCTAGGCGTGAATCTTTTAATGGTTTCATTGTTCGTGATTGAGTGTGAATTGTTTAGGGATGTAAATAATGATTGCTAATTGATTTTTGTTTACGTTTGATTAATTTGCATAATGTATACTGTATGGTGCATAGATATTGAGGCATCATTTATATTGGAATGTATGTTGTTTACATGGCTTTTCAGAGGTTTAGTGATGATTTAGATTGAGAGATCAGTTATGAATATTAAAGGAAATTGATTTTAATTTAGTGTGTATGTATGGAGAAGTGTTTGGTTGTAGGACAGTGCTTTTGATAACCCTTCTACATTTATTTGTACTGTATATTGGTTTATCATGGGTGTGTATATAACGTGTGTATATATATATACTGTACTGTATACTATATCTCTCTCTCTCTCTTTCTCTCTGTCTCTCTGTATGTATATATACAGTATACAGTATATATATATAGTTGCATGATGAAGCCACAGTACAAATTCATGGGTGAAGGGTGGGTATCGTGCCTGTGTGGCTTAACCCCTTAATTACCTTTGCGGTTATTATCCGATAAGGTGTTTAAGGGGTTAATTGATATCTGAATGTACTTGCAATGTATTGCCTTGGTTTTGGCTATGTATTGTGTGGGCAAGAGAAGGAAGGCGCTGGCGTCGGACACTTCGTATTGATGAGGTCAGTAGTACTTTATTTATTTGTATATGCTAGTTAATGTTTTTAATAATGGGCAATTAATCTATTATCCATATCTGGATAATAGTTATTTTGCACATTATTGTACTGTAGGTGTTGGGGGGGAGGGTGTATGTATTGAATGTATAGGCCAGGTTTATTTTTTTTACATTCAGGGTTTGATTCCGTGGTTTTGCGTGGGGCCTATAGAGACCACCTGTGGGTATCCTCGGGAATCCCAAGGGTATCAGGCTGGTGGTTCCACGGGTGACACATGCGGGGATGATGATGTGTGGTCCCACTTCTATGGGGGCACCGTGGACCCGTAGTCTGCGGGGATGACGATGTGTGGTCCCACTTCTGTGGGGGCACCGCCGACCCGTAGGTGCGGGGATGATGATGTGTGGTCCCACTTCTGTGGGGGCACCGCCGACCCGTAGTGAGCACCCGTGAGTTCCCCAGACCCCCATGGGAACCACCCGAGGCCCTGCAGACACCTGTGGGTTTGACCCGGGGCTCCCAGACATCCTTGGGCCTACCGTGGGGACCAAATTGTGGCTCACGGTGACCCAAGGAGACCACCTGGGCGCCATGGTGCTGGCAGGATCCACCAGCAGGCCTCCAGAACCTGTGGAATGCTGCTGGTAAACTGTAGGTCTGTCCAGGTGCCCTGCCAGCCCACCGGGGACTAGCGTGGGGCTGCGTTATGGACCCTGAATGTAAAAGAATAAATCTTGTATTTATAGGGGGCACAGGGGGTGGGTAATGTATTTAATAAATAGATTGCTGTTTATTGTTTGGCTGTGCATTGTTTTGATTGCGGGGACTGGGGGTGGGGGGAGGGGTGGGATCCCCAACGGTATGTGGGTAGGCCTCCTTTGTGGGTAGTTAGTGGGTGAGGGTTGAGGGTGGTTAGGCCTCACGGGGTGGGGGGTTAGAGTGGGAGGGTATGTACAGTAGGCGTCCCGAGTGGTGGGTGAGGGTGGGTTAACCCCTCCATGACTGTAGCAGTTAATAATCGCTATGGTGATTAAGGGGTTAGGGGACATTACTTTGAAAGTGTTAATTTTTTTCTCTGTTTTACTGTACAGCAGCAGCAGCAGCGGAGGTTGCCATGGGTAGAGGGTAGTGTATTGAATGTATTTATTGGTTATTATGCCTTAACCCCTTCATTACCTTAGCGGCTATACGCTATGGTAATGACGCAGCATTTCTGAACTTTTAATAATATTGTGCAGGAGCAGGGGGTCCCCTGAGATTAGATTTCTGTCTCAGGGAACCCCCTGCTCACTGTACAATATTATTAAAAATACAGAAATGCTGCTACTTTACAATAGCGCATAGCCGCTAAGATAAAGAATGATTCTTTAATGATGTGTGTGTTTTATTCACAGTGTAGATGTGTAGGGGGTCTCCGGAGCAGAAGCGCACAGGTTTCAGGTCTGGGGACCCCCTGCTCCCCGAGATACAGGCCTCTTTAGGGGGTGCCGGTATCCCTCTGCTCTGCTTGGTTTAACAGGCCACGGTCACGTGATCGGGGACTTTAACGCAGAGGGATAACGGCACCTCATAAAGGGGGCTGTATCTCGGGGGGCAGGAGGTCCCCCGACCTGAAACCTGTGCGCTTCAGCTCCCGAGACTCCCTGCACATCTACACTAGGAATAAAAATGTATTTCAAATGTATTTATTTGTATTTATTTTTTATTTATTGCGGGGATGCTGTGTGTGATTATTTTTTATTGTGTGTAGTGGGGGTGGGTGACGGGGTTTATAAATGTGAGTTTATAAATAAAATAAAGAATATTATTTCTAGGGGCCTTAGAACAGAAGTTCCCACGCCAATTGCGCGCTCATTGCTCTTTTGTTACAATGTTGCTGGTCTTGCGGCTTTGCAGTCTGGCAGCAAAAAGCAGTTTGTAGTACTGAGTGTGAGATAAATTAACCAGTTCTTTTATTGCTGAAGTCGCCACCAAAAACTTTTATTTACAAATACAGTACAAAAACCGTGCAACACACAACAACATACAGTACAGTATCCTTTGTTTAAGTACAGCAGGTACTGTAGGGTAAAACATGTACTGTACAGTACAGAACAATATTACAGTATGGTCTCACTGAAAGTCCTCCCCATTTTCCATCCATGGCCGATTCCTTGCATGGCGCAAAATGCCATTAATGCAGTCTCTAACGCCTCTCATTACAGGATCTGTAACAGGATAATAGCGCTGCATTTCTTCCACAATCTTTATCCTTAAATTAGCAGGAAGGGCCTTTTTATGGCGATTCCCATCATAATTTACTTTGAACACCCACTCGCAGTACAATGTGTAGGGAACATGGTGTTTAAATATGATCAAGGCATACTTGTGTGGTATACCAGCACTCCTCACCCTATACTTCTCTCTCAGCGCCGGTGGCAGATCGCACAGGGAGATGTCGGGCACTGTTTCTATGCGAGCGGGTGTAGGAGGTCTTTTGGGAGCGGGTTTTCTTGAGGCGACGGGCAATGGTAGGGTGTCTGGGAGGAAGCTTTCCTCCGGTAGTGGTCGCCGGGTTGTCTCCTGGCGTGGTCTTGACGGGGTTGTCATGTCCTCCTCAATAGCATAGTACACTGCATCTTCTGGTGGAGGGGGTGTGCTTGGTGATGGATGGGGGCCGAAGGTACCATGCATCACATCCATGTCACCCCCCTGCTCCAGCGTCGGGAAAACAGGGGCATTAACACCGAGCAAATAATGTATGCCCGCTATGTCAGCCTCTATCTTGTCCATCCGTTGATCCATCCGTTGCTCCATATGTAGCATCCGTTGATCCATCCGTTGCTCCATATGTAGCATCCGTTGCTCCACATGTAGCACCGACTCCAGAAGCAGATCTAGCTTTGCCAGCACAATAGAATTCCCGGGGAGATCCACAGTTAGCCCATTCAGGATCCGGTCTAACGAGCTGCTTGTGCATGGCATCTGGAGATCTGGGGGGATGGGTGCAACGGAGGATGAGATGGGGGTTCCCTGGAGAGAAGCGGCATCGATGGAGAGTGGAGGAGGTGACCTGGGGATGCCCGGTACAGGAGAAAAAAAATCCAGCGTCGTCGAAGAGGGATAGAGAAGGTGACCGCTGGATTTCCGGGAGAGAAGCAGAGTCGTCCAAGAGCAAAGGAGACAGTGACCCGTGGATTTCAGAGGCAGCAGCATCTTCAGATGGAACCGGAGAAGATGGGGGTGGAGAAGCCGGGCTGAAGATTTCCGGGACAGCTACAGCAGAGTCGTTGAAGCTTATGGGAGCAAGTGGTCTGCGGATTCGGTGAGTTGGCTGCCATTCGTCTTGTGTACCGAGCACAGTACCGTATTTCTTCTTCACATAATAAGGCTGATGTGTTTTAAAACCCTTAGCCTTTGGGGTCAGCAGAAGGTTTTCTTTATTGGCCTTAGCCTGTCGCTTTGCCTTTGGCTTGGAAACGGTAACTGCCTTTCTCTTTTTCAGTGTGGCAGGCACAGCAGAGGTGAGATGGTACTTGCGTCCATAGAACCGGGGCTGCTCCATGTAAGCGGGAGGCACAATGCAGTATCTGGACAATGGCTCAGATAAAGATCAGCAAGTGGTGGGCTATGCAACGTGTACAACCTTTTATGCATGGCGGCCAGGTACAGGTGTTGAAAGTGGGTGGTCTGTAATGTGCGTCATTAACATATAAATACACCATCCATTTTGTGGATTCACTGCACATTGAATACACATCGACTAAACATCGAATATACATTCTTGTGTTTGTATTTCTTTCTACTCGAAGCAATGCCTGTTAAGAAGATTTCAAAGGATCTCAGCATGAGAATGAAGGAGATGTACACGAGCGGAAAACGAATTGCAGATATCCAGCGCTGGTTAACTGCTTCTGGCCTCGTTGTGCCATCAAACACCGTGTGCTATCATGCACAAGGAAAATACAAAGACCGCAAAAAGGCACCAAAGGTAACAAATGCGTAAGTATATTTATAAAACTTAACCAAAAAAAATATAGAAAACTGTAGTGTACATCTACAGTATACCGTATTTATATAGTATATTTATATTACAACAGTATATACTGTAGTGTACTGTACAGTATGTGTGGTCAATTTATATTTTTTGTGCAGCATTATACACTTTTGTTATATTGCAATTCATCTTACAACGGAATATACAGTATATGATGTGTATTTATTATGATATAACAACAGTATACCGTATTTATATAGTATATTTATTATATTACAACAGTATATAGTGTACTGTATGTGTGGTCAATTTATATTTTTTGTGCAGCAGTATACACTTTTGGTATATTGCAATTCATCTTACAACGGAATATACAGTATATGATGTGTATTTATTATGATATAACAACAGTATACCGTATTTATATAGTATATTTATTATATTACAACAGTATATAGTGTATGTGTGGTCAATTTATATTTTTTGTGCAGCAGTATACACTTTTGGTATATTGCAATTCATCTTACAACGGAATATACAGTATATGATGTGTATTTATTATGATATAACAACAGTATACCGTATTTATATAGTATATTTATTCTATTACAACTGTATATAGTGTATGTGTGGTCAATTTATATTTTTTGTGCAGCAGTATACACTTTTGGTATATTGCAATTCATCTTACAACGGAATATACAGTATATGATGTGTATTTATTATGATATAACAATAGTATACCGTATTTATATAGTATATTTATTATATTACAACAGTATATAGTGTATGTGTGGTCAATTTATATTTTTTGTGCAGCAGTATACACTTTTGGTATATTGCAATTCATCTTACAACGGAATATACAGTATATGATGTATATTTATTATGATATAACAATAGTATACCGTATTTATATAGTATATTTATTATATTACAACAGTATATAGTGTATGTGTGGTCAATTTATATTTTTTGTGCAGCAGTATACACTTTTGGTATATTGCAATTCATCTTACAACGGAATATACAGTATATGATGTGTATTTATTATGATATAACAACAGTATATTTATATAGTATATTTATATTACAACAGTACTGTATACTGTATATTTTGTCTATTTATATTTATAGTACAGCAGTATACTTTTTTTGTATTTATATTTACTGTATATTACAACATTACATGTACAGTATACAGTATACATTTTATATTGCTGCATATTAATAACACAATATAATTTCTTTGCATTGTAGGGAGACTACTCTTCTGGTGGACAGAATAAGTGAGGAGAATGATGAGAGGAGCGCATTAAGGGTTAAAAACACTCTGCAGGAAAAGCACAATCTGACTGTATCCGAGAGCAGCATAAAGAAGATGAGACGCAGAATTGGATGGAAATATGGACGTGTGAGGTTAGTACTGGACAGTACAGGAGGTACTGTAAAGTAAAAGTGTTGTTTTGCAAACTGTACTGCGCTGTGACGCTAACATTTTTTATTCATTGTCATTACAGAGCGTACCCCATGATACGGGACGCAAACAAAATCAAAAGAGTGCTACAGGCCCAAGCATGGATCGACAGCGGTGAGACTTTCCAGGATTGCATCTTCACTGGTGAGTCTACTGTGTCGCTGGAGAGATTTGCAAGATTTGCGTTCCACAAAAAAGGCCGCATAACTTTGAAGCCGCGGCCAAAACACCCTGTGTAGCTGCATGTGTGGGGTGCCATCTCTAGGCGTGGACCGGGATGCATTGTCGTCTTTGAAGGTACAATTTCTCAAATATAATGCCGCCTAATGCACTGTACTTGACTAGTGTTGCCTTACCGTATGCACTGTACTGTACTATTGAGCCCTTTTCTTTTCTTGCTATAGGAATCATGAATAAAGATTTCTTCCAAGACAACATTGTGCCCGTGATAGTGCGATACATCAGACGTGACTTTCCCAATGGGCATCGCTTTTACCAGGACAATGATCCCAAGCACCCCGCTTTGACGGCGCATATCTTTGAGCGCGGCATCAACTGGGTGAAGACGCCAGCGGAGTAAGTGCAGTAGACCATGTCCCATTTATGTTCCCCACTGTTTTTACTGTGTACTGTATCGCTTAAACTAATTGTCCTTTCTTTCCAATAACAGATCGCCCGACTTCAATCCGATCGAAATGGTCTGGCATCAGCTGAAGGACCACATCCGTAAAGTGGCGAAACCCTCCAAGAAGGACGAGTTGTATAAAGCCATAATGAGTTTTTGGAACGATGTACTCACCGTGGAACGATGCAATAAATATATAGACCATATTGCCACTGTGTTGCCCATTGTCATCGCGCGCAATGGGCAAGCATCAGGAAAGTAGTACAGTGCTGTAGTATTGTACAGTAAGTACAGTATGATACAGGTAAGTATGGCACAGATTTTTTCTTTCCCAATAGTCAGAGTATACAGTAGTACCAGTATACAGTACAGTAGACTAGTTTGACAGTACTACAGTAACTGCCTACTAACTGCTCCATTTTTTTCTTTCCAGAGAAAGCTGCACCAGCCACCTACTGTACAGTAGTTCTACCATAATACAGTACGCACATACAGTACAGTACAGTAACTGAACAAAGTTTTTGTTTTCTTGTCGTTCCAGGAAAAAGGGTGCCCAAGGGGGAGGTGGGGCGTTGTGTTCCGTCAAATCTGCTTGTGCAGTCAAATGTACAGTATATAAACAGCAGTAATGATGTACACAAAACCTCTCCTCTCTCAATGAACTACTGCACCGCAGACACAATGAGGATACTGTTACAGTATGAAGGGAAAAAGAACAGGATGGGTTATTTAACATTATACTGTGCAATATTTATACTATATATTTATATATACTGTATTTTTATTCTAAAGGTATTCGAGAATGTACTGTACTGTATGAGGACCTGGTGACTTTCAACCCTCTCAGACCCACAGAACGGATTATTTCACATTACTGTATATTTATTAATACGACCGCAATCACCATTGTAAATGGGTGCATAGGATGGAACGACAGGTGCTAAAGGGGTATACAGTAAATATGATATTTATCAGTGTTGATCAAAGAGAGTTGATCAGAAGGATTCCCCTTATAAAGTATACAGCACTCTATTGTCATTCATACAGTATAGTAAAGGGTAGACAAAAAATGGTCTACATAGAATTAATAAAATTGTATTATTTTCCGATATCCGCAGTGATTCTGGTCAACCTGACAGATTTGTAGTAATACAGTATACTGCAAGACCATTTGTTGTCTACCTTTACTAAACTGTACTGTATGAATCTTGTTACCGTAGCCAGCCCAGGGCCAGATTAACAAAACAATGGCTTGGATTGGATTAGCCAGACGATTGATGCTTGGCCAGGGAGGGATTCAAAACTCTAAGGGAGGGGGTGGGGTGGCTGAAATAGCTGGGACTGTACTGTGTCAGTATTTCCAATGGCAGGTCACCCTAATAATTGCATGAATAAACCCCCAAAGACATGGCCCAAATATAGTACAGTATACTGTATACTGCATATACAGTACAGAGCTGTATACTGTATTATAAATAAATAATCATACAGTACTGTACAGTATGTATTATTGTGTGTTGAGGTTTTGAATTGCTGTTAACTTGAAATGTTTCACCATTGTATTGTACTGTATTTGTAAATAAAAGTTTTTTGTGGCGATTTCAGCAATAAAAGAACTGGTTAATTTATCTGCCATAAAGTACGTGAATACGACCGCAATCACCATTGTAAATGGGTGCATAGGATGGAACGACAGGTGCTAAAGGGGTATACAGTAAATATGATATTTATCAGTGTTGATCAAAGAGAGTTGATCAGAAGGATTCCCCTTATAAAGTATACAGCACTCTATTGTCATTCATACAGTATAGTAAAGGGTAGACAACAAATGGTCTTGCAGTATACTGTATTACTACAAATCTGTCAGGTTGACCAGAATCACTGCGGATATCGGAAAATAATACAATTTTATTAATTCTACATAGAATTAATAAAATTGTATTATTTTCCGATATCCGCAGTGATTCTGGTCAACCTGACAGATTTGTAGTAATATATTGCAAGACCATTTGTTGTCTACCCTTTACTATACTGTACTGTATGAATGACAATAGAGTGCTGTACTGTACTGTATATAAGGGGAATCCTTCTGATCAACTCTCTTTGATCAACACTGATAAATAATTTATCTCACACTCAGTACTACAAACTGCTTTTTGCTTGCAGACTGCAAAGCCGCAAGACCAGCAACATTGTAAAAAAAGAGCAATAAGCGCAAAATTGGCGTGGGAACTTCTGTTCTAGGGCCCCTAGAAATAATATTCTTTATTTTATTTATAAACTCACATTTATAAACCCCGTCACCCACACCCGCTACACACAATAAAGCGGGCACTTACAGTACAGTATATATTTATTTCTCTTCATGTATTTATTTATTTATTTAGATTTATTTATTAATTGTGGGGCTGCTGTGCGTGAATTTTTTTTATTGGGGGTGAGGGGGGTGTTTGGCCCTTGGTGTGAGTTTAGGACTTGCAGCAGCAGCACAATTAATAAATAAATCTAAATAAATAAATAAATACATGAAGAGAAATAAATACATTTAAAATACATTTTTATTGATAGTGTAGATGTGCAGAGGGTCTCCGGAGCTGAAGCGCACAGGTTTCAGGTCTGGGGACCCCCTGCCTCCCCGAGATACAGGCCCCTTTATGGGGTGCCGGTATCCCTCTGCTCTGCTTGGTTTACAGGCCGCGATCACATGATCGGGCCCTTTAAACCAAGCAGAGGGATACCGGCACCCCATAAAGGGGCCTGTATCTCGGGGAGCAGGGGGTCCCCAGACCTAAAACCAACGCGATTCAGCTCCGGAGACCCCCTGCACATCTACACTATCAATAAAAATGTATTTCAAATGTATTTATTGTCATTTATTTATTTAGATTTATTTATTTATTTTTTGGCGGCTGCTGTGCTGTGTGTGTGTATTTTTTTATTGTGGGTAGCGGGAGGGTGGGTGAATGGGGTATTAGCCCCAACGATGGTTGTTTAGGGCTTGCGGGGGGGGGGTAGCGGGAGGGCTTAACCCCTTCATGACCGTAGCGGTATTAACTGCTACGGTCGTGAAGGGGTTAAGTGCACCCGCAACCCCCCCCCCCACAAGTCCTAAACTCACACCAAGGGCCAAATACCCCCCCTCACCCATCCCCACTACACACAATAAAGCGGGCACGGTGGGTTAACCCCTTCATTGCCTTAGCGGCTATCCGCTATGGTAATGACGCAGCATTTCTGTATTTTTAATAATATTGAGCAGGAGCAGGGGGGGTCCCTGAGCATTAATTTCTGGCTCAGGGAACCCCCTGATCACTGTACAATATTATTAAAATACAGAAATGATGCTTCTTTACCATAGCGCATAGCCGCTAAGGTAAAGAACGAGTGTTTATTTATACTGTATATTGTATGTGTTTTATTGATACTGTACATGTGCAGAGGGTCTCCAGAGCAGAAGCGCACAGGTTTCAGGTCTGGGGACCCCCTGCCCCCCAGAGATACAGGCCCCTTTAGGGGGTGCCGGTATCCCTCTGCTCTGCTTGGTTTACAGGCCGCGATCACGTGATCGGGCCCTTTAAACCAAGCAGAGGGATACCGGCACCCCCTAAAGGGGCCTGTATCTCGGGGAGCAGGGGGTCCCCAGACCTAATACCAACGCGATTCAGCTCCGGAGACCCCCTGCCCACTACATTATCAATAAAAATTTATTTCAAATAATTTTTAATGTGTCGATGTTTGCGCAGAGAGAGCAGCGGATCTCTCTCTGCTGCAAACACATCTCACCCCCAGTATGTGCAGTAATTTACTGAACATGTACTGTAGAATAAATGCATAGTTTTATTTATTCGGGTTTATTACACAGTATACTGTTCGGCCGGAAAACATCAGCATACAGTACAGCACAATATTATCCATCGAAATCCCCCCATTAGCCGTTTTCTTTTCTGAGGAAAAACAAAATGAAAAGTTTTAATGTACAGCAATGGTCAGCCCCCTAAACAAGTACCCAGCCAGCCCCACCAAAATAATACGGCAACAATACAGTACTCACCATACTATTTCCCATTCAGCTTGCGCCGGCGCCGGTCCACTGCCAGTACAGCTTTCTTCATCACCCACGTCGATAGTTTGCAGCGGGACTAGCCCACCTGTAGTCAGCAGGTGAGGCGGGAAATCGCTTAGGTACATGCAAGCTTCATCAAAACTGGCCGCGAAATCCGACTCTGTCTCAGGGTTGTCACTGACAGTGGGACCGTCATTGGAAGCCGGTGCTGGTGCTGGTGCTGGTGCATTGCTTGGCAGGGACTGTCGCTTCTTAGTTGGTTTTAACACGACCCTTCGCCTTTTGCCGCCTCCATGATCATAGATATGGGAAAAACCCTGTGACACACACCAATAGCCTCCAACAAATTGGGGCTCAATACGGTGAAAACAGGGGTCACTACATAACCTTTTCCTTATTGCACGCTTCCACAAATGAGGAGTTGGCAAAAATTTGTAAAAGTCATAGTTTTCGATAAAATACTGATAAATTTGAACAACTGTTGCCATCTTATCCTCTGTTGCATTAATAGCGGCCCATATCAAATAAGCATAACTTCTGTCAGGTTTTTGGAACACGGGCTGCTGCACTTGGACACTCATGGTGAGTCTCTGGAGAATAGTGTACTGTAACTGAAACAGGTCTTTGTCTTTATTTAATACAGTATGTAAAGCCTAAATTGATACATTTTTGCAACTCTTCCTTCAGTCTCAAGGCCAAGGCCAAGTTACTGTACAATGGCACACTGTCGTACAGTATCTTTTTTAAACGAAACAACTGCAAGCCCACACATTACTGATTCGGCGCTTTACAAGTCATGAGTTTATGCCATCTGGTGGACACGCGAAGCATTGCAGCCTAGTAAATCCTTCTCATTATCATTTAACAGATCAGGCCCCCGTCAGCCAGGCATGAACCGTGGCTGGGAAGGCAAACGCAACGAAGCATGCAAGAGGTGAGCAGCAGCGGATTCCAGGTATCTGCCAGGTACAAACTGGGCATTTGCTCGAATAAAGTGTGTCGGTGCAGTATACATACTGTATAATAAACCCGAAAAATAAAAAGTATGCATTTATTCTATATGTATTCCAGTACATTTGTGTATTCTATACCCGTACAGCATGTATTGTTTTAATACTCTTGTGATGTACTGCGCATTCCTACAGTATACAGAGAAAAAAGGACGGGCAGGGGGAGGGTTATCATGTGTAAATTGTGTGAAATGTGTGTACAGTAAAGTGTATCTAAAGTGCAGTCATGATTTACACAAAACCTCCCCTTTCTCAATGAACTACAGAATGAGGAAGAAGATAAAGACGGAAAATTTGTATAACTGTTTTTATTATTATCAATGTGCATTATTCATGATTATCCACCGGCCCTAAATTTTCAACTGACAGAAGAACTGAATAAAGACTGCATTTTGAATTATTCATGATTATTTGTATATTTGTATTTTTTGTTCCTGATAAAATAAAAAAAATATTTCTTTACATTCATGATAATCATAATCATTGACACCCCCCCTACACCAAAGAAAAAGAAAGAATGACAAAGAAATGGTATCTTACTGCATCAAAAACATGACTCAGATTTTGTTTTTTTTAACTCTCAATTTCACAGTGCTGTGCAAATCAGATTTACATATCAAATTCGAGAAGGGATTATCACAAGCGTTACCGTAAACAAAGCCTCAAAGGGTTGGGGGGGTGGATGGGTGAGTCATGCGCAGTAATCATCAGCTAGCTCCCATGTTCATTCATGTTGAGAAAATAATAATAAAAAATTACGAGAATTTTTTTTTTGGTCACTCTTGAACTTTGCAATTTACGCATGCGCAGTAATAATCAACTACAGCTCCCTTCCCAAAGAGGATTACATGCAGGAGCAGAGATATGACTCAAAGCCAACAATAGGAAAATTAATGAATGGTCTGAGAGAGGTGTCGATAAGAGGTTGAAATCCTTGAGCGAGCCTTGTGTGTGTGCGGGGGGGAGGGGGGTAAAGCTGCCTTAAAGATATCCTTGAACAGCTCAAAGAAATATTTTCATATTGATTTGATCCCCACACCCCCAAATAAATAAAAATCACATACTGTAAAGCATGTGCAGTCAAAAGCACAGTGTCGCAGTCAAAAGCTACAGCACCGATTGAATATCATAATATCAAGATGTTTTAGGCAGGCACATGTCGAGAAAAAAAAAATGATGACAAAAAAAATATTTTTTTTTGTCAGTCTTGAACTTCGCAATGAATGGTGAAGTTATACACACATGCGCAGTAATCATCAACTATCTCCCCTCCCAAAGAGGATTACATGCAGGCACAGAGATGTGACTCAAAGCCAACAATAGGAAAATTAATGGATGGTCTGAGAGAGGTGTCAATAAGAGGTTGAAATCCTTGAGCGAGCCATGTGTGTGCGGGGGGGGGGGGGGGGGGAAGGGAGGTAAAGCTGCCTTAAAGATATCCTTGAACAGCTCAAAGAAATATTTTCATATTGATTTGATCCCCACACCCCCAAATAAATATAAATCACATACTTTAAAGCATGTTCAGTCAAAAGCACAGTGTCGCAGTCAAAAGCTACAGCACTGATTGAATATCATAATATCAAGATGTTTTAGGCAGGCACAAGACAAAAAAAGAAAAAGAAAAAATGACGACAAAAAAAATATTTTTTTTTGTCAATCTTGAACTTTTTCCCCCCCAATGAGCATTAATAATTAACACAGAACAAGAAATCAAACCAGGCTCTGCACTGTACGTTATATACGCAGGAATGTGATGACAGGAATGTGATTGAAGCCAGAAAGCCATCCATTCAAAGGAATGGTGTGGGAGAGGTGTACTGTAGATAAGAAGTTGAAATACTGCAGTGCAGTACATTAGCCTGTGTGTGTGCAGGGGCGAGCAAGGGAAGAGCGCTGTATACGCCGAAATGTGATACTGGTACAGTACACGCCTATGCGTTTCAACAATGTTCAAATGAGACATACAGTACAGTACATGCATGTATAAATATGCAAATTTACAATTACTGCGCGCGCACACACAGACTGTGTACTGACGTAGGTTGAACTGCTACAGTATTAGACTTTGAAGACAACAGCTCGTGAACGCCCACCTGAGTTTTTAGACGGTATTGCAGTATTGCAGACAGCGCTAATAATACGAGCGCTTAAATACCGTAAAATACCGGAACATATTCCGTAAAAAAAGAAAATATACCGCATCTACCCGCGGTTATCAGAGTTATGCCGCTACGGCCGCACTAGCATAAAGGGGATCGCAGCTGTACACTGAGTCATATACAGCACCCAGTGTTACCCTCAATCGGCGCTTAGATCAAATATGTGCTTAGTATGCAAAATGTATATACAATATATAAATATATATCGGAATAAATTCAAGTGATTAAATCAACTCGAATAGTGATACTAATTAAACAATATCTGTGATATATCAAAATTAATAAGAATAAAATAAAATATATAAATTGATTTGCAGCTCAAACCCTTTCTTGGTTGTTTTTTTTCAATCACGTATCACCAGTAGTCCGAGTTGTTTGGGGAGCGCAGGTGTATACTGCTGCGGCCGAGTTTATTCGAGCATTTGCCCGTTCTCGGCCGCAGCAGTAGCCTGGCGCGCGCCGGAGGGTGACGGGCGCGCGCCGAAGCAGCGGAAGAGCGCCTTCCGATCGGGGCGCTCTCCCTACCGCTGCCGGGTCCGCCGGGTCCCCCGGAACCCCCTGCCGCCGTCCCCCACATCGCGGGACACCAGGGCTCCCTCGGGGAGCCCTGGACGCGCGTGCAGGGGGCGCAGGCTCCCGATGACGCGTGACCGCGCGTCGGTGACGCGCGGCACGCCGAGGGGCGGCCACTAGCAAGCCGGGAAATCTCCTGGCTTGCGGATCTGGCCGTAGTGCGATTAAGTGTGTCGCCAGTGTATATAAAATAAAAATACAAAATATAATGCAATATGTATAGACAATAGTGTGGTCATTCAGTCTCTGTATCCTATGAGATGTGTACTCACAAATTACTCATTCTTTATAGGCATTTTCACAACAGTGGTAATTGGTGGAATCTGACTAGTCTGTCTCTGGTGATCTCTTGAGCCCCCCAGGTCTGGTCACTTCAGCTGTATAAGTAAAGGACCCAACATAGTGCGTACTTGTATATAAAATAATTTTTACTATTAAAAGTAGTAGGAATGCACTCACATGGTCTCAAAGACAAAACAGCATTTAAGTAATATCTGGAGCACAGCTGCTCAAGGTCTGTTCTCTCTGCCTCCCTCTGCTCTGGTCGGTCTCGCTTCCCACACTTCCAGTCTGAATCTCCCGGCTGGATCTGGGGCGGTCGATTTGGTAGGTAGCGCTACGTAATGTGTCCTCCGTTCAGTCAGGGTAGTACCACTCTACACGTTTCACCGGAGCCCCCGGTTTCCTCAGGAGTGGTGTTCATATGCCTAGGCTGTAGTTAAATACCCTTTCTCCCCATTCTTTAGTTTTTATATATGAATTGAATGCATACTCACCTTTTAGCCACCAGTTAAGTGGTTACTTTTTATCTTTAGACCATTGGTCACATAGTAATCAATAGCAATTGTCTACATATGTCTTGAGCTATCAGTAACGAATCAAATGGGGAGACAGGGTATTTAACTACAGCCTAGACATATGAACACCACTCCTGAGGAAATCGGGGGCTCCGGTGAAACGCATAGAAAATAATTTATTCTTTCAGTGGCACACACTGTGTGTGCCACTGAAAGAATACATTATTTTCTACAAATCTGTAGTGTCCTGGATCTTCTACTTACTTCCATCTACATGAAATTACACCAGACAGGTTTTTTCCCTGAACCTCAGAGCACCGGTACCTTTAAACGCAAGTATATTGCTCATGTTTTAATATTTAAGGTGTGCAAGACTGAATCTCTCATTCACATATCCTCTCTGATAGTACCACTACTGCATTGTTTTCAGCACTCTGGCTGCTCTCTGATAGGGCCAGCTCTTCAGTGCTTGCTGCACTCAGACTGCTTTTTACTTATCACTGTCTTCATTTTCATTTCAATTTCTCAGCAGCCTTGCTCCTCTCACACCACCTGAGGCTGCGGCCATGATGGATCTCAGACCCCTCCCACACACACAGCTCTGTCACTGCACCTCCATCCTGTCTGACTCTCCTGCAGTACCTGCTATAACCCTTGCTAGTTATAAAGCCCTAGATTTAAAAGTAGGTTTCCTTTTTCTGACTCTTGCTGTACCTGCTGAAACCTTTGCTAATTATAATGCCTTAGATTTCAAAGCAGGGTCACATTTTTCTGACTCTCCTGCATTACATTTGCTAGTTATAAGGCCTAAGATTTAAAAGTAGACGCCCCTTTTTTCTGACTCTCCTGTAGTGTTTGATATACCTATCATTAATGCTAAAACTCCTGCTTTAAAGTCAAGTTTCCCTTTCTCTGATTTGCCTGCAATGTCTGAGGTCCCTTTGACTGTTTCTGAAACTCTTGCCATAAAGTTTCCCATGGTATCGGTATACTGTACCTACTGTGGATTCTCAAACACCCACCTTTCACCAATGTCCCCACATGGTTAAATATACCTAGTTCTGATTTTTCAAAGACAAGTACCCCTTCTGCTGGATTCCATGCAATGTTGGATAACCCCATATTTGTTTCAAGGTTTCTTTCCATAAATTTCCCCACAGGATATGGTATGGTATACCTATTGTTTCCCTTCTCTGATACCTTTGCAGTACCTTGTGTAACCACTGCTGATTCTCATACAATCATTTCAGAGACAAGCATATATTTCACTGACTGCTCTGCAGTGCCTGTTATAACCATTGAGGACTCTGGGACTCCAATTCCAAGGACAAGTTTAAGTATCACTGATTTTCAGCAGCATCTGAGGTACAGTACTTGTTACTGACTTCAAGATTCCTACATCAAAGGATAGCTATCCCATCACTGATTTCTCTGCAGAACCTTATGTAACCCTTCATGAGTCTGGGACACCCACTCCAAAGGCAAGTTTAAGCCTAGCTGATTCTTCTGCAGTGTTTGCGTTACCCCTTACTGACTCAAAGACTTCTGCTTCAAGGTCAGGTTTACCTCTCACTAATTTTCCTGCAGTACCTGATGAACTTACTGATTTGAGGGCTCTCACTTTTAAGACGGATTTACTGCTTACTGATCTCTGTGCAGCGCAGCTTTCCTTATTTCATGGCATCCCCTTCAAAGACAAATGCACCCCTCTTCGACTTCCATTCAGAGCTTGATGTACACGTTCCTATTTCCAGTGCTCTAGCTGTGTCGACGGGTGTACTTCTTTCTGATTGCCCTTCAGTGACTGGTGTTTCCTCTGTGAATTATGTGGGCCCCACAGCAGAGACAAATTTCCTGCACATTGATCCTCTTCCAGAGCCTGTTGTATCTATGGCTGATTCCAAGGCTCCCACGTCAAAGTCAAGTTTTCTACCCACGGATTCGCTGGTTTCTATATTGATACATATATGTTTCCCTTTGTTCCTGGCTGCCCAGGGCTCTAGTTCCTGAGCCTTCTAGTCCCTGAGCCTTCCTTGTGGCTTGCCTATCCCTATGGATTCCTTGTTCCAGAGGTCAGCGTGTTGCTGTGGCTTTCCTATCCTTGTGGCTTCCCTGTTCCAGAGGCTAGCCTATTGCTGTTTATTGCCTATCCCTATGGCTTCCCTGTTCCTTTGGAATTCCTGTTGCTGACCCCAGACTGTAACTCTTACCTCACTGCCTGCCACCTGCCCTGACCCTTTGCTTGTTGCCTGGATTCTGCAGCAATGCCGCCAGCCCTGACCTCCTGCAAGCTTGCTGACTATGGATAATCATACAGGACTCTGTCCCTGGGCTCTGGTCAGTTAATTTGCATCTGTACCTCAGCCCTGTGGGTCCGCTTACTGATTGGAGATGAGCCACCTCACTTCAACATTATGTGGGCTGGTGACCCTGTTCTCAGAGTCATTCCAGACAGAGCTGCTGTTTGTCAAGTTTGTAATTCCAGGCAGTCTACTCCACCTCCGGGTCCGGCATTTGGACTGCACATACAATTTATTAAACGTGCACGCTCGAACGGACGGGCACAAGAGAGTGAGTTTCTTTGCAGGCTGTCGACATGCCTGGCGACGGTTGATGTGGATGAGTGCATGGTACTTGGGGGTGACTTTAATTGCACCCTCGATGCTCTGAACTGAGTTGGGACAAAGTTGTACCCCTTCTCTGCATCGACCTTGCAGGAGCTCATCACCCGCTTCACCTTTGATGACGTCCAGGGACATCAGTTACTTACACGTTGTTAAGGTATGGTGTGGTCTGGAATCAGCTAGCCCTATATATCTAGCCACATAATGTCGCAAGCCCAGTCCAGTGCTATTAGGTTGGCGCCATTCACAGACCATAATTATGTGACCATGATGGTGCCACTGATGCCATCAGCGCATTCGGCGCCTATTGGCACTTCAACAATGCCTTTGTTGAGGACCAGGACTTTGCAACGTCCATCTGGGAGTTCTGGACAGCCTGGAGAGGTTGCAAGGGTGACTTGCCCCTTTGAGTTAGTGGTGGGACGTGGGCAAGATACACTTGCACCTTTTGTGTCAGGAGGGGATTTGCTCGATCTTGAGAAGCATTGCTTGCATCAGGGGATCAAGCCCTACAGCGCAAATATGTAGAGAGGTAGAGCACCCTCCTTGAGCTGGAAC
Source organism: Ascaphus truei (assembly GCF_040206685.1). Lineage (NCBI taxonomy): Eukaryota > Metazoa > Chordata > Amphibia > Anura > Ascaphidae > Ascaphus > Ascaphus truei. Next base: position 235,731,360 of record NC_134483.1, read on the forward strand.
AGCGCCAAGCTCACTGAGCGTATGTGCGATCCCGCCTCCTTTTCCATCAGAATAAGGTACACTCTGTAGAAAAAGAGGGACAACCAAAGGTACCTTCCTTCTAGCCATTGACTGTTCCCCTCTCATGGATCCAGAGAGCATCCTGAAAAGGGACTAGACATTTTATTCAAACTTTTTCTCTCCAGATCCCAATGAACCAGATGCCTTCAGGGTGCTATGGGAGGGACTTCCCACTGTCAGCGAGCTGACAGAGATAGGCTTGATAAACCTCTAACTCTGACTGACTATCTGATGCCCTCCAACTCATGCCCTACAGTAACTCTCCGTGGCTGGTTTGTTTGACCGTAGAGTTCCTCTGATTGTTCTGGGAGTCTCTGGGACCTGATTTCCAACACGTCCTTGAGGACGCCGTTGATGCCAGGGAGATGCCCCATTCATGTGCATGGACAGTATTAACGTTTATGCTCAAGAAGGGGGATCTCCAAAAAATCAAGAACTGATGACGTCTTGCTGCTGTGCATGGACTATAAGATAGTGTCCAAAACCATCTCGCAGAGGCTCAAGTCCTTGCTGGCAGAGGTGATTCACCCATACCAGTTCTATACAATCCCGACTGGATCATCTTTGATAATATCTTTCTGGCCTGGGATTTGCTGCACTATGCACGCAGGACTACTTTGTCTCTCACCTTTCTCTCCCTTGATCAAGAGAAGGCATTTGACAGGGGGGGATCACCGATACTTAATAGCCACTCTACATGCGTACAGCTTTGGCTCATGCTTTGAGGGCCATCTCAAAATGTTGTACGCCTCTGCATAGTCTTTTATTAAGATCAATTGGTCCTTATCTGCACCCTTTTCATTTGGTAGAGGGGTATGTCAAGGTTGCCCCATGTCTGTTTAACTCTACACAGTAGCAAACAAGTCTTTTCTATGTCTACTGAGGAATAGAGTAATGGGCTAGTGCTAAGAGAACTAGACATTAGAGTTGTAATTTCAGCCAATGCTGATGACGTCCTCTTCGTGGCCCATAACCTAGTTGATCTGTAGCAGGGGAAAGCGTTTTAAGAGGTCTATACTGCAGCCTCTTCAGCTCAGATCAAATGGCAAAAAGAGAAAAAAGCGCAAGACACTCATAGTGTAGTATATAAAAATAGAAATTTAAGTAAAGATGGTAAATATGCACGTACAGAATAAAAAACTATATATGCGTGTAGGTATAAAACCCAGTATGGACAATATTCTTCTCTGTCAGCTGCACAGGATACAGGATACACAGTAGGCACCAAGTCCTCTCTCACAGGCTGTGTTATGGCCATGGGTCCTGCAGTTGTTCAACCCCACATCCCTGTCTCTCCAATGGCCGGACCGTCAGGGCTAGTGTAGTAAGTGGAGAAACACTGAGAGGCCTCCTCCTGCAGTTCTGGTTGCCCTTCTCCCCACACCTTTTTATTTTTGGGTGCACAGTATCCTGGAAGAATAGGCCCAGGACCTCCTCATCAAACTGCTCCTGACATTAGTCAGGCTGGCAATAAATAAGTCCAGGAAGCAGCGTTTGGCTGGGGAGGTATACCTTACCTGCCAGGCTCTGTTCCAGGTGTTGGTGCACTCACTCAGAGCACAGTTCATCCGTGCTGTGGTCACTGGGAAGGTACCTGCATTTACCTCAAAGTGGACCTTAAGTGGGGTGCTCTGCTCGGTATCCCCCCATATTTTTTCTTTTGAGATCAAACTCTTTTAGTGCACTTTATTTTATGTTACAGTGCACTGGTTTTGTTTTTGCTTTATTTAATTTTTAACTACTCTATCTCAACCAACCAAATGTTTTTTGCTCATTCCTATCAGATCCTATATCTCTAACAAGGTGGTTCCCGAACTGTACAGCAAAGTTAATGCATCAGTGCTCGATGCCCTAGCACAGTCAGAGTGAAGAAGCATACACCTCACTATAGACATGTAGTGGTCATTGAGGCTTTGACTACCTGACTGTTACTGCACATTGAGTGTGTTTTTATATTGTCAAAACGTTAAAGATTGTGGTTAAAACAATTGTCAAAGTCTGCAGCAGCAAAACAGTTTATAGACATGTGACTTAATGTAAGTAGCGTTTTGAAGAAATGACACACAGCTTCTGATATATTAGCAAAAATATAAAATGTCATAAAGCGATGGCTAATTCCAAGGACACTTGATATTGGATTTGAAGCTGGGGATAATGGTTCAAACTTGGTTGCAACATGACACACATTCTTTGGTTTGCCCATGTGCTCAATTTAATAGTCACTCTTTCCTTACTCAGTGTTGGAATGCGCAGAGCATTTTAGTTACAGCTAGATAAATATGTACTCACTTTAGCCGATCGTACACAGACTTCAATATCATGTCTATGCTGCAGGAGCAAAACACCCTGCCTTGTCACCAGCTAAAAATTGAGGTGTCTACACTCTGGAATTCCACCTATTATATTCCTTAGTACATCCATGAGCAGCAGAAGGTGGTCAATGATTATGTCATGGAGAATGCCACTGCCAGCTGGATGGGCTTTATCAGCAGCCTAGACATTGGCATACTGTATGATGGGAGAGTATGCAGGCTTCTAAGGTCCTCTGAGGAAGCAATGGTTTGGGTGAGCAGTGACAAAGATGGCATATGTCAGATAATACCTCTAATATTCCTCCTTGAAAAAATCTTAATCGTTGCAATGCTTGCTAAATAATTTGAATATCTGATGAATGACCCCCATGTTGTCAGTATGAAACGGAGAGAGGAGTAACTTCAGGCTACACTTTTAGACCTGAGATTCAAAAACATAATTAAATGTGTTTTGGCCCATGGGGAGGAGACTGCAGCTCATTGCAAGGAAAATCTAATTGATTGTGTCTAGGCAGAGTTGGAAAAGGATGAAATCCTGATAGAGATGGCCAATGAAGGTTCTCAGAGGGAACTCTCAGAGTGCCTACATTCAAAACTGAAATTCACAGTGGTCATTATCATTGCTTTCTTCCTATTATTCCTCAAGTCAAGTGGATTTTAGTTGTGGTGGCGGTGTCATAGGGGTTTTGGTGGAGGCGGTAGCAGTAATAGCAACCGGAGTCATGGCCCATCCCTATTGCAAATGCTTCATCACTATGTCATGGTGTACACAAGTGCAGAAGAAGCAGATACCTTTAAAAGCACTAGCACTATGGACTATGGTGGCGTATATGGGTGATTTTCCATTCCTGCCTATTTACTCCAATCCTCTTAAAAACTGGGCTGCTAAAATAAAAACATGGCCTGATCTGGCAAATTTGGCAGTGGACTGGCTGAGTTGTCCTCAAATCAAATAAGCATTCTTGCTTTTTGTATGCAGGATAGATATGATTAAGCTATATTTACCATTCCTAAAAGTCACTTTTATAGAAATGTAATTGAATTTAATTAAATCGCTATAATTTTTTATAATGTCACAATATTTTTCCCATTTTTCAAATGCGCTGATATGTTTATAGAACTTTTTCTTTATCCTAATAAATATTTATTTGCATCATAACATTTTTTAATATTGTGATACCATTACTGTCCTCTAGGGGCTGCAACAGTGCAGTGCGTGTGCTTTCCAGTCCACAGAGAGTTCATTCCTCAAAGAGAAGCCAGCAGAAGCTGCTAACTAAGGGAGTTAATCAGCCAGGTCTGATTGAACAAGGAAGTGGTTTAAAAGACAGACTGAAAACTGCCAGACTGAGAGACTGTTTTCCACAGAGAAGGGGGGGATAGAAGTTCTCCCCAGCTGTGGAAGCTGGTACAGAGGACATATAGAGGAATTTTTCTGTGCTCAATGTGGGGCTGAGTTCCCCTAGGAAGGAAGGATGACAAGGTTGTGCTGAAGCAGGGATGTCTGCTTTAAAAGGACTAAGATAAGCAAAACCCATAGTATTGTGTGCAGAGACTGTGTTACACTATGGCATATGCCAGGGCATGTTTTGGCTTGGGAACCAGCTTAGCTTGCCATCGAGTTATCAAGGTCTAAAGCTACGGTGTAGTTAGTTTTCCCTAAATGGAATAGGTGTTATTTTTATGTGTTCTTTTGATTTAAAGGGACGGTGGGCCCTTTATATGATTTAATCCCTGTAAATAAACCCCACGTAAGAAAAGTATGACGTTTCCTGTCATTATCTGGGACTAAAAGATTGTACAATGTGGTGTGGGCATCACAATATATATAATTTAAAAATATATATTTTTAAATATTTGCATTAATAATAAAAAAAATGTATATCAATATTTATGATACACATCAGAGGCATATTTACTACAGTATATTTTAATTCTATTTACTGTTATATGAATTTGATAGATCAGCATCTACAGTAGAATGTGTTACTAGTGTAGCCAGGGCTGGTTTCTGGCTACCAGTCTGCCCTTCTCCTTGCAGTAAGCCCATGTAAATGGAGGCCTGCCAGGACTAATCCTGGTTTTCCCCACCTTCAGCAGCTTCAGTGAGTCACGGGGGAGGCGGTGCCACTAGGCCTTAGATCTGGTTCCTGCTTTCCTGCTTTCCTGCTTTTCCTGTACTTAAGGGGCTGCACTACAAAATTCAGCAGTGTTGCCTCTACCCTTGAGAGAGGCTGGTCTACCCGACTAAGGGCCTCATGCAGTAAGCGGCGGAAAGGCACTTCTCGCCCGTTTCACGCCAAAAATGCATACCCCTATTCAGTAAGGGGAGAAAACGTGGCGAGAATAAAAAAAAACACCAATGTGTTTGGCGGTTTTTTTTTTCCGCCATTGGCGAGGCGAGAAGGCACTTTTCGCCTCAAATAGATATTTTTCCGCCACGCTGTATTCTAGTAGTGGCGAGTAGCTTTGCGCCACTATTCGCCACTCTAGAATGGCGTTTTTATGCCGAATCCGGCGTGCCACAAAAAGTTGGTAAGTTGATGGTGAGAGGCTGCTGATGAGCGGCGGATCGGCACTTAGAAATAAAAAGCTTGTTGAAATATATTTTGTTAGCATGCTGTCAATGGAGCTGAGACATATTAGTTTGTATTATTGATTCTTGGTCTTTGAAATATATGATTTGTTACATGAACTAGTTCATCTTATTGACATAATAGTATCACCTGTTACGTTTGTGATGTTTTAGATATATCAGTTGTTACTGTTATGATTAGTTACTGAATAAATCAATGTATTACTAATGGTAAGTCTCTGGCTAGTCTCTTAAAGGAACACTTCATATAAGATGAATCATGTTTGTCAACATAAAAACTGATATAATTCATTAAATACCTTATAATAATAACAAGGCTCGTGTACAAAATGATGACCTTTATTTCATAATGTTTATAATGTTAAAAGCATGTTGCAAGTCACACATTATGCATATTGCTAATATTTAAATGTTTTGTAGGCATGCCCTCTCTCTAGTACAGAACCAATTGTGTAACCAATTGTGTATACACTCATTAACATTCCATGAATACATTGGACACAATGCAGTGCAACACTTGCATGTTACTACTGTTGTTCAGACAACAATGACATCACAAATTATATGGATATAGTAAATAAGCAATTCACATTATACATATTTTTTGTATTGACGGATATTGTTTCCAGCACAAAAATGTGAGTGAAATGACAGAAATATTCTTACTAAACACCTTCATCCGGCAATATGCTTTTATATATTTCTCTACATTCATGTAATCAAATCTTCTTGCACACACTTGTGTACATACAAATTGGATGCATTTTTAATGTGTTGGTACCTTGTTGTAACCAATGTTGTATTGTCATTTACAAACATGTATCATTATTAGCTAACAATGTTTTTATGTGCAAATTAACAGTTACTCATTGTTCGTAAACAGTAATATGACATGAAAAAGCAAATATATTTAGACAACAGGTTAATTTAATTCAGTCACGTGACCTAATCACATATGTATTTAAAGGAGGAACAATCAACCCTCCTTGTGACGTGGACATGGATATGCAAAGAAGACGTTTGCTGATGAGAAGGCGGAGGCTTGTTTTGCAGGAGGGACAAAATAGACAGGATGTGAGAGGGAGAGAAGAGGGACAGGAGAGGGATAGGAGGAGAAGACAGAGGAGAGACGTGTTGGTAGCCCGTCCACGTGTGTACCGTGAAAGAACACAGGATCCGGATCTCAGCACCGCGGAGATGGAAAAAAACGCTGCTGTCTCCTGCAGGCTCCGTCTCAGCTTACCAGCAAACACGCGCAGGATGACCTGTCGTGACTTTTACGCGTTTCGTACCAAGTACTTCGTCACCTCCTGACTTTTTCCATCTCCGCGGTGCTGAGATCCGGATCCTGTGCAGCCACCACGAGTCTGCTGACTGTCTCAGTGTGAGTGTCCGTTTCCCCTTGCCAGTGCCCAACCTTATGGCGGTTTCTATACAAATCTGTTGATAGGTTGTTTTCATGTTTGTTTTTTTCTTTCATGTGTTTTTATATAAATTTTACTGTATTTGTATACTGTGCAGCTTAGGGTTTAGTCACCATCAGGTGTTCTCCTTGGTAGTACTTAGCCGTCCAGCTGCACAGCTGTTCTGAGGTGGGGTTGGATCCCCTCAAAGTTTGTGTGTATTTTTAATAAATTACCTTCCACTAATCCCTGGTGCGCATTTGTGCATTTTTTATTATCTTGTATTTCAGGGTGCCCTCCCCCTTTTTAAGGGGGGTTCACCTAGATTTGAGAGTTTCTGGGGAGACGCTTTATGTACATGCTGCAAAGGTATCATCCACACCATCATACAGCACGAGCGCTGAATATCCTGTTTTTTCTACTTGCATGTACCTAAGCGATTTCCAGCCTCACCTGCTGACTACAGGGGGACTAGTCCCGTTCCAACTATCGACGTGGATGATGAAGAAAGCTGGACTGGCAGTGGACCGGCGCCGGCGCAAGCTGAATGGGAAATTCAATGGTGAGAACTGTCTTGTTGCTGTATTATTTTGGTGGGGCTGGCTGGGTACTTCTTTAGGGGGCTGACCATTACTGTACTGTAATGTACATTAAAACTTTTCTTTTTGTTTTTTCTCAGAAAAGAAAACGGCTAATGGGGGGATTTCGATGGATAATATTGTACTGTACTGTATGCTGATGTTTTCCGGCCGTACAGTATACTGTGTAATAAACCCGAATAAATAAAACTATGCATTTATTCTACATGTTCAGTATCGTTTCATTATTTGTCTTCTACAGTATACTGTACAATGGTATACAGTGCCTAACATCTATGGGCAAAAAGAATTTTATTCCTGGGTGCCCTAGAACAGAAGTTCCCACGCCAATTGCCCGTGAACTTGACCGCGGCCCTAAGTAGTTCCCACGCCAATTACGCGAATATAATGTAAAATAACCCGTTCTGTGGGTCTGAGCGGGTTGAAATTTACCTGGTCCTCATGCGGGAGGACCCTTGCCATAGTCATAAAATATCAGCCTTCCAAGACCCCCGAAACCGGAGATACAAAAAGACAGTTTAAAAGCACTTTACCAAAGTGGCTTTTTTTTCTGCCATGCAAGTCAATGGCAGATACCTGAACTTTAACATCACCATGACTCCGTTTTGTTGCACGAGAGGGTCGCAATTTGCAATGCAATCCTGCCGCAACTAGGACTACATGGTCACCGAATCTGAGCCCTCTAGGTCGAACAGAACCGAAGTTGTGGGTTCCAGGTTTCTGCTCATTCTGACTTAGCCGGTTCAAAGCTTTCTCCGCCATTGCGCTCAATGGTAGGACCCTCCTCGCTGGCGTGACCCTTTCTCGCCGCCATTACTGCTCGGACCCTGTTGGGGTCAAGTGAGGGGGTTCCTAACATCTAGGGGCAAAATGAATTTTATTTCTAGGCGCCCTAGAACAGAAGTTCCCACGCCAATTGACCTAGTTCCCACGCCAATTGCCGTAGTTCCTACGCCAATTACACGACCAGGCAGTAAAAAAACAGTGCAGCAAGCCTCTACATTTGTTACACTGGCAAAGGAGCAAATGGAAACAATGTGAGGCAATTCAACATGGTCTTTTATTGGTGGAGTCAGTACAAAAACATTTATTTACAATATTGAAAAATTTAAAGTGCACAGCAATTCTAACCATCAACACACAATAATACATACTGCAGCCTTTATTAAATTCTTCTGCCACAAAACATTTTTGGTGCATGGGGCAAAGGGAGTTAAAGTGACTTGCTTTTTATGTACTGTATTTGGGGGTTGTCTTTGGGGGTTTATTCATCAAATTATTATGATGAACTACCTTTTGAAATGACACTGCTGTTAACTATTTCAGCCACACACCTCCAGAGTTTTTAATCCCTCCCTAGCCAAGCATATTGCCATTGTGTTCTTAATCCGCCCATAGCCGAGCTACAAACACTCAGCATGCCTGCGTCTAATCACACCATCCCCCTCCCCCAACCCTTAGAGGCCTGTTGTTTGAACGGTAATGCTTTGGAAAAACCCCTGTCGAATTTGAAATGTAAATCTGATGTGCACAGCACTGTGAGAATTGAGAGTACACTGAGACAGTATTTCATCAGGGTGTGAAAATATTTGTCAGTCACTATGGTTTACAGTCACATGTTTTTAATACAATACAGTACATTCTTTAATATCTTTAAAATAAAAATATATAAATCCTGTATATACAGTAAGTCCATAGTGGCAAAATATCAGCCTTCCAAGACCCCCGAAACCGGAGGTACCAAAAGACAGTTTAAAAGCACATTACCAAAGTGGCTTTTTTTCCGCCATTGAGCTCAATGGTAGGACCCTCCTCGCCGGCGTGAACCTTTCTCGCCACCATTACTGCTCGGACCCTGTTGGGGTCAAGTGAGGGGGTTCCTAACATCTAGGGGCAAAATGAATTTTATTTCTAGGCGCCCTAGAACAGAAGTTCTCACGCCAATTGACCTAGTTCCCACGCCAATTGCCGTAGTTCCTATGCCAATTGTGCGACCAGGCAGTAAAAAAACAGTGCAGCAAGCCTCTACATTTGTTACACTGGCAAAGGAGCAAATGGAAACAATGTGAGGCAATTCAACATGGTCTTTTATTGGTGGAGTCAGTACAAAAACATTTATTTACAAATACTGTACAATGTTGAAACATTTAAAGTGCACAGCAATTCTAAACATCAACAAAACAAAACATTTTTGGTGCATGGGGCAAAGGAAGTTAAAGTGACATTTTAAGTAACATCTCCTTTATTAAAGAAACCCAGTACTGTATACAGTACAGTACAGTGGGATGGTGCGCAACACTGTCAGTCAGACCTGCACCAGTTCAGTCCTAGAGGACAGCAAACAGGGCAGGTTTTCAGGGCAACATTGAAAACCGTGCCTGTTTGCGGCCCTCAGGGACTGGAGTTGTGCATGTCCTGTGAAAAAAAACACACATCAACATCTCCTTTGTTGAAGTACAGCAGGTACTGTAGGGCAAAACATGTACAGTACAATACAGTTCAGCACAACAGAATGGTCTCACTGACAGTCCTCCACATTGTCCAGCCATGGCCGATTCCTTGCATGGCGCAAAACGCCATTAATGCAGTCTCTAACGCCTTTCATTACAGGATCTGTAACTGTATAAAAGCGCCACATTTCTTCCACAATGTTTTTCCTTAAATTGGCAGGAAGGGCCTTTTTAACGCGATTTCCTTCGTAGTTCACTTTGAACAGCCACTCGCATTACAACGTGTAGGGAACATGGTGCTTAAAAATGATCAAGGCATACTTGTGGGGTGCACCAGCACTCATCACCCTATACTTCTCCCTGAGCCCCGGTGGCAGATCGCACAGGGTGATGTCGGGCACTGTTTCGATGCGAGCGGGTGTAGGTCTTTTGGGAACGGGTGTGCTTGTGGCGACGGGCGATGGTAGGATGTCTGGGAGGAAGCTTTCCTCCAGTCGTGGTCGCCGTGTTGTCTCCTGGCGTGGTCTTGACGGGGTTGTCATGTCCTCCTCAATGGCATTCATGTACACTACATCTTCTGGTGGAGGGGGTGCGCTTGGTGATGGAAGGGGGTTGAAGGTCCCATTCATCACATCCATGTCACCCTCCTGCTCCGGCATCAGGGAAACAGGGGCATTAGCACCGAGCAAATAATGTATGCCCGCAATGTCAGCCTCTATCTTCTCCATCCATTGATCCATCTGTTGCTCCATTTGTAGCATCCGTTGCTCCACATTTAACATGGTCTCCAGAAGCAGATCTATCTTTGCCAGCACAATAGAATTCCCGGGGAGATCCACACTTATCCCATTCAGCATCCGGTCCAACGAGCTGCTTCTTGTGCATGGCGTCTGGACATCTGGGGGGATGGGTGCAATGGAGGATGAGATGGGGGTTCCATGGACAGAAGCGGCATCGATGGAGAGTGGAGGAGGTGACCTGTGGATACCCGGTAGAGGAGAAGCGGCAGCGTCATCGAAGAGGGATGGAGAAGGTGAACTTTTGATTTCCGGGCGAGAAGCAGAGTCGTCAAAGCGCAAAGGAGACAGTGATCCGTCGTCAGATAGAACCGGAGAAGATGGGGGTGGAGAAGACGGGATGAAGATTTCCGGGACAGCTACAGCAGAGTCGTCGAAGCATATGTGAGGAAGTGGTCTGCGGGTCCGATGGGTTGGCTGCCATTCGTTCTGCGTCGAGAGTATATCACCGTATATCTTCTTCACATAATGAGGCTTATGTCTAAGAAAACCCTTAACCTTTGGGGTCAGCAGAAGGTTTTCTTTATTGGCCTTAGCCTGTCGCTTTGCCCTTGGCATGGTAACGGCTCCTGCCTTTCGCTTTTTCAGCATGACAGGCACGGCAGAGGTGAGTGGGTTCTTGCGTCCATAGAACCGGGGATGCTCCATGGAAGCAGGTGGCACAATGCAGTACAGTATCTGGACAAGGGCAAGTTCAGATAAAGATCATGGAGTGGTGGCCTATGCAAAGTGTGTGACCTTTTATGCATGGCGGCCAGGTACAGGTGTTGAAAGTGGGTGTGTGAGTCATTACTGTATAAATACACCATCCATTTTGTGGATTCACTGCACATAGAATACACATCGACTAAACATCGAATATACATTCTTGTATTTGTATTTCTTTCCACTCGCAGCAATGCCTGTTAAAAAGATTTCAAAGGATCTCAGCATGTGAATTAAGGAGCTGTACACGAGCGGACACCGAATTGCTGCTATCCAATGCTGGTTAGCTACTTCTGGCCTCGTTGTGCCATTAAACACCGTGAGCTATCATGCACAAGGAAAAAACAGAGACCGGAAAAAGGCACCAGGGGTAACAAACGCGTAAGTATATTTATAAAACTTAACAAAAAAAAAAATATAGAAAACTGTACTGTACATCTACAGTACAGTTCTGTATGTACTGTAATACTGTTGTTATTTCTGTTGATTTATATTACAACATACAGTACAGTAGTTTGTCTATTTATATTTATAGTACAGCAGTATACATTTTTTGTATATTTCAATTAATCTTACAACGGTATATACTGTATAGGATGTACTGTATATTTATATTTATATTACAACAGTATATTTATTTTGCATATTAATATTTATAGTACAACAGTATATATATTTTGTCTATTTATATTTATAGTACAGCAGTATACATTTTTTTATATTTCAATTAATCTTACAATGGTATATACTGTATAGGATGTACTGTATATTTATATTTATATTACAACAGTATATTTATTTTGCATATTAATATTTATAGTACAACAGTATATATATTTTGTCTATTTATATTTATAGAACAGCAGTATACATTTTTTGTATATTTCAATTAATCTTACAACGGTATATACTGTATAGGATGTACTGTATATTTATATTTATATTACAACAGTATATTTATTTTGTTACATACATTTTATATTGCTGCATATTAATAAAACAATATAATTTCTTTACATTGTAGGGAGACAACTGTTCTGGTGGACAAAATAAGTGAGGAGAATGATGAGAGGAGTGCATTAAGGGTTAAAAACACTCTGCAGGAAAAGCACAATCTGACTGTATCCGAGACCAGCATAAAGAAGATGAGACGCAGCATTGTATGGAAATATGGACGTGTGAGGTTACTACTGGACAGTACAGGAGGTAAAAGTGTTGTTTAGCAAACTGTACTGCACTGTGCCGCAAATTTTTTTTATTCCTTGTCATTACAGAGTGTACCCCATGATACGGGACGCAAACAAAATCAAAAGTGTGCTCCAGGCCCAGGCATGGATCGACAGCGGGGAGACTTTCCAGGATTGCATCTTCACTGATGAGTCTACTGTGTCGCTGGAGAGATTTGCACGATTTGCGTTCCACAAAAAAGGCCGCTTATCTTTGAAGCCGCAGCCAAAACACCCTGTGAAGCTGCATGTGTGGGGTGCCATCTCTAGGTGTGGACCGGGATGCATTGTCATATTTGAAGGTAAAATGTATCAAATATAATGTCGCCTAATGCACTGTACTTGACTAGTGTTGCTTTACCGTATGCACTGTACTGTACTATTGTGCAGTTTTTTGAGCACTTTTCTTTTCTTGCTATAGGAATCATGAATAAAGCTTACTTCCAAGACAACATTGTGCCCGAGTGCAATACATCACACGCGACTTCCCCAATGGTCACCGCTTCTACCAGGACAACGATCCCAAGCACACTGCGTCAACGGCGCATATCTTTGAGGCGGCATCAACTGGGTGAAGACGCCAGCGGAGTAAGTGCAGTAGACCGAGTCCCATTTTTGTTCCCCACTGTTTTTAGCTCTTAAACCAATTGTCCTTTCTTTCCAATGACAGGTCGCCAGACTTCAATCCGATTGAAATGGTCTCGCATGAGCTGAAGGACCATATCCGGAAAGTGTCAAAACCCTCCAAAAAGGACGAGTTGTTGAAAGGCATACTGAGTTTTTGGAACGATGTACTCACCGTGGAACGCTGCAATAAATATATAGACCATATTGCCACTGTGTTGCCCATTGTCATCGCGCGTAATGGGCAAGCATCAGGAAAGTAGTACTGTGCTGTAGTATTGTAAGTACAGTATGTTACAGGTAAGTATGGCACAGATTTTTTCTTTCCAGATAGTAAGAGTACTGTATACAGTAGTTAGTTTTTTCTTTACAGAGAGAGCAGCACCAGCCATCAGGTTACAGTACATACTGTAGAATTTAACAGTAGTCAGAGTATACAGTAGTTCCAGTACAGTATACAGTACACTAGTTTGACAGTACTACATTAACTGCCTACTAACTGCCCTATTTTTTTTCTTTCCAGAGAAAGCTGCACCAGCCACCTACAGTAGTTCTGCCATAATACAGTACAGTAACTGCACTAATTTTTGGTTTTCTTGTCGTTCCAGGAAAAACGGTGGCCTAGGGGGATGGGGGCGTTGTGTCTAGTCAAATCTGCTTGTACAGTCAAATGTACAGTATATAAAAAGCAGCAATGATGTACACAAAACCTCTCCTCTCTCAATGAACTACAGTACTGTACTGCAGACAGATTGAGGAAAAGATAAAGACTAAAGAAAAAATTATTTTAATATATAGTATATACAGTACAGTATAGTATACAGTACTGTACATTACAGTACTGTACTGTATATACTGTAGTATTAAATAATATTCTTATAAATGTGCATTACTCATGTTTCCCCATGTTTTACAAAAGGTTTTCCAAATGGTTATCCAATTTCAAGCTGCCAAAATAACTTAATAAAGACTGCATGCTGTATGTATTATTCCTGATTATTTTTATATTTGTATTTTTTGGTTCCTGATAAAATAAAATAAATATTTATTCACTTTCCTGCGAATCATAATCATTGACAGCCACCCCTACAGTGCACCAATGAATTCTTTTATTTATTTATTTATTTATAAAATATTTTACCAGGATTTATACCAGGATTTATATATTTTTATTTTAAAGATAATAAAGAATGTACTGTATTGTATTAAAAACATGTGATTGTAAACCATAGTGACTGACAAATATTTTCACACCCTGATGAAATACTGTCTCAGTGTACTCTCAATTCTCACAGTGCTGTGCACATCAGATTTACATTTCAAATTCGACAGGGGTTTTTCCAAAGCATTACCGTTCAAACAACAGGCCTCTAAGGGTTGGGGGAGGGGGATGGTGTGATTAGACGCAGGCGTACTGAGTTTTTGTACTGTAGCTCGGCTATGTTCGGATTAAGAACACAATGGCAATATGCTTGGCTAGGGAGGGATTAAAAACTCTGGAGGTGTGTGGCTGAAATAGTTAACAGCATTGTCATTTCAAAAGGCAGTTCATCATAATAATTTGATGAATAAACCCCCAAAGACAACCCCCAAATACAGTACATAAAAAGCAAGTCACTTTAACTCCCTTTGCCCCATGCACCAAAAATGTTTTGTGGCAGAAGAATTTAATAAAGGCTGCAGTATGTATTATTGTGTGTTGATGGTTAGAATTGCTGTGCACTTTAAATGTTTTAACATTGTACAGTATTTGTAAATAAATGTTTTTGTACTGACTCCACCAATAAAATACCATGTTGAATTGCCTCACATTGTTTCCATTTGCTCCTTTGCCAGTGTAACAAATGTAGAGGCTTGCAGCACTGTTTTTGGCAATTGGCGTGGGAACTAGGTCAATTGGCGTGGGAACTTCTGTTCTAGGGCGCCTAGATAATAAATTCATTTTGCCCCTAGATGTTAGGAACCCCCTCACTTGACCCCAACAGGGTCCGAGCAATGGTCACGCCGGCAGGAGGGTCCTACCATTGAGCGCAATGGCGGAGAAAGCTTTGAACCGGCTAAGTCAGAATGAGCAGAAACCTGGAACCCACAACTCCGGTTCTGTTCGACCTAGAGGGCTCAGATTCGATGACCATGTAGTCCTAGTTGCGGCAGGATTGCATGGCAAATTGCGGCCCTCTCATGGCAACAGAACGGAGTCAGGGTGATGTTAAAGTTCAGGTTTCTGCCATTGACTTGCATGGCAGAAAAAAAGCCACTTTGGTAAAGTGCTTTTAAACAGTCTTTTTGTACCTCCGGTTTCGGGGGTCTTGGAAGGCTGATATTTTGAGACTATGGCAAGGGTCCTCCCGCATGAGGACCAGGTAAATTTCAACCCGCTCAGACCCACAGAACGGGTTATTTTACATTATATTCACGCAATTGGTGTGGGAACTACTTAGGGCCGCGGTCAAGTTCACGGGTAATTGGCGTGGGAACTTCTGTTCTAGGGCACCCAGGAATAAAATTCTTTTTGCCCATAGATGTTAGGCACTGTATACCACTGTACAGTATACTGTAGAAGACACATAATGAAATGATACTGAACATGTAGAATAAATGCATAGTTTTATTTATTCGGGTTTATTACACAGTATACTGTACGGCCGGAAAACATCAGCATACAGTACAATATTATCCATCGAAATCCCCCCATTAGCCGTTTTCTTTTCTGAGGAAAAAAAAAGAAAAGTTTTAATGTACACCCCCCTAAAGAAGTACCCAGCCAGCCCCACCAAAATAATACGGCAACAAGACAGTACGCACCATAGAATTCAAATTCATTTTCCCCCAGATTTTAGGAACCCCCTCACTTCACCCCAACAGGGTCCGAGCATGTACAGTACAGTACTGTACTTTAAAATAAAATTAAATATGCAATTTTACTATTACTGCGCGCGCATAGACTGTGTACTGTAGGTTGAACCGCAAAGGTATTAGACTTCAGAGACAACAGCTCGCAAACGCCCCCATTCGTTTTTACACGGCATTGCAGTATTGCAGCCAGCAGGAATAAAATGCTTAAATCACGGGCGCGAAATAACGCAATACACTCCGGGAGAAAACGTTACTAAACCGCACATCACCAGGATATTCCGAAATTCGCGGAACTCGCCAACTTCGAATAAAGTAGGTCGCCACTGTATATGCTGCAGGTGACAATGAGCAGACAGCCAGTGGTGTTGAGACACGTCAGAATGTGATCGACACCTATTTTTCAGGTAACCAACAAGGTAGATATGAATATTAAGAAATGCAGTCATAAAAGTGTCGTTGAATGACATGTGTAACCTTCTTATTATCATAAGAAAGTGTTGGTACTCCTCCTCACATTTAACATCTGTGTTGTTTGGCCAAGCACATCTGGATATGGTATGTATTTGTTTTCGATTTATATTACTTTTTTATATAACTTTAATGCGTTCATAGAGACTCTATAGTGTGCTTGTACTTACCTTTGTGATACCGCTTGAATTTGTCAACTGCATTTATTCGATGTACATAGCACCAAGAGTGCTGGGAGAGCCATCTAGGCATAATATATAGACAGAGCTATTTGTATACTGTGACACAAGCAGTGGCAAATATTTTTCTGTCTTGGGTACTATCTATCCCACACTTTCCTACCAACATGCTCCTAGATTTAACTATATAGTATACATGGAGATACATTTTCACCCCTATGTGACTGCTCTGTGATTGACATACATCACACACCTGCTAAACCCTTTGGTTTTGAGACACTACTATCAGCTGTGATTTTGAAAGTCAGGATATGTTTATACATGGTATTGTACCGACTTATTTATGACTGAAACATATCCACCACTCAAATAACAGGGATTTTTAATAATGTATATGTGTTTTTAAGATCTATGTAGAATTAATAAAATTTTATTATTTTTGACTTCCTCTGTGATTCTGGGAACTATTCAGACATACAGTATTTGACTGCAGGACCATTTATGTCCAATAAATATGGTACTACATGCATGACACGAGATTACTACATATAAGAGAATCTTTTTTGATCAATCTTTTGATCACCACCGATACTATTGTATTTAATACCCTTACAGCACCTGTCATTTATACCTATCTGTTTAAGCTACTTAAGGTGATAGCGTTCTTATTCACTTATCCTATATGCTTGTTATCAATATTTATTAGTGTAGCTGTCAAATATCTTGCACATTATTGATAACAAATGCGAGACTTGCACAAGAACTGAGTTCATGGTTCAGGGATGTCTATATGAACCAATCCATATATATATATATATATATATATATATATATATATATATATATATATATATATATATATATATATATATATGCAGAATAAATGAGTTCTTCAGTATTAGGTGATACCTTTTTAATTGGAATAACAATTTATGTCATAGGACAAGCTTTCGAGAGTTCTCCTCTCTTCTTCAGGTCAGCAATACTGATTTACACAGGAATCAATGCTAAAACAGTGTAGAGAGAAAAAAAAAAACCAAACAAACAGATATTTACTGTAGATAAGGTCGGGTGTTAAGTGTTTGAAGCCAGGGGACAGTGTCAAAGAAAGGTGGGGAGGGGAAGGGATGCTGGGGGGGGGGGGGGAGAGAAAGTGTGGATAAGAATAGAGGCAAGCAGGATAATTACAGACAATTTTGGTAGGGTGTGAGAAAACCCATGTCCACATTAAGTCCTTTGGTTTTGGTGTCAAAAAGTCTTATCATTCTGAGCTCAAATGTTTTCCGTTCTTTGGTGCTTTTAAACATGACACCAAAACCAAAGGACTTAATGTGGACATGGGTTTTCTCACACCCTACCAAAATTGTCTGTAATTATCCTGCTTGCCTCTATTCTTATCCACACTTTCTCTCCCCCCCCCCCTAGCATCCCTTCCCCTCCCAACCTTTCTTTGACACTGTCCCCTGGCTTCAAACACTTAACACCCGACCTTATCTACAGTAAATATCTGTTTGTTTGTTTTTTTTTTTTTCTCTCTACACTGTTTTAGCATTGATTCCTGTGTAAATCAGTATTGCTGACCTGAAGAAGAGAGGAGAACTCTCGAAAGCTTGTCCTATGACATAAATTGTTAGTCCAATAAAAAAGGTATCACCTAATACTGAAGAACTCATTTATTCTGCACTATCGCAACTGGACTAACACGGCTACTTTCTGCTTTATATATATATATATATATATATATATATATATTGTGACAGAAACCAGGGGATGGTAATAAATTCCATATATAGGGCTCCCAGGATACTGAACAGTTTCTATCCTGTCTGGCCTGGGAGTGCAGCCTTATAATACATGCACTCCATCCCACAGTTTTGGGCAAGCGCTGGAACTGAGGGATTTCTGTCACCTGTCATGCTAATTAGAAATCAGGTATGTAAGACTGATTTCCTGTTTGCTCTTGTCTCTTCTCCAGAGCCTGGAAGGCTGCTGAACACAGTGGGGAGAAGCCCCTTCCCCACACAGGTTCAATTGTTCTATTCATTTGGCTAACTCTGCAAAAGTACCTTGTTTTGTTGTTGGAAAGTGGAAAAGCCACTTCCACCCTGAGTTAGGGAAATCTAAGTTAAGTTATCGCTCAGGTGAGCAGCTTTTGTTTTGATGTGTTTTGTTGTATGCACTGTGGCAGTCTCAGTGCCTGGGACTGAATAAACCAGGCACAGCCTGTTTAAAGGGACAGTACGTGACGCCTCCTCATTTAACCTACCCCAAAAGACCGTGTTCTAACCGTCCCGGACAAGCAGCGGAGCCCCGGAGTAAGCTGTTTGTCACATATGGTGGAGAATGCGGGCAGAACACTAAAAGGTCTGGGGGTTAAAGAACTTTAAAGAAAAAAAAAAAAAAAAAAGTTTTTTTTCTCTCTCTCCAAACAAGATGGAAGACGTGGTGAGTGCGCTGGTACGCAATGTCGCAGTCCAGAAAGACGCGAATGAAGCCCAGCAACAGGCGAGTGAAACCCAGCGACAGCTGTTAATAGCCCAGCAAGAGACTAATGCAAACCAGCAAGAGACAAACCGCTTGCTGAGAGAGGAGCAACAGCGGTTCGCTCAGGGCTTACAGCAGGAACTCGAGATCCTGAGGGGGACTATCAGTAACCTTCCACTGGCAGTGGCAGCCCCAGTTCCGAAAATGACCAGGGCAAGCCACTACCTTCAGAAGATGGGACCCTCGGATGATGTGGAAGCCTATCTTCTCACGTTTGAACGCACGGCACAGAGAGAGTGATGGCCAGAAGCTGAGTGGGCTGGTCTAATCGCACCCTTCCTAAGCGGCGAACCCCAGAAGGCTTACTTTGATCTAGAGCCAGCCGAAGCTAACGTCTATGCAAAATTGAAGTTCGAGATCCTCGCCCGCCTCGGCGTAACCACGGCTGTTCGCGCCCAAAGGTTTCACGCATGGTCCTTCACGATGGATAAAGCCACCCGAAGCCAGATGTATGACCTCATCCACCTCGCCCGGAAGTGGCTACAACCCGAGATCAACTCAGCAAGCCACATCGTGGAACGGTTGGTCATGGACCAGTTCTTGAGGAAACTTCCCTCTGCCTTACGCCATTGGGTCAGTCGGAGTGACCCCCACAATGCGGATGAGCTTGTGGCCCTCGTAGAAAGGTACAATGCAGCAGGAGAGCACCCGCAACCCCCAGTCGTGGAGCAACCCCACTACCCGAGGTTCCAGGACTCTTCCAGAGACGGTAAAAGGGTACCGGGGTTAAGGGGAGCTGAAGAGCGGCGACCACCTTCACGCAGCACCAGCAACAGTGGTTCGCACACTAAGGGCAATAGCCAACATGGGGAGCCGGGAAAAGGCTCTAAGTGGGACACAGACTATGTACCTAAATGTGTAAATTGTCATGAGAGGGGCCACACAGCAAAAATCTGCCCACTAAATGATGAGCCCATGCAATGCAACAGCGTGGAACCTTATTCGCTGTTGTCCCAATGTATGCGCCCTAGCCCAGAGGACCCCTTGAATAACCATCTGTGGGCATTTGTAAAGGTTAATGGTAGGAGGGTTCGGGCACTTCTGGACTCTGGGAGCATGGTCACACTAGTGTCCGAATACCTCTTGCCCATTAAGAAGAAACAGGGAAACAGTTCACAAAGAATGGCAATTTGTTGTATACATGGGGATAATCATGAATATTCCACTGTTGATGTTTTTTTTTGAAACAGAGTTTGGTTCTTTAGATTTCAAGGTGGGTATTGTACCCAAACTGGCACATGATGTGTTAATAGGGACCGACTTTCCCCATTTTCTAAAAATGTGGTCCCCCGCTCAGAATAGCGCCCAGAGTTCAATAGCGGACCATAACGAAGTATTAGAAGAAATAAATCCTTTCCCGTTTTCAGAAATGGAGGTTGACGAGGGCCCAAATAAGAAGGGGGAAAAGGAGGAGTGCTGTAAAATTCCCTTCCCCATCACTACTTTGGTAGGGAATACCCCAAATCAGGATGTTGATCAGACACTTACCACCCCAGAACCGGATAAGACCCTCGCTGACCTAGAGGTCAGTCCTGGGAGTTTTAAGAAGGCCCAGTGGGAGGACCCCACATTAGAGGTAGCAAGGGGAAATATACGGGACCTGAATAGTACTCTTGGCCAACCAGATAGGTCGCTTGCTTACCCCTACTTCGAGGTAGAGAACGACCTAGTATATCGGGTTGATAAAAGAAAATCAGTTACAACTAAACAATTGTTGGTACCACGGACATTCCGTAATGTAGTGTTACACCTCGCACATAGTCATCCATTGGGGGGACACCTAGGGGTGGAAAAGACAAAAGAAAAGGTTCTCCGAAGCTTCTATTGGCCTGGGGTTCTGGCAGAAATTACGAATTATTGTTCCTCATGCCCAGCATGTCAGATCACCGCCCCGTTCAAGGCGTACCGCAGCCCATTGGTACCCCTTCCCATAATAGAGGTACCATTTGACCGGATTGCTATGGATCTAGTAGGACCCCTAATAAAGTCTGCTAGGGGACATCAGCATATATTGGTAATATTAGATTATGCCACCCGATATCCGGAGGCAGTTCCCCTACGTAGCACCTCTGCCAAAAACATAGCAAAAGAGTTAGTAGTTCTGTTTTCCCGGGTTGGAATTCCTAAAGAGATTCTATCTGACCAGGGAACACCGTTTATGTCCCAAGTAACAAAAGAGTTATGTAAACTCCTAAAAATCAAGCATCTCAGAACCTCAGTCTATCATCCACAAACAGATGGTTTAGTGGAAAGGTTCAATAAAACCTTAAAGAGCATGTTACGGCGGGCGGTCGATAAAGACGGGAAAAACTGGGATTGTTTGTTACCGTACCTGTTATTTGCCATTAGGGAAGTTCCCCAATCATCCACAGGCTTCTCCCCGTTTGAACTATTGTATGGCCGACACCCAAGGGGCTTACTGGATATAGCCAAAGAGACTTGGGAACACGAGGTTACCCCTTACAGAAGTGTAATAGAGCATGTTGCCCAGATGCAGGACCGCATTGCTGCAGTCCTACCCATAGTGAGGGAACACATGGAGAAAGCTCAAGAAGCACAGAGGAATACGTATAATAAGGGTGCTAGGGTCAGAATTTTTTTTCCAGGTGATAGGGTACTAGTTCTGGTTCCCACCGTGGAAAGTAAATTCCTTGCTAAATGGCATGGGCCATATGAGGTCTTGGAAAGAGTGGGAGAAGTAAATTATAAGGTAAGACAGCCAGGTAGGAGGAAACCTGAGCAAATTTACCATATAAACCTACTCAAGCCCTGGAAAGATAGAGAAGTCTTGTCAACCCTAGTAACCCCAGGTCCGTCAGAGAGTCAAGAAACTGACCCAGAGGTTAGCATAGCTGAAACCCTGTCCGTTCATCAGAAACAAGAGGTTCAGAATTTAGTGAGCAGAAACAAAGAAATCTTCTCTACACAGCCAGGTAGAACTAGCGTAATTGAACATGACCTAGTCTCTGAACCGGGGGTCCGAGTTAACCTTAAACCGTACCGAATCCCAGAGGCCAAAAGAGAGGCTATAAGTTTAGAGGTTAAAAAAATGCTAAAACTAGGCGTAATTGAGGAATCCCAAAGTGGGTGGAACAGCCCTATAGTCTTAGTCCCAAAGCCAGATGGTACAACAAGGTTTTGTAATGACTACCGGAAACTAAACGCGGTGTCAAAATTTGATACTTACCCTATGCCCAGGGTAGATGAACTTGTAGAGAGACTGGGCAAAGCCCGATATCTCACAACCCTAGACCTAACAAAAGGGTACTGGCAGGTTCCCCTCACAGAAAGGGCAAAAGAAAAGACAGCCTTCTCAACCCCAGACGGCCTCTTTCAGTATAGGGTGCTGCCTTTTGGCTTACATGGAGCTCCCGCCACATTCCAAAGAATGATGGATAAAATTTTAAAACCACATGCTCGGTATGCTGCTGCCTACCTGGATGATGTGGTAATCCATAGTGAAGATTGGCAATCCCACCTTCCAAAGGTCCAAGCTGTGCTCGACGCAGTTCGGTCTGCTGGACTAACTGCTAACCCCGCTAAATGCACCATTGGTCTGGAGGAGGCCAAGTATCTGGGGTATTCTATTGGCAGAGGTTTACTCAAACCCCAAACACTCAAAGTGGAGGCGATACAAGGTTGGCCAAGGCCAGTTACAAAAAAACAAGTAAGGACCTTTTTGGGGTTAATTGGGTACTATAGAAGGTTTATTCCCAATTTTGCGACTAAGGCAACCCCACTAACCGACCTCACAAAAGCAAGAGGACCACTTATGGTAAAGTGGTCCCCCGAAACCGAACAGGCCTTTAGAAGCCTGAAAGAAGCTCTCTGTGCCCAACCAGTGTTGGTCACACCTGACTTCTCCAAAGAGTTCGTAGTCCAAACCGACGCATCTGAGGTAGGGCTGGGGGCGGTACTCTCCCAGGAGTCTCAAGGTGAGGAACACCCCATCCTTTATTTAAGTAGGAAACTAAATCCCCAGGAGAAAAATTACTCCATAGTAGAGAAAGAGTGTCTCGCAATAAAGTGGGCTGTAGAGACGCTCAAATACTACCTGTTGGGGAGAAAATTCCGGTTGGTCACAGATCATGCACCCCTTACCTGGATGTGTCAAAACAGGGAAAAGAATGCTAGAGTGACCAGGTGGTTCCTAAGCCTACAACCCTTTAAATTTTCTGTGGAACACAGGTCAGGGCACAAACATGGCAATGCTGACGGGTTGTCAAGGATGCACTCCCTAATATCCATGGTCGCTCATCCCTCAGGGTCTGAGCTGGGGGGGAGGATATGTGACAGAAACCAGGGGATGGTAATAAATTCCATATATAGGGCTCCCAGGATACTGAACAGTTTCTATCCTGTCTGGCCTGGGAGTGCAGCCTTATAATACATGCACTCCATCCCACAGTTTTGGGCAAGCGCTGGAACTGAGGGATTTCTGTCACCTGTCATGCTAATTAGAAATCAGGTATGTAAGACTGATTTCCTGTTTGCTCTTGTCTCTTCTCCAGAGCCTGGAAGGCTGCTGAACACAGTGGGGAGAAGCCCCTTCCCCACACAGGTTCAATTGTTCTATTCATTTGGCTAACTCTGCAAAAGTACCTTGTTTTGTTGTTGGAAAGTGGAAAAGCCACTTCCACCCTGAGTTAGGGAAATCTAAGTTAAGTTATCGCTCAGGTGAGCAGCTTTTGTTTTGATGTGTTTTGTTGTATGCACTGTGGCAGTCTCAGTGCCTGGGACTGAATAAACCAGGCACAGCCTGTTTAAAGGGACAGTACGTGACGCCTCCTCATTTAACCTACCCCAAAAGACCGTGTTCTAACCGTCCCGGACAAGCAGCGGAGCCCCGGAGTAAGCTGTTTGTCACAATATATATATATATATATATATATATATATATATATATATATATATAACAAACCAAGCAGAAAATGAAGTAGCGCCTCTATAATATCCTGACTAAAGTGAATAGTAGAAGAACCAATTGCTAATCATGAATATGTTTAGTGGGGCGGCTAGATATTGGCTTATACACATGGATATAGACAATAAAATAATACAATATTTGATGCAATCTTTAAACAATTGATCACTATAAAAAGTACATGTATATGAATCTAAAAATATTTAATGTGTTAAAAAATGAAAAAAGTACCAAAAAATGAAAAATAAAAAATGAAAAAACCTTCAATACACAAAGTCCTGTTCCAATGGCAATAACTCCAGGTTCCTGCAGCCCGTTTCAAAGGGATCACCAGTCCCTAATCATATCTGGAAAAAAGGAAAGAGAAAGAAACAGGCGCATACCTAGTGCATTACCATAATAAAAATTATATTAAAGGAACATAAAATCTATCAAATGCCCACTCACAAAAGTACAGCAATCAATAGGGAGTCCCTGAAGAAGTCATCATCGATGACGAAACGCATAGGGCGTGGTTAGATTGTGGCCGCCATTTGCCCACGAACATTGTTGCTGCTCGCAGACAGATTTTAGCTCTCGTGTGTCTTCACGGCTGTTTTATAACCATACAAAGGACTTTCACTGCATTGTTTCCTGGAGGGACCTCTCTCGCTGAACACTGAATGCGAGGTGTTCCGTTTCCGGTTTCGGCTGCACGAAGGAGGGTCACATGACGACGCCATTGACCTGAGCCGGACGCTGATGATCGAGCTGTTGGCACATGAGAGCCTATCTCATACATGCTATTGATTGCTGTACTTTTGTGAGTGGGCATTTGATAGATTTTATGTTCCTTTAATACAATTTTTATTATGGTAATGCACTAGGTGTGCAACTGTTTCTTTCTCTTTCCTTTTTTCCATATATATATATATATATATATATATATAGTCAGGTATGGAGATTAGCACTCACGGTTTTGTTGCAGGAGGCAGATGCTTGTCCCATAGAGAGTATGTAGACATATGGAGACCAGGGGATCCTGATAGCCAAAAAGAGACAGCACACTGCAGGTATGGTATCAAAAAAGTGTATTCAGTAACACAAGGCCGCCAACGTTTCGGTCCTCCCAACGGGACCTTCCTCAGGGCAGTGCAACTACAGACTAACACAAGCACCCATATATACCCCTTAACACATACTAAAAAACACCTGAAAACAATCATGAACTCCAAATTGTAATCCCAGATACAACCCACATTTCTAAACAGCCAATCCAACATACTGATACTGGTACGCACCAATGAGAGAACCTGATCTATGCATATGTGTACCTAGTCACATGATCAAACCTTGATAACAACATAATGACATCACAGTGCATCCTGTTTACGTAACCATGACTACTTGAAACATCTAATGATATTCAAATGCGCATAAATGGTTAAAATACATATAAAATGCATAGCCTGAACAGCAACTCGCCATCAGTGCTTGGAGATACATACTGTGGATGTTACAAAGCGTGCCCGTAAATGAATACGTTAATGCAAATGGTCCTGCAAAGCATGCACATTGTCCAGGGAGCAGTGGTCAGGGTGTAATGGGCAGTCAATCATAAATCGCATAATGGCAGCGCGTCCGTTGGGTCTAAACACTTCCCCAACCTGTTGTGCATGGAGAGCGGGTGATTCTCATACAATGCGCGCCGTGGAGCGTAACCGCGCATGCGCAGTGTGCTGCTGACAACCCGAACGCGTCCCTGACTACTGCAACAGAGGGTATGCGTGTAGCTGTGCTAATGCGCATGCGCAACGCTGCGCAAATAGCGCAAGCAGTATTAAAGAGCATGAGGCTGTTGCTCAAACTGCGTAATGGCCAGAACTGAAACGGAAACATGGGCACAATAAAGATGGCAGTAGCATACTAAGCACGAATAGTGGCAATGTCTGTAACAAAGTAATCAAAGGTTAAACATTTGAAATGCATGGGTGAACCTGAAATCAGGCCCACAATAAAACCAAAATCATAAAGTTAATGTCTATAACATAGATAACTGTATTCCAGAAGGAACATGGTAATTCATGGCATATGTACTGTATAGCCCTATCTTGTAGAGTGTTGGTGTAATTACCGTAATCAATATATTAGACTCCCAGAAAAAAAACGTAATATATACATGTATGTCTACTACAAAGTGGCCACTTTGTAGTAGACATACATGTATATATTACGTTTTTTTTCTGGGAGTCTAATATATTGATTACGGTAATTACACCAACACTCTACAAGATAGGGCTATACATATGCCATGAATTACCATGTTCCTTCTGGAATACAGTTATCTATGTTATAGACATTAACTTTATGATTTTGGTTTTATTGTGGGCCTGATTTCAGGTTCACCCATGCATTTCAAATGTTTAACCTTTGATTACTTTGTTACAGACATTGCCACTATTCGTGCTTAGTATGCTACTGCCATCTTTATTGTGCCCATGTTTTCGTTTCAGTTCTGGCCATTACGCAGTTTGAGCAACAGCCTCATGCTCTTTAATACTGCTTGCGCTTTTTGCGCAGCGTTGCGCATGCGCATTAGCACAGATACACGCATACCCTCTGTTGCAGTAGTCAGGGACGCGTTCGGGTTGTCAGCAGCACACTGCGCATGCGCGGTTACGCTCCATGGCGCGCATTGTATGAGAATCACCCGCTCTCCATGCACAACAGGTTGGGGAAGTGTTTAGACCCAACGGACGCGCTGCCATTATGCGATTTATGATTGACTGCCCATTACACCCTGACCACTGCTCCCTGGACAATGTGCATGCTTTGCAGGACCATTTGCATTAACGTATTCATTTACGGGCACGCTTTGTAACATCCACAGTATGTATCTCCAAGCACTGATGGCGAGTTGCTGTTCAGGCTATGCATTTTATATGTATTTTAACCATTTATGCGCATTTGAATATCATTAGATGTTTCAAGTAGTCATGGTTACGTAAACAGGATGCACTGTGATGTCATTATGTTGTTATCAAGGTTTGATCATGTGACTAGGTACACATATGCATAGATCAGGTTCTCTCATTGGTGCGTACCAGTATCAGTATGTTGGATTGGCTGTTTAGAAATGTGGGTTGTATCTGGGATTACAATTTGGAGTTCATGATTGTTTTCAGGTGTTTTTTAGTATGTGTTAAGGGGTATATATGGGTGCTTGTGTTAGTCTGTGGTTGCACTG
Organism: Ascaphus truei; assembly: GCF_040206685.1. Taxonomy (NCBI): domain Eukaryota; kingdom Metazoa; phylum Chordata; class Amphibia; order Anura; family Ascaphidae; genus Ascaphus; species Ascaphus truei. Next base: position 235,758,329 of record NC_134483.1, read on the forward strand.
CCCTGAGGAAGGTCCCGTTGGGAGGACCGAAACGTTGGCGGCCTTGTGTTACTGAATACACTTTTTTGATACCATACCTGCAGTGTGCTGTCTCTTTTTGGCTATCAGGATCCCCTGGTCTCCATATGTCTATATATATATATATATATATATATATATATATATATATATATATATATATATATATATATATATATATATATATATATATATATATATATATATATATATATACACACACACACATTAATAATAAATGTCATTCAATCAACACATTTCAAAATTTACAACTCAGACACATACATTCAAAGATAGTACTTTTATCAATGATAAGGACATTCATACCTAAAGTGTGGATGTTGTCTTTTATGGCTACTATTAATTAATGTACATATTAATTTACAAAGGCAAATATTATTATGGTAATAATTTCATCTAACGTGAACTGTATCAACTTTAGTACACTGTGTACTAGAATATTTAGTTACTAATTATGTATGTAACATAATTAATTAACAATCATGTAGCCAACATGAATAGGACATGTAGGGCATTAAAGTAGTCTATGTGCAAATGAGTGTTGCCTTACATTTGTATGGACATTTATATATTATACATTTTACACAAGTAGAACATGTCATGAAATACACGTGTAATAATGCTACTACATGTATTAATGCCAAAATTATGCAATTGAGCTAAATACATATTCACAACACACTTACAACAAACAGAAAGACAACATGAAAGCATTTTGGTGAAGAACAACACAAAACAATATTCATTATAATTTTTTTTTTCTTTTTTCTTTTTAATTTGTGAATGAGTAACTGGCCTGTTTGATGGTTCACTTTCATTTGTTCGTGGCTTAACACCTCTTTTACTTGTTGTGGTTCTCGGGGTAATGACTGCTGCACTTTGTGTCTGAACAATTGCTGCACCACTCTGGCCATGGGTAGACACTGGAAGAATTTGAGGGTGGTTATAGCCGGATGCACTTTGGCGCTGGTTAGACACTGGAAGAATTTGAGGGTGTTATAGCCGGGTGCACTTTGGGCCTGGTTAGACGCTGTAAGAATTTGAGGGTGGTTATAGACAGGTGCACTTTGGGCCTGGTTAGACACTGGAAAAATTTGAGGCTGGTTATAGACAGGTGCACTTTGGGCCTGGTTAGACACTGGAAGAATTTGAGGGTGGTTATAGACAGGTGCACTTTGGGCCTGGTTAGACAATGGAAGAATTTGAGACTGGTTATAGACAGGTGCACCTTGGGCCTGGGTAAAGACAGGTGCACTTTGGGCCTGGGTAAAGACAGGCGCACTTTGGGCCTGGGTAAAGACAGGTGCACGTTGGGCCTGGGTAAAGAAAGGTGCACTTTGGGCCTGGGTAAAGACAGGTGCACTTTGGGCCTGGGTAAAGACAAGTGCACTTTTTGGGCCTGGGTAAAGACAGGTGCACTTTGGGCCTGGGTAAAGACAGATGCACTTTGGGCCTGGGTAAAGACAGGTACACTTTGTGCCTGGGTAGACACTGTAAGATTTTCATGCTGGTTAGAGTCAGGTGCACTTTGGGCCTTGGTAAAGACATGTGCAGTTTGTGCCTGGGTATAGACAAGTCCACTTTGTGTCTGGGTAGACACTGTAAGAATTTGAGGGTGGTTATAGACAGGTGCACTTTGGGCCTGGTTAGACAATGGAAGAATTTGAGACTGGTTATAGACAGGTGCACTTTGGGCCTGGGTAAAGACAGGTGCACTTTGGGCCTGGGTAAAGACAGGTGCACTTAGGGCCTGGGTAAAGACAAGTGCACTTTGGGCCTGGGTAAAGACAGGTGCACTTTGGGCCTGGGTATAGACAGGTGCACTTTGGGCCTGGGTAAAGACAGGTACACTTTAGGCCTGGGTAGACACTGTAAGATTTTCATGCTGGTTATATACAGGTGCATTTTGGGCCTTGGTAAAGACATGTGCAGTTTGTGCCTGGATATAGACAAGTCCACTTTGTGTCTGGGTAGACACTGTAAGATTTTCAGGCTGGTTAGAGACAGGTGCACTTTGGGCCTTGCTAAAGACAGGTGCAGTTTGTGCCTGGGTATAGACAAGTCCACTTTGTGCCTGGGTAGACGCTGTAAGAATTTGAGGGTGGTTATAGACAGGTGCACTTTGGGCCTGGTTAGACAATGGAAGAATTTGAGACTGGTTATAGACAGGTGCATTTTGGGCCTGGGTAAAGACAGGTGCACTTTGGGCCTGGGTAAAGACAGGCGCACTTTGGGCCTGGGTAAAGACAGGTGCACTTTGGGCCTGGGTAAAGACAGGTGCACTTTGGGTCTGGGTAAAGACAGGTGCACTTAGGGCCTGGGTAAAGACAAGTGCACTTTGGGCCTGGGTAAAGACAGGTGCACTTTGGGCCTGGGTAAAGACAGGTGCACTTTGGGCCTGGGTAAAGACAGGTACACTTTGGCCCTGGGTAGACACTGTAAGATTTTCATGCTGGTTATATACAGGTGCATTTTGGGCCTTGGTAAAGACATGTGCAGTTTGTGCCTGGGTATAGACAAGTCCACTTTGTGTCTGGGTAGACACTGTAAGATTTTCAGGCTGGTTAGAGTCAGGTGCACTTTGGGCCTTGGTAAAGACATGTGCAGTTTGTGCCTGGGTATAGACAAGTCCACTTTGTGTCTGGGTAGACACTGTAAGAATTTGAGGGTGGTTATAGACAGGTGCACTTTGGGCCTGGTTAGACAATGGAAGAATTTGAGACTGGTTATAGACAGGTGCACTTTGGGCCTGGGTAAAGACAGGTGCACTTTGGGCCTGGGTAAAGACAGGTGCACTTAGGGCCTGGGTAAAGACAAGTGCACTTTGGGCCTGGGTAAAGACAGGTGCACTTTGGGCCTGGGTATAGACAGGTGCACTTTGGGCCTGGGTAAAGACAGGTACACTTTAGGCCTGGGTAGACACTGTAAGATTTTCATGCTGGTTATATACAGGTGCATTTTGGGCCTTGGTAAAGACATGTGCAGTTTGTGCCTGGATATAGACAAGTCCACTTTGTGTCTGGGTAGACACTGTAAGATTTTCAGGCTGGTTAGAGACAGGTGCACTTTGGGCCTTGCTAAAGACAGGTGCAGTTTGTGCCTGGGTATAGACAAGTCCACTTTGTGCCTGGGTAGACGCTGTAAGAATTTGAGGGTGGTTATAGACAGGTGCACTTTGGGCCTGGTTAGACAATGGAAGAATTTGAGACTGGTTATAGACAGGTGCATTTTGGGCCTGGGTAAAGACAGGTGCACTTTGGGCCTGGGTAAAGACAGGCGCACTTTGGGCCTGGGTAAAGACAGGTGCACTTTGGGCCTGGGTAAAGACAGGTGCACTTTGGGTCTGGGTAAAGACAGGTGCACTTAGGGCCTGGGTAAAGACAAGTGCACTTTGGGCCTGGGTAAAGACAGGTGCACTTTGGGCCTGGGTAAAGACAGGTGCACTTTGGGCCTGGGTAAAGACAGGTACACTTTGGCCCTGGGTAGACACTGTAAGATTTTCATGCTGGTTATATACAGGTGCATTTTGGGCCTTGGTAAAGACATGTGCAGTTTGTGCCTGGGTATAGACAAGTCCACTTTGTGTCTGGGTAGACACTGTAAGATTTTCAGGCTGGTTAGAGACAGGTGCACTTTGGGCCTTGCTAAAGACAGGTGCAGTTTGTGCCTGGGTATAGACAAGTCCACTTTGTGCCTGGGTAGACACTGTAAGATTTTAAGTCTGGTTAGAGACAGGTGCACTTTGGGCCTTGGTAAAGACAGGTGCAGTTTGTGCCTGGGTATAGACAAGTCCACTTTGTGCCTGGGTAGACACTGTAAGATTTCAGGCTGGTTAGAGACAGGTGCACTTTGGGCCTTGGTAAAGACAGGTGCAGTTTGTGCCTGGGTGTAGACAAGTCCACTTTATGCCTGGGTAGACACTGTAAGATTTTCAGGCTGGTCAGAGACCGGTGCACTTTGGGCCTTGGTAGACACTGGAAGAATTTGAGGCTGGTTATAGACAGGTGCAGTTTGTGCCTGGGTAGACACTGTAAGAATTTGAGGCTGGTTATAGACAGGTGCAGTTTGTGCCTGGGTAGACACTGTAAGAATTTGAGGCTGGTTATTGACAGGTGCACTTTGTGCCTGGGTAGACACTGGAAGAATTTGAGGCTGGTTATAGACAGTTGCAGTTTGGGCCTGGTTAGACACTGGAAGAATTTGAGGGTGGTTATAGACAATTGCACTTTGGGCCTGGTTAAACACTGGAAAAATTTGAGGCTGGTTATAGACAGGTGTACTTTGGGCCTGGGTAAAGACAGGTGCACTTTGGGCCTAGGTAAAGACAGGTGCAGTTTGGGCCTGGGTAAAGACAGGTGCAGTTTGGGCCTGGGTAAAGACAGGTGCACTTTGGGCTTGGGGAAAGACAGGTGTACTTTGGGCCTGGGTAAAGACAGGTGCACTTTGGGCCTGGGTTTAGACAGGTGCACTTTGGCCCTGGGTAGATACTGTAAGAATTTTAGGCTGGTTATAGACATGTGTACCTTGTGCCTGGGTATAGGCTTGAAGACTTTGTGGCTGCTTAAAGACAGGTGTACTGTACCTTGTGCCTGGGTATAGTGTTGAACATTATTTGACAATGTCTTACAGCCAAGGGAAGTTAATTCTGTTTCAGTAGTTGACTATTTGCTTTTTTTTTTACCTTCTTTTAGGTGCCTCTTGAAGTTTGTCATCTGTACTAGATGTCTGCATTGGTTCAATCATCGTTGGTGATTCAAGATTAAAGCTTCTTACTTCGGATAAGTCATCACTGGATACATTTAATACCTCAGTTTGTGGTGACAAAATGCCAGCATAGAAAGAGCCTTCATTGTTGCCGCTAAAGTGGCCTTCATTTCCTATAGAGTCTGGTTGAAGATTATTCACTTGTAGTAGAGTGTTTACAAGAGTTTTGAATGTGTTATTCATGATATGCAATTCTTCTGGGATTTTTAAGATGATATGTTTCATTTGCCGCATTTCTGATGCCATAGTTTGGTGTACTCCCATTAGTTCCCGATGGTGGGTATTTTGTATTAAAATCATCCTTGATTCGGACGCATCAGTTGCTGCCAAACTGTCTTGTTGATTCCTGGCATGATGTATTCGACGTGCTTCGGTTAATACTGGACTGTGATGTTCATGACGTTCAATCTCTATGTAGTAAAGAAAAAATTTACAATTAACATTTGACATTGTTAACATGTTTTTATGTCAGCACGTGTTGTTAAAAAGGATGAGATTTTACATAATAAAAAGTATTCTAGACAAAAACCTTTGTCAAATAACTTTCTCTGTGGCATTATTCAGCAACAGTTAAACATGATTAATTGAGTGAATGGTGACATGTGTCTTGATGAAAATTATTATGCACATACCCATTATCATAAATGATAGTTATTCTGACACCCCCTGCAACATAAATAATCGACATATTTTGTAAGGGGATTGCATTAAAATTCAAATGTGTACATTGTAATGACATCTTTCCTTTGCTACATTATGCTGCTGGCTGTGATAGCGGTGACATCACCAAGTCTGAAAGCACAAACACAGGCTGTCCTGCATAATTTCACACGCAACTGGGGTGCCATGGATCATCAAAATGTGTGTGTTTATTTTGATGTGTGTGTACATTTAAAAACGCTCATCAACAGTGCAAGTGAAAACATTGAGAGTACACAAGCACAAATTTTTGGAGACTGTTTAACCACCATTTTATGCACAAATTAATTACATCCAACACTGACACACACACACAAACACACAGACACAGACACACACACAGACAGACACGTCAAACTACTAATAGTGTAGTCCAAGTTCTAAACACCCATGCTTCTTCACAGTGGAGCAAAAAAGAACAAAATGTACGACAAGATGGGTTGCTTGTGTCTGTGTGCAGAGACAAGACCCGTGCACGGTGCAAGCATAGTGAAGCAGAAACGACCTGCATTTTCAGTGCTGCGCCCTACACTATTGTGCCCACTGTCATTTCATGGCAGAGCCAGACACAACAGCATAACTAATGTTTACATACACATTTTGCGCAAACATGGTTACCATTTAATATTATAACATAATGAATGGTGGTGATAGGCCATATTTTGAAGCACATTAAAGATACACTATGTTGAAATAAATGTTACTATACCAAGTATACTCCATCTTTTACAATCACAAAGAGTTTGTGAGTATGTAATGTTGAACATTAAATACGAACATTAGTGTAGTCAATACACTACCGACACACTTTATTGAAGTGTGGTCGGTACCGCAAGCCGGGAAATCTCCCGGCTTGCTAGTGGCTGCCCCTCGGCGTGCCGCGCGTCATAGACGCGCGGTCACGCGTCATCGGGAGCGTGCGCCCCCAGCACGCGTGTCCAGGGGCTCCCCGAGGGAGCCCTGGTGTCCCGCGATCGCGGGACAGCGGCAGGGGGTTCCGGGGGACCCGGCGGACCCGGCAGCGGTAGGGAGAGCGCCCCGATCGGAGGGCGCTCTTCCGCTGCTTCGGCGCGCGCCCGTCACACTCGGGCGCGCGCCAGGCTACTGCTGCGGCACAGAACGGGCAAATGCTCGAATAAACTGTGCCGCAGCAGTATATTCATTTCATAAGAAATTAAAGAATATTTGTATTTGAGATGTAAACATTCATAGTGACCTTACATAGTAGCAATGTTTATAATTTTGACATGATAATTTGTGAGCCATAACTTCACAAATCATGTTATCTCTTTGTGACATTTCTATGAGTGCAACATAATTTGTCAAGTTGCTATTAATAAGTATGGCCATATCACCAACATGTGCATGTGATCTATGTTCATACTGTACATATGTTTGTGGTTACGTACAAATGAACACATTCTATAATCATAATATTATAGCCTCACCTTCCAGTAGTGATGATGCCAAAGAAGAATCAGGTGTGCCCACCTCTTCTTGTATGTTGTGACGCACAGGTGTAACTATATGAATAAACAAAACATACATTTGACAAGAATACTTTTGTTAATGAGAGAAGCTTAACTGGAAGTATTTAAGAGGACTAAAATGGGTATGATTGTATGATGCCTTATTTTAATTATTAACATCTGTATATGATACATGTTCCACGTGACCAAATAATGCACCTAAAGGGAAAAAACTGTGTATGTAAGTACATAACATTGGATAATTAATATAAGTAAAGATTCTTTGAAATTAATTGATAAGATACAACATCACAGAAATGGTTCTGGTACAGTTTGTCAATATCCTATAAGAAAAAATTCTTACACAACATTACAATAAAATGTTTATACTGTCACATTATATACAACATTTTTATACACAACATGAAATATTGAGAAATTATTGACCTGATGGAAAAATTTCGTCATATACGCCTATATCTCTATCACCAGGCAAACCAGATATTACTACTGGCAACAATTTGTCTCGCAACTGCTCCTCCAAAGGTGTTAATATTACAGGTGATGCCGGTGGTCCACCTCCATTCCCGGAAGCATGTCTCCGCCCAAATTGAATGGTTTCCTTTAAATTTCTTCGGATATCGTCAAACCTTTTGCGACAATTTTTTTGTGTCCGGACCTGATTGCCACATGCTGACACAGATAGACGAAAATCCTCCCATAATTGTCGATGGATTGTGGAACTGGTCCTGCCTTTAAATATAATACAATAATGGACTACTATGAATTATCTGCTTTGGTAAGTTCGCTCAAATGAGTGCAATACTGAACACATTGAAAATATGCAACTTTATCTGACATGTGTGGCACACAAACTAAAACATACATGGGTATACATCAAAATATATACATAATAGTGAAAATGTTGAATGATAGTCAGAAGATGTAATAATACAGACATAATTGACAATAATGCTTTATGACAGACATTCACAACCCCAGGGTTAAAACGCAGCAAACAGGGCATGTTTTGTTTAACTACATACTTGTGCACAGCTGCCTCAATTAATGTATTACTCATACTGAGCCACTAATTAAGGCATCTGTGGTGAACTGGTGATATCCTGAAAACATGCCCTGTATGCGGCAAACTACAACATGAGTTGTGCAAGACTGATGTAGGATTACATAATTTTATTTGTTGTAATGATGCATGAATCTGCCACATTCAAACAGCTTACACTGTGTATTTTTGAGTGCTTTGCTTTCAGACAATCAGCATTATGAACAACAGAGACAGGACAGGGGATTGGTCAAGAACTCACAGGCAACAGTTGACTCCTCCCATCCATAAATGCAACATTTGAATTGAACATTATTTAAAATTAGGGGTGTGGTGTGTAGGGGTGTGGTGAGGTGGGGTGGCTGGTTATGATAACTGTTACAACTCCATTTTGATTTTGATGGCTGCTGTGTGTGTTTCGAATTGTGTGTGTACCACCATTTTGTGTGTGTATAGCGAATGTGTTGTGTGTGTACACAGAGGGAGTGGAACAGTATGGATATAGATATATGCAGTGTATGCGTGAATTGATGTTGTTTAATGTATGTATAAAATTGGAGATATTACAATACATAGACATAACTATACAAAAAGGCATATTTTAAATGTAACATTCATCCCGCTAGCCTACAATAGTAATAAGCAATGTCGACTCTGACATTAATGATTAATAATGTTGTTAAAGTCACTGTACTTTGCAGCCGGCCTTCAACTTGTGGAGCAAGGACATTATTAATGAATCTACATAGCATACATTCTGTGACAAATATTCAGTTGTAAGACAAACTGATCATGTTTTGATAAATATAATATTCTTGCATCTATTACATGCATTCTATCTTGAAATACATGAAGGACATTTACATACATACATAAGATCCATTAGATACTTACATAGATGCCATGTATTACATATGACATACATGACGTTAATTATATCAGCTATATTACAAATAATTTAGGAATAATCATAGCAGTACAATTTGGTAGATAATTAATGAATAAATGTTCTTACCTAATAAATGACCATACAGCTGATCATAGTTGGCCACAATGCCCATCACAAGGGCTGTATTTTCAGCCGTATTAAATCGTTTATTTCGTGGCCCGCTTTTTTCCCCTCTGAGCACGTGCAGCCTTGGCACGTGGCTGCTGCTGACTGGACTCCCCTTCTTCCAATGAAAGAGACTCCAGGAGCACTGCACCATCAGACACCCCACCACCACCACGCATCCCACCACCACCACGCACCCCACCACCATGCACCCCACCACCACCACGCACCTCACCACCACCACGCACCCCACCACCACCACGCACCCCACCACCACCACTCCCTTTACTCACATGGCTACTCACATGAGCAGCACTCACCCTAGCATCACTCCCCTCTCTCACATGGCTACTCACACGAGCAGCACTCACCCTAGCATCACTCCCCTCTCTCACATGGCTACTCACATGAGCAGCACTCACCCTAGCATCACTCCCCTCTCTCACACGGCTACTCTCATGAGCAGCACTCACCCTAGCATCACTCCCCTCTCTCACACGGCTACTCACACGAGCAGCACTCACACCAGCATCACTCTCCTGACTCACAGCACTAACCTCAGCATCACCACTCACCCCAGCATCACTCCTCTGACTCCCACGCCTCCCATCCAGACCTCTAGCACTCACAACCAACACAAAAAAATTAAACCTCAAGCTCACTAAACACTTTCAAACAGACAATAACAATAAGTTTCAAACAAAATATAACAGCACAAAACAAATCAATCAACACATCTATCAATGTCTCTCACAATGCACAGCTCTGTCCGTCACTCCCTCTCTCTCTCTCCCAACAACACAGAGAAAGAATATAAACAAATGTCACCTTTAAATAGGCCGCTCAATCATGCCATTGGTTGTGTACTCGCGCAATTCAGAAACAGAACGCCATTGGCGGTGCGTGCATGCCATTGGCGGTGCGTGCACGCCATTTGAACATTCACGCCAAGCTATTCGCCATCTTGGCAAATGGTGGTGGCGCATTGATTCGCTGCGGATTAGCTCCTTTCCTGCATACAGCGAGTGTAACACGCAAAAAACATGGCTAGTTCTAAACATGGCTAATACATTTTTCCGCTGCTTACTGCATAGACCCCTAATTGTGCAGGGTTCTGCTAGTTTGTACTCCCTCCCTCAGGAGAGTGGTGGGAGACTATTCCTCTTACTTCACCTGGGAGTAAGGAAAGAGCTAGGACTGCTTCAAGTGCCCTTGGCTTGGAGTGAAGGTCCAGGGTACATCCTGAGGGTGAAGGTCCTAAGAACTGCTTGCTGCTGTGAATGCTGTAAGACATGCCGTGTGCCAATAAAGTGTGTTCCTGTTTTACTATACCTTCCTGCCTGAGACTGTAATCTATAAGGGGAAGGCTAAAGAAGTTCTCCTGTAGGGATTTTCCCCCACATCCCTTGGGTCTGCAAGGGATGGAGGCGTTGTCACCGTGAGTACGGTGTATCAGTAAATCAGTTATTACCCCAGAAGCCTATTCTGACATCCCCTACAACAATGCGGGAGACTCGGATCTACTTTGAGTCAGCAGGTATGCACCACAAGACCCCATGTAACAGTAAAATATCCCAGAAGGGGGGGGGGGGAGGAATATGTGTTACATTTGGAGGTGCTGCTGAGAGCTGCAGGACAGGCTTTCAGCAAAGCAAAACTGAAAGATAAAATGTATGCTTCCAGAGCAAGTGCTAACGAATGAGGGAGGCTAGGTGTAGTCAGAAGGAGTGTAACCTCGCAAAGCATGACCTAGATAGCCCTAAAGGGTGTATATAGGTCTGGAGACATAAGGCTATTGCTGTTCTAGTTACCCTGAGGCGGGTAATCGAGATACCTAGAAGGGGGGTGTACGTTCGAGATACTTAGAAGGGGGGTGTACGTGGGTGGTCCCCAGGAGCCACCGAGGGAAGGATCTGCGAGATACTAGCAGCTGAGGGAGTGACATAACAGTACTACACAGGAAAGAGCCCAGAGTACTATTACCCAGTAGCCAGACTATGGAACCAGAGAGTACTTGTATTGAGCTGCAATCATTTGCAGTATGACACAGAGGGAGTTTTGCCTAGCCTGGGGTATATTGATGTCCCAATGGTTAGAGACTACCATTTGCTGCAGATGTACAAGGAGAGTGGGCCCTTTGCAAAATCGTGAGGGCTGCGCTATGCTGAAACACCCTATTCCACTCAAGATGGCAACTGGCAGGCAGGGGATTGCACCGTGTGGGCTGTGTGTTAGGATCCGCCAATCCAGCGGTTCAAACCCCTTAACCCTCACGTGTCCGTCAGGATCCAAAGGCACTCAGAGAGGGCATTTCAGTGGCGGTTCGCATGCGCGGCGATTTACACTGAGGGAGGAGCCGGTTGCGAACTGCTGCACCTTCAGTTCCTCGGAGCTGACAAACAAGACAGAGCTCTTTCACAAGTGCTTATGATCAAAGTCGCCCAAAGAAAGTGCAGTATGGCTGATTGTCGATTAACTTCATACCAACTTCCAGGAGGCATCCTGGTAGTGGAAATAGTTGGCCGAGAGTTCCTGCGGTGCCTGTGCTACCAATGCAGGACACCCAGAGGTGAACCAAGTACCACAGATGTCAGCACCATCGGGTTAGGTGACTGCCCAGGGAGAGTTGGGAGCACTTCCACTAGTGGCCAGAAGCGGGACCGCTTCCTGCCAATAGCCACCTGTGAATGTGAGGTGCCTTGATGCCGTTCCCCTGCGGAGGTGTCCCTTCCCCTATCCATGGATGATGACAACGACAGCCTTACAGTGGTAACGTGCCTGAGACTGCAATCTATCAGGGGAAGGGTAAAGAAGTTTTCCTGTAGGGATTGTCCCCCACATCCCTGGGGCCTGCAAGAGATAGAGGCACTGTCACCATGAGTACGAATCAGTTATTATCCCGGAAGCCTGTTCTGACATCCCGTACAACAATGCGGGAGACTCAGATCTACTGTGAGCCAGCAGGTATGCACCACAACACCCCATGTAACAGTAAAATCTCCTGGGGATAGAGAGGAAGTGGTCCTTTATAAATGTTGCACAACCTTTTAACCATGTGTGCCACTAAGAGTTGAACTAATGTAGCTACAGTGGGTGCCTATGACCCATAAGAGTAGACCGGTATAATGGCGAATCAGTATGAGGGACATATATTATTATTGTATGGAAGAAAAACATGGAGAACAGTGACACTGTATTGTGTTATCAGTGTACATAAAATGTCATCTTTATTAGGTACTGAGTAAAATAAAAAACAAATATATCAGTAGTCCTATCTGTTTGAACATCTAATAAAACATAAAACTGTATTAAATGGAGACTGATACCCTGATAAGTAAAAATCCTAAATGGAAATCTGTCCGAGGAATAGCTAATCCAATTGTAAGGGAAATGGGCTTATGGATCCAAAGAGGAAGGGACAATGAGGCAGATTCACAAAGCAGTGATAAAAATCAGTGCTTTTGCATACGACAATACATTGTTTTTATCGTGCTATAAGACATGAAGCCAAAAGCATGATTCACAAAGAAGTGCAGGCCATCTTTAAAGTCAGATAAAAATATGCACTATTGTGCAACCTGTTTTTTGTATCAGTGCTACCGTGCTATGAATTCTATAGCGCGATAGCTGATCTAAAATAATGCAGCCTGTAAGAGTTGCATGGAGACGCTGCGTCTGCATGCACGGCTCTTACAGGCGATCATGCAGTAAAAATATTGATTTTGATAACAGTGTACAGAAGCAGTGGGTCTCCTGAGCTGAACCACATTTGTTTCAGCCGCGGGGACCCCCTACTTAAAGAGATAAAGGCCCCGGTATGGGGTGCTGGTATCCCCTGTGCTTTTAAATCTCTTGCGCACGTGACTGTGGGATTTAAATCCTGCAGGGGGATACCGGCAGCCCATTATGAGGCCTGTATCTCAGGATGTAGGGTCCGTGAGGCTGAAACCAATGCGGTTCAGCTCAGGAGACCCCCTGCTCACGTACACTATTAGTAAAATTTACATTAAAGCAGCTTTGGTACCTTAGCGGATAGCTGCTAAGGCAATGGAGGGGTTAAGGCAATGGAGGGGTTAAGGCACCCTCCCCCGCTACCCACCAGGGAGGCTTAAACACCACACCGAGACCACTATACCCACCCTGTATCCATTGATTGGCATAGTGGTACATTATACCTATATAATATGGGCGTATTAAGCCACTTTAGCAGTCAATGGTCACCATAATAAAAAAGCATGAAGGCCAAAAATGCACAAAAATAAAAGATAAGTGCCACATGTATGTGCACTTGAAGCAGCTGTTCCAAGGAGCATACCGCTGTGAGAAGTGTGAGCAGGTGGTCTCTTTAGAGTCAGAGATTGCTGATCTGAAGAGGAAACTTGCAATATTGAGGGATATTGACAATCTTGAAAGAGGCTTAGTGCTCGCTCTCTGAGAAGGCCCTTGCTTCGACTAGTGGTGCAGATGGTGGCTCTGTTAGTGAGGAGCAGGTAAGTAGCTGGGAAACAGTTAGAAGGGGAAGCAGGGGCAATAGGAAGAGGCAGGCCAGTTCTGAACTGACACATCCCAATAGATTTGCCATGTTGAGTGAAGATATTGGGAGTGTCAGGGCAGAAATGGCATGCCTGGGGGAGACTGGTTCCTCTAGTAGCCAGGGGAATAATTCATCCAGCACAGAGGGGTCTCAGGATGCTCAGATACAAAGAAATATTGTAGTGATAGGGGACTACATTATTAGGAAGGTAGATAGGGCAATCTGTTGCCGTGACTACATGAACCAAACAGTTTTATGCCTCCCGGGTGCATGGGTTTGGAACATTTTGGATTGGGTAGACAGATTGTTGGGAGGAGCTGAGACTGACCCGGCGGTCTTGGTACATGTTGGCACCAATGACTAAGTTAGAGAAAGATGGAGGGTCCTAAAAAATGATTTCAGGGATCTAGGCCAAAAGCTTAAGGGGAGGACGCCAAGATAGTATTTTCTGAAATACTACCAGTGCCATGCACTACCACAGGGACACAGTCAGAAATTAGTGAGGTTAATGAATGGCTAAGAAAGTGGTGTAGGAAGGAGGGTTTGTTTTTTTAGAGAACTGGACTCCTTTTCTGAGAGGTGCCATCTTTATTCTAGGGATGGATTGCACCTCAATGAGAAGGGATTTTCTGTGCTAAGGGGAGAATGTTAAAAAGGTTGGAGGATATTTTAAACTAGGATGGAGGGGGAGGGGAATGTAACAGATAACAAACTAAATAGAATAGATGAGGAAACAAGGGGTTATGGAGGTAGAATGGGGGCAAGTGCGAGTTTGACAAGCAGCGAGACACTCATAGTAAATACAGATAATACTTGAAAACTTCTAAAGACTAAACCAAGTTGGCACAGAAAGGAAGGAGAAGATAATAGTACAGGCTGAAAAAATCCATAAATGCATGCTTGCAAATGCAAGAAGCCTGACAGATAAAATGGGGGAGCTTGAATTTATAGCTACAAAGGAGCAGTATGATATCATAGGCATTACTGAAACATGGTGGGATGAAACTCATGACAGAGTAGTTAAGTTAGAGGGTTATACCCTTTTTTGGAAGGATCGAGCAAATAGAAGAGGAGGTGGAGTATGCTTATATGTTAAACCAGATCTAAAACCTATTATAAGAAAAGATGTTTATGAAGGGAATGATAAAAATGTAGAGACCTTGTGAATAGAAATTAGCAGTGGAGGTAAAAGTATAAAGAAAATGTTTGTGGGAATATGCTATAAACCACCAAATATCTGTGAGATTGAGGAAGCAAAAATATTTTTGCAAATGGAGAAGGCATCAAAACTACAGTAGGTCATGTTTGCATAATGGGTGATTTTAATTATACAGATATAGACTGGGGCAATGATATTAGCATTACAACAAAAGTAAACAGCGTTTTGGGGGTGCTTATAGACAATTATATGACCCCAATTATTGAGGAACCAGGAGAGGGGCAATACTTGATTTGGTAATTTCGAACAATGTAGACGTAATAGCAAATATTCAAGTCCTGGAACATTTGGGTAACAGTGATCATAACATGATGTCATTTCAAATAAATGATTAAAAAAACAGATTACTTGGGTTCAACAAAGACCTTAAACTTTAGAAAGGCAGATTTTAATAAACTGAGGACTAGTAAGTAATACACTGGGATGACGCTTTTACAGGGAAAAAAGTAGAAGATAAATGGGCAGTCTTTAAACCATTGTTAGAAAAGCACACTCATCAGTGTATACCCTTAGGTAATAAATATAATATTCAAGGACTCCATTTCCACAGGCTCAGTACCACAAGATTGGCGTAAAGCAGATGTGGTGCCTATATTTAAAAAGGGAGTTAGTCACAACAGGGGAATTACAGACCTGTAAGCCTGACTTCAATAGTAGGGAAACAACTTGAAGGTTTAATACGGGATAATATTGAGGAATACCTAATGGAAAACAAAATTATTTGTAAAAGTCAGCATGGATTAATGAAGGAAAGTAAGTAGGAATTTAACCAAGGTAATGCAGTTGATGTGGTCTACTTAGATTTGGCAAAGGCTATTGATACGGTTCCACACAAGAGCAAATTGGACTCATTAAAAATATATGCACCTGGATTAAAAACTGGCTGAAGGACAGAGGGTTGTCATAAATGGAACTTCTTCAGGTTGGGCTAAAGTCATGAGTGGAGTACCTCAGGGATCGGTACTGGGACCACTGCTTTTTAACTAGTTTATTAATGACCTTGAGGTTGGCATCGAGAGCAAAGTCTCCATCTTTGCTGATGACATTAAATTGTATAAGGTAGTAGAATCAGAGCAAGATGTAATTTCTCTTCAGAAGGACTTGGAGAGACTGGAAACTTGGGCAGGTAAATGGCAGATGAGGTTTAATAGAGATAAATGTAAGGTTATGCATTTGGGAAGCAAGAATAAATAGGCAACTTACAAATTAAATGGGGATAATTGGGGGAATCCTTTATGGAGAAGGATTTAGGAGTGCTTGTAGACAGCAGGCTTAGTAATAGTGCCCAAAGTTATGCAGTAGCTGCAGAGGCAAACAAGATCTTATCTTGCATTAAACGGGCAATGGTTGGGAGGGAAGTATACATTATTATGTCCCATAACAAACCATTAGTAAGACCACACCTTGAATATGGAGTACAATTTTGGGCGCCACTCCTTAGAAAAGACATTATGGAACTAGAGAGAATGCAGAGAAGAGCCACCAAATAAATAAAGGGGATTGAAAATCTAATTTATAAGGAGAGGCTAGGTAAATTAGATTTAGTTACATTATAAAACAGGCGTCAAAGAGGGGATATGATAACTATATACAATTTTTTTCGGGGACAGTACAGGGAGCTTGCAAAAGAACAAGTAATACCAAGGGCAGTACAAAGGACTCGGGGGCATCCCTAAAGGTTTGAAGAAAGGAGATTTCACCAAAAACAAAGGGAAGGATTCTTTACAGTAAGGGCAGTTAAACTGTGGAATTTATTACCCATGGAGACTGTGATTGCAGATACAATAGATTTGTTCAAAAAAAGGTTGGGCATCTTTTTGGAAGTTAAAGGTATACAGGGATATACCAAATAACTAACCATGTGAAGAATGTTTATCCAGGGAGTAATCCGATTGCCAATTCTTGGAGTCGTGAAGGAATTTATTTTTCCCCTTATGAGATATCATTGGATGATGTAACACTGGGTTTTTTTGTTTGCCTTCCTCTGGATCAATAAGTAAGTATAGATATAGGATAAAGTATCTGTTGCCTAAATTTAGCATAGGTTGAACTTGATAGACATACAGTAGCGACATACTTTATCGCACTAAATGCCGGCGGCATGCCGGGATCTACCCCAGCTGCCGCCAGTAATAACCGCGCGCCGCCGCGTTTCCCACATGCACACCCCCTCCACCTCGCGCGCAATTTACTCTCCTTCCGGACCCCGAGCCCGGCTTCTGCTCTGCCCCTCTGCTTCCCCGCAACCCCGCTTACCTTAATTTCATCTCCAGGGGTGTCGGGGAAGCCTGCGGAAGCCGGGGAAGACGGGGAAGCCGGGCGCGCGTGTGACTGTGACGTCACAGTGCGCCGCCACGCGCCGCGGCTACCCGCTTCCCAGCCGCATACAGCCAGCGGCTTTTGCTCGAATAAGAGCTGCCGCTGCTGTATGGCTTTTTTCAACCTCGTCTACTATGTAACTATATAAGGGGTTAACTTTATGTTCAGTTGGAAAGTTGCAAAGCTATTTGTGACCTTTATATGTAACTCTTTTTATGTTGCTCTTTTTAATGTTGCATTTCTACCCACCAATCAGGGTCTGGGCACATTGCAAGCACCTGGCCCTGTATGTTGCAACATGGTGGGTTAAGTGTATAAATAGGTGTGGAGGGAGACCCCTAGCAGGTCAATTCAGCTCAGGTCAAGCCAGAAGAGTTGCAGAAGTTTGCTGTAACTAAGGGAAGCTGCAGCGTCCACTCCTGTACTGGTGCCAGGCCTGGAGTCCAGTTTAGAGGACATTTCAGGGGAAAGATCAGGGAAAATCTCTTTAAGGAGGTACCTGTGCCTATGACTATAGGTTATCCCAGTATTCCACAGTTGGGTATGTTGTCTGTGTATATGTATTGTTTTGGATTACTGTTTTCCAATAAATTAATTTTATAAACTCTTTCTGTGTTTCTGTCTGGCGATATCAATCCCTGGTATTAGTCCTGGTCTCCCATGACATGGACATCGAGGGCTTATACACTAATATACACTATAGGGTTGACATGAGTGCAATCACACACTTTCTAAGGTCCAGAGGTGGCAAATATTGTACACACAATCAGTTTATTCTCAAACTGTTAGATTTCATTCTCACAAGAAACAATTTCCTGTTATACCAAACTATCTACCACCTGATACAGGGGACTGAAATGGGGACCACCTGTGCCTGCACATAAGCCAATATGTACCTGGGTTGGTGGGAAGAGACAGTGGTCTTTAATGAGGTACATGAGAGATACACGGAATGTATTGAAATGTGTGGCATATATTGACGATATCATTATTCTGGAGAAAAACACCTCCGAGCTCCTCTTGGAGTACATCCACTGCCTCAATCAAAATACCCACAACCTCAGACTTATGCACAACATCAGCAGGGATACAAATTACATTAATAAATGTTTTACTTACACCTGATAGTATGAAGGTCATCCTCCTCCTCCTCTTCGTCCTTTTATTACCTTAGCAGCTACTACAGCTAAACTAATAAGGTTTTTTTTTAAAAAGAAGAAAAAAAAGACCATGTACAATTGCCTGTCAACATTTTTACTAATAGTGTTTGTGTGGTACATAACTCCTCAAACATATACATAACATAAAATTGTGCAGCATTTTCTATTTACAATCACTTTCTTGTGTGCTTTTTATTTGTATTACAGATGCAGCCACGTGTATTACAACTCTTGCCTGGGAAATTCTGGGGCAGTCTCACAGTAAATGCTTCAACTTTGGTGCAACATTGCCTCATCATTTCAGTGAGATTCTTAATGGCCCATCGGATTAACACAGTGGGGGTTCTTTTCAGTTTGAATGGGACTGCAGGGACCCCCGCTGTGTTAATCCGATGGGCCATTAAGAATCTCACAGAAATGTTGAGGCAATGTTGAGGCCTTTACTGTGAGACTGCCCCAGAATCTCCCAGAATTTCCCAGGTAAGTGTTCTAATACTGGTGACTGCATTTGTATGCATCCTAAAATCACATCGGGACAGTTTTTAATGTTGTTTAACTAGTGACTGTATATGTTAAAAAAATACCTGCTATTGAGAGAATAAGATACAAATATTAAAACATTACATTAAATTTTTTTACATACTGTACATGTCCCCATTCTATGAAAAGTAAACATCAAAGCCTATTTTATAACTTGATTAAATTCAACATACTATAACTACAATCAAGGCTACCTTTGCTGATGAAATATTTCTTCATTATCATGCTTTATTATAAGTCAAACTGCTTTTTCGGATTAGATAATTCATACAGAATATCTAACAGCATAGATAAATAAATAAATAACAAAACTTGTGTATAATATATTCTTAAAGGTTGAAGAATGTAATAGTTCACCGAAAAGAAGGACCATAAAGTACTTTTTATGCTGCAGTTCCAAACTTAAATTTCCATTCCCTGACCTTTATTTGCCATTTTTGTGTATTTTATTAATATTGTATGAATGCTTGTTCTCTGCAAGAATAAAGAGTAATTTTTAAATGTAGCTACACATTTATTTTTCAACTGTTTACATATGCTGTCAGAATGATAATACACACATTATTTTACAAGTGTCACACAAATAATGCATTATAAATTAAATTGTTTATTTGTTTTGTTCATTATATGATAGAATAATTGTTCAAAATATTTTCTTAAGCAATTACAAGGATGATGTGACATTGATTATCTGTTTCGCAAAAACAGCATATTTCTAAGAGGTACAGATGTAGTCAAACTTACTGTCCCCGAAGCAATGGGGGAAAAAAACAAGTGATCGGAGGACAGTAAAAGTCACAGCTGGCTGTGGATTATCCATTCTGCCAAATGGAATCCTCTCCCACCCAAAGATAATGTGTCACTGCTGGAGGAAGCCAGATATCCGGACATGACAGAAAGAACACTAATACCGATTACAGCAATTGTTTATGGTTCCAGCTCTCTTTCCAATTTTAAATAAGTTTTTTTTTTTTCAAATTCCTCATTGTATAGATCATGGCCTGCAAATGGCGGCTTACTCAATGTTAAACTCTATGGGGTAAATACCCAGAGCTCAGTTAAAACTTAGCTACTAAAGTGACATTACCTAAAAGGGTATAGTCAGTTAGTTTTACTTAGTAAAACAGGTACCCACAAAGTCAATTTTATGCAAAACTATAGTCCGTTAGGCTACTTATTTGCATATGGATAACACAACTTTAGTCAGATTATGTTGGGATAAAAAACCCGGCGAAAACTGTCTGTAATGCTGGGTCACCATATGCTTAAGGTAATGTGCCAAGATAACTGTCTTCCCAATAAAGTTTTGTCAATAGTGGCCATGAGGGTATGCATGCTTTCATGGTCACTAAGGTAACCAAGGGGTTCATACAAATAGACAAACTACCCTACTACCCATTGCATAGCATAGCAGTACCACCTCTCTGGCAGACAAATTTCCCTAGCCAATTCCAATCTGGCTTTCGCCGCAAACACTCCACCGTAACTACCCTGCTAAAAGTTTGCAATTAAATCCAGTGTGGAATGCAACGGGAACAACTCACTGGTACAGTATTCCTAGATTTTGCAAAGGCTTTTGATACTGTTGATCATGCTATCCTGCTTAACAAACTCCAGAGCTCTGGAATATGGAAGCATGCTTTAAACTGGTTTCAGTCCTACCTATCAGGTAGATCCCAACATGTGTCCATCTCAGGCTCTAATTCCAACCCAAGGCTCTGTTCTGGGGCCCATACTCTTCTCAGTGTTCATCAATGATCTTCCCACAGCTTGTAAGGAAGCCTCAATACACATGTATGCAGATGACACAATCCTATATGCACACAGCCATAGCCTCTCTGACAATCAACACATACTTCAGTCTGACTTTTTGAGACTCGAAAACTGGATTTTCCAAAACAAACTGTTTTTAAACACTGACAAGACTGTAACAATGGTGTTTGGGACCAAGACTACATTTTTAAAGCTTCCAGCGACTGAGCTCCAGATTAGAACCAACACAAACACCACCCTAACCCCTGTCACTAGTTTTTATTAACTGGGCATATGGTTTGACTCCCACTTAACATTCGGGATGCACATTAATACCCTGACAACCAAGACCTATGCCAAACTAGGGGTACTTTACAGTAACAAATCCTCCCTAAGTTTCCTGGTCAGAAAGTGTATCGCACAGCAGATGCTAATGCCAATTATTGACTATGGAGACAGAGTACATGGTTCGGCACCTCAAACCCACCTTAGCAAACTTGACACCCTCTACAATTCAATTTGTCGTTTTGTTCTCCAATGCAACTACAACACACATCACTGCGAAATGCTCAAAGAACTAGATTGGTCATCACTCGAGTCTAGGCGCAAAGTTCACCTTTCCTGTCTTGCCTTTAAATTCTTTCTGGGCAAGCTACCCAGCTATCTGAACAAGCTTCTCACCCCTACCACATGCAGCACTTATCATCTGAGATCTGACTCCAAAAGACTGTTTATGGTCCCAAGGCTCAACAAAGTATCCGGGCGCTCCTCCTTCTCTTACCGTGCACCCCAAAACTGGAACAACCTACCGGAGACTCTCACATCCACCACCAGTCTAAGTTCTTTTAAATCTAAGGCTGTCTCACATTTTAATCTGGTCTGTAACTGTTTCATACGCCCATAATATATATTTTCTTTAACTGTGCATGCAATGTCTTGTATATAATGTATACCCTGTTCATTTATGTAACTGTATTTGTAACCATGTATTATTTGTCTTAACTCTGTGTCCAGGACATAAATGAAAACGAGAGGTAACTCTCAATGTATTACTTCCAGGTAAAATATTTTATAAATAAATAAATAAATACAAAGGGATAACCCCTCCGCTCCCCCCACAACCCTGCTCAGGTGGCCTAAACTGCCTCCTTGGGGAACATACCTCTATAACCCAACCCACATCACACCTAGACTTCTGTACATTACTGGACATTAGCGCTAATAGCCAAAAGTGGCTAATAGTGCTAATAAACAATAATAAAATAGATAAAATAAAAAAGAATTGCCTTGTCACATCAGCCTCCGTTCTCCCCTGTCCTGTGTTTGAGGTCAGATTTAAATCCTGGGGTCCAGTCTCTTTGTCCACAGCTTGCTGTACGCGTTTCCTGGTCTTTATGGCTGGGGATGATTGGTGCTTGTGAGCTTTAGACCCCTGTTGGTTAACAATGGTCCTGGCTCCACTCCGCGGTGTGTCCCCCTTCCTCCGACCGGCATTCTGTTCGCTGCGGGACTCTCCCAGAACTGAAGTCACGTCCCGGAAGTCACGACTGCTCAATTTGCATGTCACCTCATACAATACAGTATACATTACAGTAGAATTAAAGAGCAAGTGATTGTAAGAATGGCAAAAATTGATAAAGTATAAAAAACATGCTTCACATAATGGTTTATTAAAATCAGTCCTACATTAAGCCCATGTCGAGAGAAAAAAAGGATCTCTCTTTTTTTTTTTCAGACTTGAAATACACATTGAATGTAAAGTCATTCTCGTGAAATCCCCAAGAAGGACTTACAGTACAGTATCACACTCATCTGGGTGTGCAGGATTATACCTGTATCTGTAGTTCAAAGACATACACGCATGCGCATAAATGTGATGACACGCATATGCGTTTCAACAAGGTTCCAATTAGACATTCACGCATGCGCGGAAAACATATATTACATTCAGAAGAAGAAGCAATGTTGTATTTTTGAATTACTCATTTTCCCTTTATTATCCTGTACAAATACAACACTTAATTCGTAAAAAATACTTTTGTTATGTGTGCTCATATTTTTAATCTTCTACAGTTAAGACTTTTGTGTATGGCTATGGAGCTTCAGAAAGGACTTCTTTCCCATGTACACTATACAGTATGAACTCGTAACGTTAATATTAAAATTACAATTTCAACACACACACACTTGAAGTACTGTACGGCAATAAAAGACAGGTTTACTGTAATTGCTATTAGATTTTTAAGAAAACAACATGCGATCGCCCACTTGAGTTTCTCGACGGTATTGCAGACAATGCTAAAATGCAATTTTTTGCACTAGATAAAAACTTGTGTCACCACGCGTCTTATGGTGGTACGGTTGGAAGAAATCACGTGCCATGACGGGTATTCTGAGGTATACAATGTGTGAAATGTTCGAATAACAGCCGCTGCATCTGTAAGTTACCCATATCTAGATACAAATGTATAGTGAAATATGTCTTATTGACAACACATCTTAAATATGTATAAAGTAAGTGATGCAGATAACTCAAAAACATAATTATTAATTGCATTCATAAACTGAACATTTGAACCAAAATAGTATTTGTATTTTACTTTAAAATCAACAAGCCAATATCGGACAATATGCACAATTTTCTTGTCCAATTCTTTGAAAAATCTTTGTATATGCAAATATAGTGTTGTATAAGTAGTTGCTCCTTCATTGTCATTGCAAAATGAACAGAGGACAATGGTCTCCAAACAGAGCAGTTAGTAATCCATAGCAACATAAACACAGCTTTGTGCATACTTAAACATTAACAAACAGTGACCTTCCCAAGATTTCTATTTTCTTTTTAAATGGCCCATGCAAACCAAATGATGTTAATCCTTTTTCATCCCTTGGATTTGGGGGTATATGAATGATAATGAAATTGGCAAGACCTGAATCTGATAGTATTTTTTATTCATAACTTTGTATTTACACTGGTACAATTCTCGAGTCCTTGAACTATTTTTTTTGTTTTATCAATCTTACCTTCTTTTTGTATAAATTGAAATATTCTAAATTAAATCAAGCTGTTTCTTGCCTAGTTTTGTTTCTTTTAGGAGCCTCATTTTCAAACATTGTTTGTTTGTAATATTTGTACTTCCAGATTTTGCAAGATTCTATATATTTTAAAAAGTCTTAATATTTTTAGATCGTAATTTATGATTTAATACTTCTAGAAATTCCAGAACAGATGAACAATTCTTCTTTTACCATTTTCCAAGAGTCAACAAAACCTCTGTAAAGATCTTTCTGAAGCCCTACCCTTGTGACATCTGACGTCACTCGCAACTTATCCTGACGTACGTTTCACCCCTACTGCAGCTTTCTCAAGGGAGTGCTGATGTGATCTCATCCGTGCTCGGGTTCTTATACCAGCCAGTTGCCATGGTAACTACAGGATGCTGAACAACTGTCATGGCTACTGTATTAGTCAAATACTTTTTGGCAGTGTTGAGTTAGTGTTTGTGCTGTTTTAAGTGGGGGAAATTGCAATAACATCCATTAGATCTTTGCATGATTAAAGGTATCAACTTTGCAATCAGGTGCTTGTTTAAATAAATGCACTGACGGTAAAGTCTTCATTCATACCATTAGGAGATAAGGTTTTCAATTTATATATCCACGGTGCTTCTTTTTTAAGAAGCACTCAGTCCCAGTTACCTTTGCTGATGTGATTTTTAACCAGTTCTATACCAGTCAAAGACAGGTTGGTTTAATAACCACTGTGATACAGGTGTGCCGATGAGTATTCTAAAACTTGCCTTAAACGTGTCTTGGAAAATCTGGGGCTATCACCAACAAGATCCAGGTACATGCTGGGTACATGCTGCAAACATTTCAGTGACATTTCTGCAGAGACTAATGGCCCATCGGATTAACACAGCAGGGTTACCTGGCAGTCCCATTCAGTTTGAATGAGACTGCCAGGGACCCCCGCTGTTAATCCGATGGGCCATTAGTCTATCTCCAGAAATGTAACTGAAATGTTGCAGCATGTGCCCAGTATGTAACCAGGATGTGCCCAGCATTTACCTGGGTCTTGTTGGTAATTGTCCCAGATTTGTTTTAGAATACTCGTCAGCACTACAGTAATTATTGATATTTCTGTCTACTGATGTATCCGGTTCATTTTTGATAGAGTTGATATGTTAAATGATCCGTCTCTTAAATTCACTAATGGTTTTTCCAATGTATGGCTTCCCACATGTACAGGTAATCTGGTAGATAATTCCTTTACTTTTACAGTTGATAACATTGATAACATTTCTTATTTGATATTGTTTAGTTTTATTTGTATTCTAAAAGTTTTCGTATCTGCCATGTGTTTGCATGCTATACATGTCCCACCTAGATACTGTAGGTGATGAGAGCCATGTTTTATGTTCAGGCTACAAGAAGTGACTATGAACCAAAAAGTCTTATTTTTCCCCAGTCTTTTCCCTTTATTGGAAACAAACAGGAACATATACAGATACATTGCGTACGTATGCTCAAAACACATAGAATACAGTCATCGAGTCCAATAAAGCATTTTATTTTTTGTTGTGGGGGGGATGGACAGGGGTGGGGGGGTAGTGTGGTTGACAAACAGAGGGGGGGAGGGAGAGGTGTGAGGGGCCGGGGGGGGGGGGAGAGGTGTGGTGTGGTCGACTCCTTATCAACCTTCTCTCTAAGGAGGGACCAACTGGTTAGATTGCATGTTTATGAGAGAGTTGGGCCTCTGCGGTCTAGCTATGGCCCCCAAGTATTATAGAACTGGGGGATTTTCTGTGTGAGCATGGCCGTAAGTTTTTCCATTGTCATAACCGTGGTGATTCTTTTCGTAACTGTATTTTTTGAGGGTGTTTTTACCTGCTTCCAGGCAGCTGCAATAGAGCACCTTGCAGCAGTTAGGATGGCTGAGATAAGTTTAGTTAGGTGGGCGGGAAGGCCATCAACTTGTTTTCCCAACAAAAAGTTCAGAGGGTCCAGGGGAATTTCCAGCCCCGAGGTTTCACAGAGTAGTTTCTGGATCTTAGACCAGAACCCTTGGATCTCTGGGCATGACCACCAAATGTGGGCCATGTCTCCTCTTTGACCACATCCCCTCCAGCACAGATCTAGGGTGCCGGGGAAGATCTGGCTCAGTCTACTCGGGGTTAGGTATTTTGCAAATATTTTCTTTCGTGATCGTGCAAATTGATGTCTTGGATGCTGCTTCCCAGATGTCCTTCCACTCATCCATATCTAATTGTAGATTGATGTCTGCACACTACTTTTGCATATATGCGTGGTTTGGATTCTCCAATGTTGACCCCAATCCCCCATACTGTAGATCTGTGAGATCAATCCCTTCTGGTAAGAGCCATTGATACAGAGGGACTCAAATTTGGTTGGTTTGGGGAATTTGGCATTTTGGGAGAGCGCTATAAGAAAATGCCTAATTTGAAGGAATTTAAACGGTTTGAAGTCTTGTACTTGATATTTAACTTGGAGCTCTTGGAAGGACAGAATTTCCTCTTTCTTCCAAAAAGTCTTTTAAGTATCATGCTTTTGTGTTTGTGATGCTTGGCCATGATGATTATATTTTTTCTACGTCCAGATCATTGAGAAGGATGTTTCATTGTTTTGTCAGTATTTGTTTTATCTTATACTACTTGTTGCTATACAGTAAGCACATAAACCAAATGACCCCAAGAGGTAGGATCAAAATAGCACCCCCGTTATTGCACTCATTGCCTAGTATATAGTATGTGGCATAATCTCCTATATACTTCTGCTACATGGTATATTTGGTCAGAAGGAGAGAGTTTAAAATGAAAATAATAAAACTTTATACATCCAATTCATTGAACACTCAAAATTTAAAAACAAAGATAATCCTCTTAATGGAGTCAGAGGAACCCATAATAAGTGCAAGTGACTATTCGCAATTTATTAATGTGTATATGGTCCTCAAGGAGCTGCAGACTTATATCATCTTGATATCATACACTATGACGGTAGCAGTTACTGTGTGATATAATCACCATCTGAAAAATGTATTATATGTGTATCAATGTCTTATACACAATACACTATTGTTCCCACACAATTCAATGGATATATTCAATCAGTAACAGTGTGGAGACTTGGAGTTTTAATGTTTTTCTTTAACAGGTCCGTGATACTAATCATTTAAGTTCGCCCGCTTAGACAGAGCATTCACAGTATTCTGCACTGATTGGCCAGGATACTACGAGCCTCCACGATGTAGGTACAGTATATTAAGTGTTATGGAGAGGAGGGTTATGTGTAGATTCCTCCCCCTGATGAAGCGTGTCATACACGCGAAACACGTGTTGGCTGAATAGGACGTCGCAGGAGTGATGTCACGGAGGGAGCTGCGGGCCGCTTCACTACATCCCCTACACACACACGGCTTGAATACAGGTGGGTATTGTAATCTGGATGGGAGTTTACCTCGCTGTCAGGTGTCTGGCTACTGCAGAGGTTTCTGTTGGTTGTTGCACCTCTGTGTGCTGTTTATAGCATTTATGCTGTGTGGTTAATGTGGATATGAGTGTGCTGCTTACTCATACAGAGTAGGAATTTCCCGTTCACTGTTACATCCAGCTGATATGGGGACACCAGGGAGGGACTAACAACATATGATCCTATCCGGACTATTATGCCCTTCACGGGGGGTCTTTGATACTGTATACTAGTACCTATGTTTGGGTACATACTATTTGGATATTAGTATCATACAATTACCCCACTGTGTTGTCCCTGGTTGTATTTAGCAGTACTTCCACATATGATACATTTTTCACATGGTGATTATATCAGTAACTGCTACGTCATAGTGTATGATATCAAGATGAAATAAGTCTGCAGCTCTTTGAGGACCATATACACATTAATAAATTGTGAATAGTCACTTGCACTTATTATGGGTTGCTCTGACTCCATTAAGAGGACTATCTATGTTTTTAAATGTTGAGTGTTCAATGAATTGGATATATTAAAGTTTTATTATTTTCATTTAAAACCCTCTCCTTCTGACCTAATATACCATGTAGCAGAATTATATAGGAGACTAGCTGATATACCCAGCGTTGCCCAGGATTGAATGGTCCCACTCCCACTCTCTCTCCACTCACCCCCTATCTCCGCTCCCCATTGCCCTCTCTCTGTGGGTGGGTGAGTTAGTGACTATACCCGGCGGTGCCCGGGATTGAATGGTCCCGCTCCCCCTCTCTCCCCACTCACCCCCTATCTCCGCTCCCCATTGCCCTCTCTCTGTGGGTGGGTGAGTTAGTGACTGGGGCGGGTGAGTGACTGGGACAGGCGAGTGACTGGGGCGGGTGAGTGACTGGGGCGGGCGAGTGACTGGGGTGGGCGGGTTAGTGACTGGGGCGGGCGAGTGACTGGGGCGGGCGAGTGACTGGGTGGGTGAGTGAGTTAGTGACTGGGTGGGTGAGTGAGTTAGTGGCTGGGTGGGTGAGTGACTGGGTGGGTGAGTGGGTGAGTGAGTTAGTGACTTGGTGGGCGAGTGAGTTAACTATAGTGACTGGGTTGGTGGGTGAGTGAGTTAGTGACTGGGTGAGTTAATGACTGGGTGGGTGAGTTAGTGACTGGGTGAGTGAGTGAGTTAGTGACTGGGAGGGTGGGTGGGTGAGTGAGTGAGTTAGTGACTGGGTGGGTGAGTGAGTTAGTGACTGGGTGGGTGAGTGAGTTAGTGACTGGGTGGGTGGGTGGGTGGGTGAGTGAGTTAGTGACTTGGTGGGTGGGTGGGTGAGTGAGTTAGTGACTGGGTGGGTGAGTGAGTTAGTGACTGGGTGGGTGAGTTAGTGACTGTGAGTGAGTTAGTGACTGGGTGGGTGGGTGGTAAGTGAGTTAGTGACTGGGTGGGTGAGTGAGTGAGTTAGTGACTGGGTGGGTGAGTGAGTGAGTTAGTGACTGGGTGGGTGGGTGAGTGAGTTAGTGACTGGGTGGGTGAGTGAGTAAGTGACTGGGTGGGTGGGTGAGTTAGTGACTGGGTGGGTGAGTTAGTGACTGGGTGGGTGGGTGAGTGAGTGAGTAACCTTGAGTGACTTGGGTGAGTGAGTTAGTGACTGGGTGGGTGAGTGAGTTAGTGACTGGGTGGGTGAGTGAGTTAGTGACTGGGTGGGTGAGTGAGTTAGTGACTGGGTGGGTGAGTGAGTTAGTGACTGGGTGGGTAGGTGAGTGAGTTAGTGACTGGGTGGGTGGGTGAGTTAGTTAGTGACTGGGTGGGTGGGTGAGTGAGTTAGTGACTGGGTGGGTGGGTAGGGGAGTGAGCTAGTGACTGGATGGGTGGGTGAGTGAGTTAGTGACTTGGTGGGTGAGTGAGTTAGTGGCTGGGTGGGTGAGTGACTGGGTGGGTGAGTGGGTGAGTGAGTTAGTGACTTGGTGGGCGAGTGAGTTAACTATAGTGACTGGTTGGGTGGGTGAGTGAGTTAGTGACTGGGTGAGTTAATGACTGGGTGGGTGAGTTAGTGACTGGGTGAGTGAGTGAGTTAGTGACTGGGAGGGTGGGTGGGTGAGTGAGTGAGTTAGTGACTGGGTGGGTGGGTGAGTGAGTTAGTGACTGGGTGGGTGAGTGAGTTAGTGACTGGGTGGTTGGGTGGGTGAGTTAGTGAGTGTGTTGAGTTAGTGGGTGGGTGAGTTAGTGGTTGGGTGGGTGAGTTAGTGGGTGGGTGAGTTAGTGGGTGGTTAGGTGGGTGAGTTAGTGACTTGGTGGGTGGGTGGGTGAGTGAGTTAGTGAGTGGGTTTGAGTTATTGGGTGGGTGAGTTAGTGGTTGGGTGGGTGAGTTAGTGGGTGGGTGAGTTAGTGGGTGGGTAGGTGGGTGAGTTAGTGACTGGGTGGGTGAGTTAGTGACTGGGTGGGTGAGTGAGTTAGTGACTGGGTGGGTGAGTTAGTGACTGGGTGAGTGAGTTAGTGACTGGGTGAGTGAGTTAGTGATTGGGTGACAGAGTTAGAGATTGGGTGACAGAGTTAGTGATTGGGTGACAGATTTAGTGATTGGGTGACAGAGTTAGTGATTGGGTGACAGAATTAGTGATTGGGTGACAGAGTTAGTGATTGGGTGACAGAGTTAGTGAATTGGTGACAGAGTTAGTGATTGGGTGACAGAGTTAGTGATTGGGTGACAGAGATAGTGATTGGGTGACAGAGTTAGTTATTGGGAGACAGAGTTAGTGATTGGGTGACATTCTCCCCCCCGCCCATACCGCAGGCGGCAGCCTGAAGCTAGAGGGCAGCCCGGCATCCCCCCCGCATCCCCATACCTCACGTGACAGCGGCATGCAAATAGCTAGCATCCTGGCATCCCCCACATCTCAGGCAGAGAGGAACCTTTGGGGAGGCGGCAGGGTGTGTAGAAGGCACGGGGAGAGGGGAGGAGGGGGGGCCACCAGCTGCCCCAGGGGACAGTCAGTCCCGCTGCGGCCGCCACTGCTCTGCTCCCCCCGCCGGCATGTTAAGGGCACGGCGAGGTTTAAGTGCGCGCCAAGGTAATGGTGCTCGGCGTCGACCATGAGGGAGGTGGTAGGAAGGTGCAGTGACGGCTAACAGGAGGGTAAGTGTGCTGTTTCATGCGGGCCTGAGGGCGGTAAGGAGGCGGTAGAGGGTGGTGTGGCTGTGGCGCCCCTGAGGTCTGTGAGGTGCTGAGAGCAGCAGCAGAAGCTCAACCCCCCTCCCGCCCATGCAGGGGGATGGTAGTGGGAGGTGATGAAGGGGGGGTGGAGCCACCGAGAGGTGAGCTTTGGGTGATGTTGGGGGGGGGATCCAGCGGGCCAGGCCGCGGGGTGAGGAGGAGAAGAGTGGCCGGGTGGTTGTGCATGTGTCCCACCCCCCCTAGCTAAGCAAGCCAGCCAGCCAAGAGAGGCGACGGTCGTGCATGATAGCAGTCAGAGATGCGACTGCTTTGAGTGGTGGTGTGAGGTGGCGGTGTATGTGAGGCGACGGTGAGAGGGGGTGGTAATGCGGGTTTGAGGGACTGATCCGGCGGGGGTGCGGATGGAGATTGCGACCTGGGTGTATGGTGTGGCTGCCGGGTTTCAGCGGCAGATGCCGGGTGTGAGGTGCGGCTGGGGGGTTGCAGGGGCGCTCGGTGAGGAGGAGAATCTGCGGCTGCACTACGCTCAGAGGGGCATGCGGTGTAGCCGTGGAGGGCGGGACACATGGGGGGGGCGAGGTACAAAGCCAATGAGAGCCGTGCGGGGTAGGACACAGGGGGGGTGAGCCAATGAGAGGCGTGGGAGGGCGGCCGGCCCACGGACCGACGGACCAATCAGATTGCCCCTAGACACGGACATACAATGGTTTAAAAAATATATAGATAGATGATGCCACATACTATATACTAGGCAATGAGTGCAATAACGGGGGTGTTTTTTTGATCCTACCTCTTGGGGTCATTTGGTTTATGTGATATTGTTGTTACCCTTTGCACCTGCATTTACTAGGACCTATATGAAGGAGAGCAGTCTGATTCATCAATGTTTGCTATACAGTAAGTACTGATGCATCTCATTTTTTTAGATGTGTCTGCTTTCCTATTTTCTTTCAATAGATCATCTCTCTGTTAATAGCGCAATAGACTGCTCTATTTAGGATTTTCATGCTATATCATGCTGCAACAGATTCAATCTCAACCACCCCAGTGTACATCTGCATTGCCCCAAAGGCGGACAGCCTGATGGGGCTCCCCAAGAACTGCTCTACTCTGCATAGGACAACCGTGCTAAGGGTTAACGTGCTTGTACTTTTTGGAACGTCAACCCAACCCACTGGAATGTTAATGAGCCAAGGGGACACAAAGATCTTTTTGTTCACAGCTGCAACAGATTCAATCTCAACCACCCCAGTGTACATCTGTGTTGCCCCATAGGCAACGCAGCCGAAGAGCAGCCAAGGGCAGACAAAGGGTGTGAGCCATTTGCGGCCATTCGCTGATGTTAAGCTGCTCTATTTAAATCTGAAACTCATAAGCCCTTTATCCCTTGTACCCAATTTTCCAACCCGCAGGAGTGATGTCACGGAGGGAGCTGCGGGCCGCTTCACTACATCCCCTACACACACACGGCTTGAATACAGGTGGGTATTGTAATCTGGATGGGAGTTTACCTCGCTGTCAGGTGTCTGGCTACTGCAGAGGTTTCTGTTGGTTGTTGCACCTCTGTGTGCTGTTTATAGCATTTATGCTGTGTGGTTAATGTGGATATGAGTGTGCTGCTTACTCATACAGAGTAGGAATTTCCCGTTCACTGTTACATCCAGCTGATATGGGGACACCAGGGAGGGACTAACAACATATGATCCTATCCGGACTATTATGCCCTTCACGGGGGGTCTTTGATACTGTATACTAGTACCTATGTTTGGGTACATACTATTTGGATATTAGTATCATACAATTACCCCACTGTGTTGTCCCTGGTTGTATTTAGCAGTACTTCCACATATGATACATTTTTCACATGGTGATTATATCAGTAACTGCTACGTCATAGTGTATGATATCAAGATGAAATAAGTCTGCAGCTCTTTGAGGACCATATACACATTAATAAATTGTGAATAGTCACTTGCACTTATTATGGGTTGCTCTGACTCCATTAAGAGGACTATCTATGTTTTTAAATGTTGAGTGTTCAATGAATTGGATATATTAAAGTTTTATTATTTTCATTTAAAACCCTCTCCTTCTGACCTAATATACCATGTAGCAGAATTATATAGGAGACTAGCTGATATACCCAGCGTTGCCCAGGATTGAATGGTCCCACTCCCACTCTCTCTCCACTCACCCCCTATCTCCGCTCCCCATTGCCCTCTCTCTGTGGGTGGGTGAGTTAGTGACTATACCCGGCGGTGCCCGGGATTGAATGGTCCCGCTCCCCCTCTCTCCCCACTCACCCCCTATCTCCGCTCCCCATTGCCCTCTCTCTGTGGGTGGGTGAGTTAGTGACTGGGGCGGGTGAGTGACTGGGACAGGCGAGTGACTGGGGCGGGTGAGTGACTGGGGCGGGCGAGTGACTGGGGTGGGCGGGTTAGTGACTGGGGCGGGCGAGTGACTGGGGCGGGCGAGTGACTGGGTGGGTGAGTGAGTTAGTGACTGGGTGGGTGAGTGAGTTAGTGGCTGGGTGGGTGAGTGACTGGGTGGGTGAGTGGGTGAGTGAGTTAGTGACTTGGTGGGCGAGTGAGTTAACTATAGTGACTGGGTTGGTGGGTGAGTGAGTTAGTGACTGGGTGAGTTAATGACTGGGTGGGTGAGTTAGTGACTGGGTGAGTGAGTGAGTTAGTGACTGGGAGGGTGGGTGGGTGAGTGAGTGAGTTAGTGACTGGGTGGGTGAGTGAGTTAGTGACTGGGTGGGTGAGTGAGTTAGTGACTGGGTGGGTGGGTGGGTGGGTGAGTGAGTTAGTGACTTGGTGGGTGGGTGGGTGAGTGAGTTAGTGACTGGGTGGGTGAGTGAGTTAGTGACTGGGTGGGTGAGTTAGTGACTGTGAGTGAGTTAGTGACTGGGTGGGTGGGTGGTAAGTGAGTTAGTGACTGGGTGGGTGAGTGAGTGAGTTAGTGACTGGGTGGGTGAGTGAGTGAGTTAGTGACTGGGTGGGTGGGTGAGTGAGTTAGTGACTGGGTGGGTGAGTGAGTAAGTGACTGGGTGGGTGGGTGAGTTAGTGACTGGGTGGGTGAGTTAGTGACTGGGTGGGTGGGTGAGTGAGTGAGTAACCTTGAGTGACTTGGGTGAGTGAGTTAGTGACTGGGTGGGTGAGTGAGTTAGTGACTGGGTGGGTGAGTGAGTTAGTGACTGGGTGGGTGAGTGAGTTAGTGACTGGGTGGGTGAGTGAGTTAGTGACTGGGTGGGTAGGTGAGTGAGTTAGTGACTGGGTGGGTGGGTGAGTTAGTTAGTGACTGGGTGGGTGGGTGAGTGAGTTAGTGACTGGGTGGGTGGGTAGGGGAGTGAGCTAGTGACTGGATGGGTGGGTGAGTGAGTTAGTGACTTGGTGGGTGAGTGAGTTAGTGGCTGGGTGGGTGAGTGACTGGGTGGGTGAGTGGGTGAGTGAGTTAGTGACTTGGTGGGCGAGTGAGTTAACTATAGTGACTGGTTGGGTGGGTGAGTGAGTTAGTGACTGGGTGAGTTAATGACTGGGTGGGTGAGTTAGTGACTGGGTGAGTGAGTGAGTTAGTGACTGGGAGGGTGGGTGGGTGAGTGAGTGAGTTAGTGACTGGGTGGGTGGGTGAGTGAGTTAGTGACTGGGTGGGTGAGTGAGTTAGTGACTGGGTGGTTGGGTGGGTGAGTTAGTGAGTGTGTTGAGTTAGTGGGTGGGTGAGTTAGTGGTTGGGTGGGTGAGTTAGTGGGTGGGTGAGTTAGTGGGTGGTTAGGTGGGTGAGTTAGTGACTTGGTGGGTGGGTGGGTGAGTGAGTTAGTGAGTGGGTTTGAGTTATTGGGTGGGTGAGTTAGTGGTTGGGTGGGTGAGTTAGTGGGTGGGTGAGTTAGTGGGTGGGTAGGTGGGTGAGTTAGTGACTGGGTGGGTGAGTTAGTGACTGGGTGGGTGAGTGAGTTAGTGACTGGGTGGGTGAGTTAGTGACTGGGTGAGTGAGTTAGTGACTGGGTGAGTGAGTTAGTGATTGGGTGACAGAGTTAGAGATTGGGTGACAGAGTTAGTGATTGGGTGACAGATTTAGTGATTGGGTGACAGAGTTAGTGATTGGGTGACAGAATTAGTGATTGGGTGACAGAGTTAGTGATTGGGTGACAGAGTTAGTGAATTGGTGACAGAGTTAGTGATTGGGTGACAGAGTTAGTGATTGGGTGACAGAGATAGTGATTGGGTGACAGAGTTAGTTATTGGGAGACAGAGTTAGTGATTGGGTGACATTCTCCCCCCCGCCCATACCGCAGGCGGCAGCCTGAAGCTAGAGGGCAGCCCGGCATCCCCCCCGCATCCCCATACCTCACGTGACAGCGGCATGCAAATAGCTAGCATCCTGGCATCCCCCACATCTCAGGCAGAGAGGAACCTTTGGGGAGGCGGCAGGGTGTGTAGAAGGCACGGGGAGAGGGGAGGAGGGGGGGCCACCAGCTGCCCCAGGGGACAGTCAGTCCCGCTGCGGCCGCCACTGCTCTGCTCCCCCCGCCGGCATGTTAAGGGCACGGCGAGGTTTAAGTGCGCGCCAAGGTAATGGTGCTCGGCGTCGACCATGAGGGAGGTGGTAGGAAGGTGCAGTGACGGCTAACAGGAGGGTAAGTGTGCTGTTTCATGCGGGCCTGAGGGCGGTAAGGAGGCGGTAGAGGGTGGTGTGGCTGTGGCGCCCCTGAGGTCTGTGAGGTGCTGAGAGCAGCAGCAGAAGCTCAACCCCCCTCCCGCCCATGCAGGGGGATGGTAGTGGGAGGTGATGAAGGGGGGGTGGAGCCACCGAGAGGTGAGCTTTGGGTGATGTTGGGGGGGGGATCCAGCGGGCCAGGCCGCGGGGTGAGGAGGAGAAGAGTGGCCGGGTGGTTGTGCATGTGTCCCACCCCCCCTAGCTAAGCAAGCCAGCCAGCCAAGAGAGGCGACGGTCGTGCATGATAGCAGTCAGAGATGCGACTGCTTTGAGTGGTGGTGTGAGGTGGCGGTGTATGTGAGGCGACGGTGAGAGGGGGTGGTAATGCGGGTTTGAGGGACTGATCCGGCGGGGGTGCGGATGGAGATTGCGACCTGGGTGTATGGTGTGGCTGCCGGGTTTCAGCGGCAGATGCCGGGTGTGAGGTGCGGCTGGGGGGTTGCAGGGGCGCTCGGTGAGGAGGAGAATCTGCGGCTGCACTACGCTCAGAGGGGCATGCGGTGTAGCCGTGGAGGGCGGGACACATGGGGGGGGCGAGGTACAAAGCCAATGAGAGCCGTGCGGGGTAGGACACAGGGGGGGTGAGCCAATGAGAGGCGTGGGAGGGCGGCCGGCCCACGGACCGACGGACCAATCAGATTGCCCCTAGACACGGACATACAATGGTTTCAAAAATATATAGATAGATGATGCCACATACTATATACTAGGCAATGAGTGCAATAACGGGGGTGTTTTTTTGATCCTACCTCTTGGGGTCATTTGGTTTATGTGATATTGTTGTTACCCTTTGCACCTGCATTTACTAGGACCTATATGAAGGAGAGCAGTCTGATTCATCAATGTTTGCTATACAGTAAGTACTGATGCATCTCATTTTTTTAGATGTGTCTGCTTTCCTATTTTCTTTCAATAGATCATCTCTCTGTTAATAGCGCAATAGACTGCTCTATTTAGGATTTTCATGCTATATCATGCTGCAACAGATTCAATCTCAACCACCCCAGTGTACATCTGCATTGCCCCAAAGGCGGACAGCCTGATGGGGCTCCCCAAGAACTGCTCTACTCTGCATAGGACAACCGTGCTAAGGGTTAACGTGCTTGTACTTTTTGGAACGTCAACCCAACCCACTGGAATGTTAATGAGCCAAGGGGACACAAAGATCTTTTTGTTCACAGCTGCAACAGATTCAATCTCAACCACCCCAGTGTACATCTGTGTTGCCCCATAGGCAACGCAGCCGAAGAGCAGCCAAGGGCAGACAAAGGGTGTGAGCCATTTGCGGCCATTCGCTGATGTTAAGCTGCTCTATTTAAATCTGAAACTCATAAGCCCTTTATCCCTTGTACCCAATTTTCCAACCCTATCTGTCCATGAAATGACTGTGAATTCAATTTATAACCCTGTCCTTTTAATGTAACCATGTATTTTTTATAACTCTGTGCCCAGGATATACTTGAAAACGAGAGGTAACTCTCAATGTATTACTTCCTGGTAAAACGTTTTTATAAATAAAAAATAAATAAATAATATCCTCTATTTAAAAATCGTTCTTTTAATTCGTCCACCTGTATTTTGAATTCCAAATCTGTGGAGCAATTTCTTCTTGCATGCAGGTATTGTGCTATTGAAATATGATTGATAAGGGTTTTTTGGATGTAAACTCGTGGCATGTACAGTACCAGACTTTTTATAGCGGTTGTTTTTCTATAGATGGATGTTGAGATATTTCCTTCTTTATCCTTTGTAATTTTCAAGTCCAGAAAAGTAATCTTGGATTAATTCATTTCTGATGCTACTTTTAGATTGTAGTAGTTGGTATTTAGTGTACTGTATGTACAAATACTTTAAACAGTTTTTTTGATCCACCTCAAAGGATCAGAACGTCAACTATATCAGTGGTGCGCAACATTTTTGCCCTGCGCCCCCCGGCTTGCCTTCCCCCACTGCTCGCGCCCCCTCACCTTGTATCAAGCATCAAATGACACTGAAGGGTCATGTGATGTCACGTCATGTAACCTTATGACATCATTTGACACAGCGTTCCAATGGTGGCGCATTGTTAAATGACGCTGCGGGTCATGTGATGTCATGTCACGTGACCCCCTGGTGTAATTTCACACCGTGTTTCCATGGCAATGCTTCACACCATGCCGTCTGAATCAAGGTAAGTAAGTTAAAGAGGCCTTGCACGGTCCCCCAACATTTAATTTAAATGCCTTGGGGAAGAGAACAGGGCCTCTGTAATTGCCCCCCCCCATCCCCCCAAAGAAATCATGCACTCCCAGGTTTGCGCCCCCCTGATCTATATAATGAATCCGCATATCAATGTGATTTGTATATTTTTCCTGGTCATCAGTGAATACTTTTTGGTTTTCTCACCACCCCAAATAAAGATTTGCGTGTGTTAGGGCTCAGATTGTTCCCATCGCAGTGTCTCGTTGTTAATGGTAATATTTGCCATAGAAAACAAACTAGTTATTTTTAAGAACAAACTCTAAAAGATCAAGAACAAAAGTTTTATGTGCCTTGAACTTTTGTCCTCTGGTAGTTTAAAAGTAATGACAAGCATCTATTCCATATGTGTGCATAATGCAGCGATTCTACGTCCAGACTGACTAGAAATTTCTGGGGTGCTATAGTAATGCCATCTAGTATTTTTAGAGTCTTTTGTATCTCTCACAAAAGATGGTAGTGTGTACACAAAAGGATATAGGATGTTATCGACATATTCGCTATTCTTTTCTGTCAGGTTGCCAATTCCTGACCAAACACTGTACACTACAGTTGTACAGTGCATAAGGCCTTATTTGACCCTGAAAGATGATGATACATCCTGGCCCACGTCTAGAGATCACACCCCACACATGCATCTTCACTGGGTGCTTGGGATGCGGCTTCAGAGATAGGCATCCTTTTTTGTGGAATGCAAAAGTGGCAAATCTCTCAAGAGCTAGAGTTGTCTCATCATTAAAGATGACATCCTAAAAAGTATCACCACTTTCGTTCCATGCCCGTGCCTGGTCCAGTCTTTTGATTTTGTTGACGTCCCTTATCAAAGGATAAGCTCTGTAATGACAGGTACAGTAAAACCACACTTTTAACTACTGTCCAGTACAAAGTACTGCACAGCACTAAGTATACAGTAAGAAAAAAAGAGAATACCGGCGCCACACAGAATAATGGAAAGTCCAAACCATAGGGTGTACAGTCCAAATGGAGTCCTAATATAGCTGGTGATGAAGGAATCTCATATCAACGAAGTGCAATATGTGGAAAAAAGAAAAAAACAAATTATGGTGCAGTATGCCAATCACCAATAGCTAAAAAACTGACAGACTAACAACACAAGACAAACAGGACAAACAAACGAAAACACACTAGCAAGGCTCAATAATAAGACAAAGCTAATTTATTACTGGATACTAGGAGAGTTATGGATATAACACGTATCCGGGGGGGTAAAAGTGAAACCCTACTCACAAGATGCTAGACAAATACAGGCAACAAGCTGGAATCGTGCTGGTGGGCTTCCAAGATGGCGACCGGAGCGCTCTCACTGGCGTCCCCACGTGACAGGGGTGGAAGGTGAGTCACACAAATGACGGGATTTCCGGGCGGATGTGACGTCGCGCCACACGATAATCCCAACGCTGACGTTCCTCCTTCGCTTATCTTCCACGGCTACACCACAGCTCCACTTGCTGAACTGCAATCTACTCCACGGGCCAAGGCTCTAAAAACACTCAAATCTTCCCGATGCGTTTCGTGCGCATGCGCGCACTTCTTCAAGGGATGTCAGTTGTTAGTTAGTACTACTGTATATGCAATATACAGTACAGTACTGTACTTTGTTACAGTAAGACACTTACTTTACACCTCGATATTTCCATCACAATTTGCATCTCATCTGCCGGATGCTGGTCTCCCATGCTGTTATATTGTGAGTTTTCTCTAGAGCTGTCTTGACTCTTGCTGCGCACCACTCATTATTATCTTCACTGATTTGGTCCACCAGAAGCATTGTCGTCCTACAGTGTAAAGGAAAACAGAACAATTTGTTACAATAGGCCCCAAATTTTCTCTAAAATAATTACAAGTTCATCTTGTATTACCTGAATAACAGGCAATCGTTTGTCATATGCAATGCAGCCTGAAAAAAAAAGAGAATCTGTGAATGTCCTTTATCGCTCTGGGAGAGGTGTCGATAAGCTGTTGAATGTCCTTCTGCTTTGCTTTGTGAGGGGGGAAGGTGCAGCTTTGCTCGTCCGACTGTGCAGGATAATACACTGTAGTTCAAAGACATAATTTGAACAGTTTGACAATAAAGGTTCACTGCAGTACATACTGTAAATAACATGAGTGTGTGTCTGAGATATTTCCATAAGCAGTATGCAAAGCAGAACAAGCCTAGCAAAAGGTGAAGGTTTTCAATAGTATAACCCCCCCGCCCCCCAAAAAAATGAGACCATGCCATCTCATACATGTATACAGTACAAATAAAAAGTAAGTGAGATAGTGTAGCGAAAATAGGGTTAATCAGCACATTAATAAAGGCAGTATGCTCGACTGGCTAACCCTACTTCCCATTGGGGATGAAGGGGTTAATTTTATATGCCCTACACCTGTATCATTTTCCCCTCTGTACCTTATTGTCCCCTTTTTGCAGGATTGCATGTGCCTGCAGTACTGAATTCCATTTTATACCTGCTTACTGGTTTTTAGGCACAAGATGGGGCTGCGAGAGCCGAGCCAAAAGTTCATTGGAGAAGCGTGGCGCGGTCTCTTTGTTCCGCTAACTAAGATAGGTATCCATTACTGAGGCTTGAACTCGCAACCGCGAGGTCAATTGAATCAAAGGGTTGAAGTTCACACTCAAGTGGGTACCGTTTACAAATGTATCCAGTCCTGGTTAGTAGCGTAACTTGAAAGGCGGCAGGCAATTGCCGTGGGAAATCGGCTCACCGCAAGTCAATTGAAGTGGGAAGCCCATAGCCCAGCATTGCAGGTTCAAAGAGAATCCCCTAACTCGGGAACGGAATGGGCTAGCACCCTGACTTTTGGAATGCAGCGCCAGCGTAACACCCCAAACACACCCATATTAAAAATATAACTTTGGGATAAGTGGAACACATATTTTTAATAAAGTGCCCCTCTGGCTGCAGTTTTAAATGTACAGGCAGGATACGATTTTTTCTACCTGCCTTTGTAATGCACCCAGTGAACAAATGTTTTACACACATGAGCTGGGGGAACTTCCTTCTCCAAACTTCAGAGACCCCCTGTTGTGGCAGTGCCTATGGGTCTAGAGAAGTGAATGCCCCCAGAGCCGCAAAGTGTCAATTATCCGGGATGCTCGCTGAATGGC
This sequence comes from Ascaphus truei, assembly GCF_040206685.1. Classification (NCBI taxonomy): domain Eukaryota; kingdom Metazoa; phylum Chordata; class Amphibia; order Anura; family Ascaphidae; genus Ascaphus; species Ascaphus truei. The sequence goes on from NC_134483.1 coordinate 235,798,666, forward strand.
AGATCCTGTTAGTCATCTGGGCTAGTTCGCACCTTGGGTACAACTCCTAGTCTGGGAGATGCCAGGCAAAAGGGGAGTATCCATATGGTAAGCAGCCAAAGTGTCAGGTTGGCACAGGCGCTGTACCAACCGGAATGCCCTGTAGTGCCCACTCTGCAAACTGTGACAAGTTGGAGATTGGTGGGTTGGAGGTTCCCACGAAGGGGATTGGGCAGGTATGTTGTAGATATGCTATCAGACCCTATATACATGCCCTCCGAGCTATCCCCGTTGTCTTTCTTTTACAATGTGATCGAATTACCACCTCACTTCTAATAGCGGGTAAGAGCAGCAGCAACGATCCCGCAACGCAAAGAGTTAATTACATCGGAACCAAGGACATAACTCTGCTTCGGGAATTCGTTAGTGCTGGGGGTTATCAAACGAACCCCAATGGACCAGAACGAACTTTGCATTATTCACGGACTTATTGGCTGGCAACTTGCGCCCCTTGCAAAAGGACTGCAGTTTAAAAGACATTATTCCGGTGCCTTGTTTCGTCTCTGGACATTTTATCCCGTTCTCTCCCTATGTAAGTGTTTGTCAAGTGTATTCTAAGGTTGAACACATATTTTTAATAAAGTGCCCCTCTGGCTGCAGTTTTAAATGTACAGGCAGGATATGATTTTTTCTACCTGCCATTGTAATGCACCCAGTGAACAAATGTTTTACACACATGAGCTGGGGGAACTTCCTTCTCCAAACTTCAGAGACCCCTTGTTGTGGCAGTGCCTATGGGTCTAGAGAAGTGAATGCCCCCAGAGCCGCAAAGTGTCAATTATCCGGGATGCTCGCTGAATGGCAGATCCTGTTAGTCATCTGGGCTAGTTCGCACCTTGGGTCCAACTCCTAGTCTGGGAGATGCCAGGCAAAAGGGGAGTATCCATATGGTAAGCAGCCAAAGTGTCAGGTTGGCACAGGCGCTGTACCAACCGGAAATCCCTGTAGTGCCCACTCTGCAAACTGTGACAAGTTGGAGATTGGTGGGTTGGAGGTTCTCACGAAGGGGATTGGGCAGGTATGTTGTAGATATGCTATCAAACCCTATATACATGCCCTCCGAGCTATCCCCGTTGTCTTTCTTTTACAATGTGATCGAATTACCACCTCACTTCTAATAGCGGGTAAGAGCAGCAGCAACGATCCCGCAACGCAAAGAGTTAATTACATCGGAACCAAGGACATAACTCTGCTTCGGGAATTCGTTAGTGCTGGGGGTTATCAAACGAACCCCAATGGACCAGAACGAACTTTGCATTATTCACGGACATATTGGGCTGGCAACGTGCGCCCCTTGCAAAAGGACTGCAGTTTAAAAGACATTATTCCGGTGCCTTGTTTCGTCTCTGGACATTTTATCCCATTCTCTCCCTACTGCTGCGACACACTTTATTCAAGCAAATACCCAGTATGTACCTGGCAGATACCTGGAATGCGCCGCTCCTCACCTCTGACAAGCCCCGTTGCGTTTGCCTTCCCAGCCATGGTTCATGCCTGGCTGACGGGCGGCTGATCTGTTAAATGATAATGATTAGGATTTAATAGGCTGCAATGCTTCGCGTGTCTACCAGATGGCATAAATTCATGAATTGTAATGCAGTATATATATATATATACTGTGCAGTATTGCAGCCAGCGGGAATAAAATGCTTCAATCCCTGCCTGGAAAATAACGCAATGCACTCGGGCAGAAAACAGTCACAAACCTCAATACACCCGAGTATACCCGAATTCGTGGGACTAGCCGAGCTCGAATAAAGTGTGTCGCCAGTGTATGTAAGTGTTTGTCAAGTGTATTCTAAGGTTGTCATGTGTCTGTCTATCAAGGAAATAAATGTCAGTTTATTTTGATCAACCTGTGTACTCAATCGAGATCCCCAAAATATAAAAATTGTTGATAAGTTCCGTCCATCGTGACAGATAGTGCATTGTGCATTCTTCCATCTGCTTCCATGGATCTACCCCGATTCTACGGATGCAGGAACCTGCTTTATTCTGCCGAAAGGCGAAAGCTGTTTCCAAGCGACAGCGCAAGCCAAAGGAGAATAAAGAAAATGTTCTGAAGATTCCAAAGGCTAAGAACCTTGGGCCTTACAGTATGTGAAGAAGAAAATGGCTGCCATATACTCAAATCAAACAGTTTGGATGCCCAAAATTGACACGGCACCCACCGAGGAGGACCCTTTGTCCACCGATGCTCTGCATGGAACCCCTAGCTCACCTGCTCCAGAACCCATCCACGACGCTGCTCTTCTGGGAACAGTGCTCAGGCATGAATGCGGTGTGAATACCGCGTGGAATACAGCAGAGCGCACAAAAACGGCTAAGTGATATGTTCGAATAATAGCCGCTGCATCTGTATGCCTTTGTGTTTCCTTCTACATATGAGGTTATCAACAAGCATTTACCTTGAGAGGATCTTGTCCCAGGGAGCTGCAGCATATGTGATATTGGTGTTTATTTATTTATTCACTCGGTTTTATTACACATAAATACTGCACTATTTTCTTATTCATCTGCTCCATGAACACTTGTTGTTTGGTTTTTACCATTTAAACTGATACTCATTTTGGTAAATTAAGCAAATATCTAGACCATTTCACAACAGTGTGTTCAGTTGGTTTTGTGTTGAATATGAAAAAAAATGAATACACTACTTCCTTTTTTTTTTTTTTTTTTTTTTTAAAAAGCAATCACAAACTCCCCAACTAATTTTTTTTGATTCAAATAAAACTGTCTTTTTCTTTTTGGTGAGGACAGGGTATTGGAACAAAGAAAAGAATAGAAAAGTAAATATTTTTGTAAAGCTGATGGCAATTATTACGCGTTTCTTATCTGTCTTTGTTTGAACTGTGTGTGTCAATATTATTAGGCAACATATAAAAGAAGGGAACCCGCATACTCAAAGAGAGGAACAGAGAAGGTATATAAATTAAAAAAGTATTTTACTGAAATTAATCAAAAAGGGCCATATATAGTCAATACATATACAGAAAAGTGAGCTCTAATACAAATTAGGGATAATGATAGAACAGTTAATGCAAAGAGTACTTACTCAGCTCACTATAATGGCTGTGGACTGAGCAAAAAAATAGGCAAAAAACGATACTGGTTAACAAAACAGATGGGTTTGAGATATGAGATGAGGTTGAGATGAGAAAAAAGAAAAAGCAAAATGGATGGGGAAGAAAAAAATATAAGGAAAGGAGAGGACGGTGAAAGGGGGTGGGTAAGTAACAAATATAGAAATTAAATAAAGAGGGACAACATTTTGGGAATAGTCCCATCTTCAGGCCTATTCCCAATGGGTCTAGGCCAACAAAGTACTTCCCTTTAGTAGATTGCCTGTTTGAGAGCCACCCCCAAAAAATGTTAGCAGTTTGCCAGTATAGAAACCAAAATGCAGCAAATTCAGTCAGCAGAAGAGAATGTCCTACTCAGGGAGAAGTCTGCCCGAAATGCAGCCTGTAAACCATTGTCAGACAATGCGGCTGTTAAATGCAGGGTGTGACATCAACACACAGTCCCAAGTGATGACCAACTAGGCATGATTGTATCCAAAGGGTTTGTCAAATGATTATCAAGTGTCCATGTGGTCTTGGGTAACTGGGTTTGAGGTACTATGCAAGTCAAGGATATGATTCAGCAGCATAAGGCTGCGATTAGGAAGAAGGACTTGGAGGCTCCAGTGTCCCATAAAGTCACACAAGCAGGGCACAGTGCCTGTGAGCTACACTTTCATGTTATTGACAGCATTGTCAGATCTAGGAGAGGTGGTAATCTGACGAGGATTTAAAGATGCCGGAAGGCGGTGCACTGCTAGCCGGTTGGTGAAAAATTAATCCTCAAACGCAATCAATGAAAAAAATATTAAATGAACAAGATAGGAGAAACATATGACGTGAGCAAAAAACTCGACGCGTTTCTTTCCAGCACGGAACTTTGTCAAAGAGTGTCTGGTAGAGTGCCCAGGTAATCTTATATAGCATCCGCTTGTCTCTGATGTAATCACGTAATTACAGGTGTATCCTATAGTGCACACCTGTTGAATACTAGTTGGAACTACAACTCAAGTAAAGAAGAAGAAAGGGGAGTGTGCTATAATTATAGATTACCTGGGAATTTGAAAAAAACATATAAACAACAATCACACATAAAATAAAACAATAGAAAAAAGTATATATATATATATAATATAAATATACTGTATATACTTTTTGTATAATGTCCACCATCATCACTAAATAGTGTCATATAGATGAACATCGTACTAATGATAAAACCAAAAGGCTCAGTAATGTGTACATAAATACTGCACCGACACACTTTATTCGAGCAAATACCCGGTATGTACCTGGCAGATAATTGGAATGCGCCGCTCCTCACCTCTGACAAGCCCAGTTGCATTTGCCTTCCCAGCCTGGGTTCATGCCTGGCTGATGGGCGGCTGATCTGTTAAATGATAATGATTAGGATTTAATAGGCTGCAATTCTTCGCGTGTCTACCAGATGGCATAAATTCATGAATTGTAATGCAGTATATATATATGTACTGTGCAGTATTGCAGCCAACGGGAATAAAATGCTTCAATCCCTGCCGGAAAATAACTCAATGCACTCGGGCAGAAAACAGTCACAAACCTCAATACACCCGGGTATACCCGAATTCGTGGGACTAGCCGAGCTCGAATAAAGTGTGTCGCCAGTGTAGACAGCAATTAATAATATGAACTGAATTATATGAATATATGTATAGAAAAAAGAAAAAACAAATGAGAAAATATTGTATAAATAAATAGACAATAAAATAACTAATAGTAACTCAACTGAATATATTAAAATAGAAAAATGTGACCAAACTATATCAAATATAACAATTAATAACAGAAGAAAATAATATGAATATGAAGATCTATTAATAAAATGCTAAATCTGATAAATGAATATAATAAGAGTATATCACAAAAATATATGTAAATATAACATGCATACAGTATATAAATATGTACACATATACATGGTCATGGATGTACAGTACCTGTACACACAAACATGCACACGTACACACCCATACATATATCAAAGTACATACAACACAGAATGATCAGAAGATGTTAGTAAAAAAAATAATCATACGTAAACATAGTCATAGATCAATAGCAACCAGAACATCCATTAATCAGTGCAAAGATGTAAAAATAAACTGGACTAAGATATATATAAAAAGCCAACCAGCTCCAGTCTGTTATACTGTAGATCAAATATACAGGTACGACGACGAGTATTCTAAAACTTGCCTTGGAAAATCTGGGGCAATCACCAACAATACCCCAGTAATGCTGCAACATTTTCTGTGACATTTCTGCAGAAAAACTAAACTAGGCAAGTTTTAGAATACTCGTTGTCGCACAAGTACTTATAGAATTAAACCATGTATGAACAAAGATATATGTATATACAATATGTGAAAGACATGCAAAGAAAATATGTATAAAGAGTATCACACCTTATAACATGTAACCTTAAACCATTCAATCAATCAAAAATGGGTCAGTTCCCAGTTGATATTAATACCTGAGGGTGAAGTGAATATAACGTGTGAATCCAGTACATCTCTTTCTTATTTATTCTATTTAATCTATCACCTCCTCGGGAATCAAAGATGTGTTCAATTCCAGAAAACGAAAAATTTGCAATGCCCCCTTGAGGACATGACAAAAAATGACAAGCAACTGGGTGTGATGTATCTTTCTTTTTTATGAGGCATGCATGTTCAATGATTCTTGACCGTAAGGGTCTTATAGTACAACCTATGCACTTTTTTTGGCACTCACATTGTAGAAGATATACCACAAAACTAGTGTGACCATTCATAAAGCTGTTAATATGGTAGGTAGATATTGGAAGTTTTGCACGTTTAATGGAACTAGCATATTGACACATACTGTAGAACATCATCCACAACTAAAGAAACCCATTGGGTATCCCTTGTAATTTAGTATGTAAATGTTTTCATAAAACAAGCTTGGTGACAAATAGGATGCTAGTGTCTTTGCTTTCCTACAGTAAAAACTAATTTGGGGCCATTTTTTTTTATAACTGGTGCAATATCTTTATCTAATGATAATGTGTTCCTGTGTTTTTGTATGATGGCTCTAAAACTCTGTGTTTGTCTACTATAAGTGGTTATAAACATGGGGCAAGTACTATCCCCCTGTACATATTGGAGATTCTTTTGTCTACATTTGGGAAGTTTATGAATATACCCCAAAAGGTCATTTATTTGTAGAGAATCAGCATGAATAAATGTATCATGAACATCTTGGGATATGTAACCCCTAGCAATAAAACTTTCAGTCAAATCATGAGATTGTGCGGGGAATGCCCCTCATCTGAACACAGCCTTTTCAACATGATAAATTATGCCTTGGGGATGCCCTTAATCAAAGATCTTGGATGGTAGCTCTGAGCATAAAGAAGTGAATTCCTCGAATGCACCTTTTTATAAATATCTGTTTGAACTGTTTTGTCAATGCCAATGTACAGGGTTACATCCAAGTAATTTATATGGTTCATGTTGTGCTCAAAGGTGAAATGTAAATTTAAATCATTAGTGTTCAAAATTTGGATAAAAGTGAACAGTGAATTATCATCCCCACCCCCACCACAATAAAACCGTCAATATAACTTTTATAAAATATAATATGTTTACAAAATGTTTTAGAATCGTGATAAATGTGTTGAAGTTCCCAAAAAAACATAAATAAATTGGCATATGAGGGTGCAAACGAAGTCCCCATAGCCATGCCCTGTTTCTGTAAATAAATTGTGCATCAAACAAAAAATAATTTTGCGTTAATAAAAAAGTGATAGATTCGATTAAATAGGTGCATTGTGAAATAGGAAGATCAGATAAATCCAAAAAGTGACTAATCCATTGGTCTGTTTTCCGTGCACTCTCATTATGTTTGTATTGGGTTTAATCTGTGCATAGGTTTTGTTTTTTTCTCTGTGGATTTAATTTATATATCCATTGTGTGCAGTCATGCAGTATATTTAAGTATGTTTCATGCTGTGATGTGTTAAAATTTAGCAATGTCAGAGTACTGTATCTCGTTAATTGCACATGCAGAGGTATTTCCTATGTGATACACTAGAACATTTTTCAGGATGCTTGCTATCAGTTACATGTTTAGATGACCGTCCGGTCTTGAGTTATTTTGGAACTAAGGGCTCTATGCAGTAAGCGTTGATAAGGGTTTTTTCGCCATTTTATAGCCAAAATTGGGTTTGAGATTCAGTAAGCGCCGATATGTGCTTGATTTCGGCAGGTTTCGTAGCCGATCATTTTGTTATGGCCAGTCTGCTGCCGATAAGCCTGTTTTCGGCACTTTTCGCCACTTTTTTAAATCGGCTGGATTCAAGTAGCAAAATCAGCTTATCGGGGCTGATCGGCACTAATAAATTGAGATGTTATGGCCAATTTCTCCCGCCAACTAAAGTTGGCAAGTTGGAGGGGAGAACGATCGCTAAGCCTGCCGGAACGGCACTTAGAAAAAAAAAATCATCTGTACATCAATGGCGTCAATGGAGCGGGGACGTATAACATTATAGTACTGTTTACGTTCCATTGCTCACAATACAAATGTGATTAGCATTACAGTGTGGGGGGCATTCACTGCATTGTGTCACACCTGACGTGTATTATTTGATTTACATTGTACTTTTATATGTTTTCAGCATTTGCGTCTCACATTACTCATCATGTGATGATGTGTCAAGGGAAAATCCTATACTCAACTATTAAAGGAGAACCTCACATCATATCACACATTTTACTGAACTGAGCGACAATTCTTTATATGATGTTACACATGTCACACATCTAACACATCCACCGTATATTCATGTTGCTTTACATTACACAATGCTTGTAATGTGTAACGCATCTTTAAACGTTCATGTACATCTTTCTTCTCATGTTTACATGTACTTTGGGTCCTCCCTTTTTTCATGACGTCACTTATTGGACACTCAATCACATTGCATGTTCACATTGTAACCGTTGCATTACAAGCACTTCAACCTAACTTGTACACACATGTACAGTAATTAATCATTGTGACACCTTTCAAACTGATTCTGTAGCAACTATCCTCATTAAATAAATGAGCATATGCACACGACAATTCATTGTTGTCAACATCTGACAATAACATGGCTAATTACACATGTTACAGCAAACTTTTTCCACGTCAATCTCAGGCTTTTTGTCTAATTACATGACTGACTGTTGCGTTCAGAAGTGTTACATGCATTGCACATTACACTAATAATTTTCAAACAATGTTTGTACAAAGCTTCACGTTACATCATTGTCAAATATTGATTGCCTGCTGAATACACAGAACAAATAATTCTTTGATCAAATGGAGACAGCTTGTGAGCCAAGTACTTTAATATGTTAATGTAACACCTTGCTTTTTACTATGTCACCTGATATCATCACATAGCTATTTAAAGGACGCCCATTACCTGCTCATTCACAGCTACTCATTTAAAAATGTTGCGATTGTTTAGGAGACGTCGGAACATTCTTTTGCATGAGGGCTTGCAGATGAAGAGAATGACATAGGGCAAGGGAGGGACAGAGCCAGGGACAGTGACAGGGACAGGCACGCGGATACGACAGGGACAGAGAGAGGGACAGGCCGAGGGACAGGTAGAGGGACAGGAGATCAGAGGAGAAGACAGAGGAGACAAGTTGTGCCTCGTCCGCGTGTGTACAGGGAGAGAACCCTGTTAGATGGGATGAGTGAGGAGGAGATAGTCAGTCGCTATCGTTTGAGTTCAGCAGCAATCTTATCTCTTTATGAAGAGATAAGGGGAGATTTAGATTTTTTCACAGCCAGAGGTCGTGCAGTCCCTGGGCTTGTTAAAATGCTGTGCTCATTACATTATCTTGCTTCCGCGTCATTCCAGACAACTGTGGGCATAGTGGGCGGGGTCTCGCAATCTACATTCTCGCGGGCCTTTACCCAGTTTCTCTATGCACTCAATAGACGCGCTAGGAATTATATTCATTTTCCTACAGAGGCGACAGAGTGGCTGGAAGTCAGGAATGGCTTTTATCACATAGCAGGGATACCATGTGTGCTGGGTGCAATCAATTGCACACATGTTGCTTTGCTTGCACCTAGTCAGAGTGAGCATGTTTACCGCAATCGTAAGCACTACCATTCACTTAATGTACAGGTGGTATGTGATGCCACGATGAGGATAATGCATGTGGTACCCAAATTCCCTGGTTCCAGTCACGATTCCACTATCCTGAGGAACTCTTCAGTCTTCCATGCTTTCGAAGAGGGACATTTTGGACATGATTGGCTGCTGGGTGAGTACATATTTGGATGTTGTAACACAAAACACATATTTGTTTACGAATGTTTTCATTGTAGAATCTTATAACTAATGTAAGCTTATGTGTGCTCCATTGATTATAGGTTACTCAGGATACGGAATTAGGCCGTGGCTCTTGACTCCGGTGCTAAACCCTCAAACTGAAGCAGAGGAGAGGTACAATGCAGCCCATATATCTACAAGATCTGTTATAGAGAGGACATTTGGCCTACTCAAGACCAGATTTAGGTGTCTCGACAGAACTGGTGGGGCTCTTCTATACAAGCCTCAGAAAGTGTCTGATATTATAATTGCCTGTTGCATTTTGCACAATGTGGCACTCACACATAATGTACAATCAGACCTACCTGACGCTTTGGTAGAGGAGCATCCCACCCATGTAGCTGCTGAAAATGAACAAACAGCCAGTGGTGGCCAGACACGCCAGAATCTCATAAATTCCTTTTTTTCTTGTAAGTAAAAACATATATTTTCATAGTACTACTTTTATATATTAATTATGTAATATTAACACTAATTGTTTTTTACATATCCTTCTGTTAGGACACAGATGAATATGGGTTGCACACCTTTCTTTTCTCTGCTGTGTGCACAAAGGGATGTGTCACCGGTATGTTATTGTTGCACAGGTTATATAATCCCTCTTACATTTTAAATTAGTTGTGTGTATGTGAATACAACTGTTGTAACAAATCAGTAATATTTTAGCATTGTGTTGTTCCTTATGCAAACACAATACACATAGTATGGCCATAGTCATGAATTCTTGCAGTATGCTTACATACAATGTTATTGTTGCAGTGTAACATGTACATCCATATGATGTATACACCAGGCTGGTTTACATTTTGAATGTGATACAATATACATGGTGTTGCACATTTAACACCAAATACACACTTTGCTGTGTTGCTTACGGTACTGAAGATGGCATGTCAATCTTTAAAATTTATATATTGTTCCATTGTATTATAGGTATATCTCCAGTCTGACTGTTCATGGTATGTATATTTGCTGACATCTGTCATAAGATGTGCCTACCTCAATATTCGTATAATGAATTGAAGTAAAAACCCAACATATTGCTAAACGATAAATGTTACATACATGTAGTTTCTGTATCATTTACATGCATTTAGCTACTACTGAGGTTTCATGTGCATTGTATTATAAAAAGATTACTCCCATTGCATCACATTTAATGTATGTTCCCTTATAAATTCCATTCATGTAATATAGAGGTGTTTGGAGAGAAGGTGATAACTGTTCATATTTTGTAACTTACGGGAGGTCATTAATCACGGATGCTATTGACTGATCATAACACTCCATGCATGAATGCCTGTAATCACAACAATGCGTTGTACATCTTATATTTAGGAATGTAGGTGATTATTAATGCTATAAATTATTTGTCAACATTAATTACACATTGTCACATGTGTATGTATAAGTCACACATGTGTGTTGATGTGACCTACATGTAACAAGTGTCAAACTGTAAACAAAAGCACAATTGTGTCAAAAATGTTACTGTCATTGTGCATTAATAATTTCCCACAATGACAATGTTGTTAATATATTTGGAATGTCATTGACGTCACTTCATCATTATCATGATGATAATTAACAAGTATTCTCAAAAAATAAACGTAAATCACGTGCACATTAGCATAGGCACACTTTTTAAGACAACTGTTTGTGTCTGTACAGCAGCGGCAGCTCTTATTCGAGCAAAAGCCGCTGGCTGTATGCGGCTGGGAAGCGGGTAGCCGCGGCGCGTGGCGGCGCACTGTGACGTCACAGTCACACGCGCGCCCGGCTTCCCCGTCTTCCCCGGCTTCCGCAGGCTTCCCCGACACCCCTGGAGATGAAATTAAGGTAAGCGGGGTTGCGGGGAAGCAGAGGGGCAGAGCAGAAGCCGGGCTCGGGGTCCGGAAGGAGAGTAAATTGCGCGCGAGGTGGAGGGGGTGTGCATGTGGGAAACGCGGCGGCGCGCGGTTATTACTGGCGGCAGCTGGGGTAGATCCCGGCATGCCGCCGGCATTTAGTGCGATAAAGTATGTCGCTACTGTATCAATTTGTCTATGATCCATGTATAACACTGACAAATGATAACAGTAGGTTTATTATGGTAGCTTATATCATCATATTGACTGTACTATGTATGTGTTGAACGTTTAATAAACACAGTAAACTATAGTTAGTTTGGTACATGAAATATACACATAAACGTACTTCATTACATGATGTTGACGTAATATTCATAACATCATGCATTGTAGGGGACCACAACATCTTGCCAATAACATTATTTGCAACAGTCCCAAACCATTTTATCAACATACCCATGTTACATGACATTTTTAACAAGAAATGGCTAGTTGGTTGTAAGTGTCCTTTACATAGTTTCGACAGTCATATGTTCCATTACACAATAGAATACACAAATGTGTTTAGCAGAGTGGGAATGGTTGTTATATATAAAACACACCATGGCATATAATGTTAGTAGTAATTAAAGAACACTCAAGAAATTTTCTAGCTGCACTGTTTAGCAACTTCATTATGTTAATTAAGTGCTTATGCAATATAGGCATAAGGGTATCACATTTGTAATTGTTTGTTAATAAGCGCTGCAAGCAATATAAAATTAGTTCCATATGTTGTATAGTAGTCGGTGGCTCCTCCTCACAATCATCTCATATAAAGTTTGACTCTTCAGAAATCATACATTGATCTGATTGAATCTTCCCCGACATCTCTGAAATACAGCAAACACATGATGGTCAAAGATGGCACCTTAATATATATGTATCCGTGACAACGCGTTACACATCACTATATGATTGTGTAGATACACACGTCAGTCACTTATATGTTAGAAGTACAAGTATACATCATTATGTATCCTTTTGTTAAATTCGTAGCACGCATAACTATGTATATGAACTTAACGTTGGCTGTATACTTAAAAATGTGCGCGCACATCTTACTGTGCGCACGCACTTCACGCTTGGGTCGACTAAGTGTTAGCGCATGCGCAAAACAATGCGTACATTGTGCGTTCAATACATGTTGTAAATACCATTAACCATAAAATTTTTATTTCAAATACAATGAAGGCGAAACTACATTCGTTTTAAACGAGTACATCTGTATTCTTTTTAAACACACGTGTGTGGACGGTAAGCACGGCCGATAACACAATGCGCAAATGCAATACGTGTGACGTAATGTTAAGCCAGCGTGAAGCGCACGCAAACACTCCTCCCACAGAATTAACATTCGGCTAACGCCCAGTGCACGCCCACAAATACAGACGCGCACGCATGACACAGTGCAGTGACCGTAACTATAACAAAACGACACAGCCAATAGGCTTTGACGCGCGCACGTCGGTTGGGGGCGGGACTTACATCCGTAATCCTTTTTAAGGACGCCTTGGCACATGACAAGGGTCCCACGTCATACGTGGGCGACCTGTTTTTTTTTTAGATGTTGCATGATAAAGAAACAGGTGTGTGTTACAGTTATGGTAACATGTTGCTATTATATGTTTTAAGAGATAAGAAAGTAGCTATATTTATTCCGTGAGCAATGTGTACTATTGTTTCTGGTTCTACTATATTGTAATACGAAACAATGTGTTTGTGATCGCTACATGTTATGCAGTCTGCAATGTTACGCTGTATCCACGCATTTAAAGTAAAAATGGTGGTTACAAAAAAAAAAAACTTTTAACGGTGAGTCAACACATAACGATTGTTATATTTACCATTCTTGTAGAAGTAACACTTCGTCTGCCTGCAACTGGTCGCTCCAGAAAACCAATGCATTTGCATCCATGGTTGACCCAAACGCTGAATCCTGTATGACACACATCTCCTCCATGAGGCGCTCATAGGAATCGCCACTGCCTTCTTCAAACAATTGGTCCGGAGGTACGTTCATTTGTTCGGGTACCCATTCGAATGCGTTTGCAGCAGAAAGGCTTGGTAAAAAATCATAGTAGTTATGTTCTTGTAGAATGTGTGTTTCAGGAATGGAGGGTAAAGATATTGCAGCAGGTATCGATTCACACGGAACAGTAGTAGCGGATCCATTGCTATTGTTATTAGGAATAAATATGATATTTAGCAGAATATATGTGCCGTGTTCCATGGTGATTTTAAATTTCTTTGTAATCTGCCAAAAACCATACCTTTCATGTAGGTTATCCTGCAAACGTTCAAAACATTCATTAGTTGATAAAGTGAATCTTACAGAGGATTTTAAATTTCGCGCCCGCCCAGGTTCTTGGTAATAAGGATACTTTGTTCTAATCAAATCATAGATGTGGCCCACGTTGGCTTTGTGTTCCGCAGTTGATACTATCGCCTCCGCTATCATCATTTTATACCCTTTGTGTGGATGGCTGCTTACAATGATATCCTCACCCATTGCAGCTTCAGAAATACTGTGAGTGTACTTCAATGTTGTCTGTTCACAATGTGAAACTCTTTGAATGTTATCTATTTAGTGTGTTTCTATTCAAGGTCAGGAAAAGTATCTTCTTTAACTCCTTTTTAGAAACACCAATTGAAAACTGTATAAATAATTGGTTTACATTTGTGGTTTCTGATAGCCATTTCACTGTGAAAGCCACATTAAGCTACTTTTATCTACTTTCTCAAAACAAGTGTACAATTTTAATTAAAACACATTGTGGGTGAGGAAAGAAACATTGTGGGCTTTATGAAAATAGTGCTTACACAGACATATATTGAGATACACACACCTGCAAATGTTTTTCTCTTTTTTTTCCCTACATTTCACTGTCTATTTTTAATTCTGGTTAACTCCCTGTCTGCATCAGAGTTTAACTACGTGTGTATATGTAGATATATATATATGATACGAACCAATCCAAAGACCAGTAAAGAGACAGCAGACCGCACGGGGTTAATCCAAAAATCTATATTCACAACATGAAATACACGTAAGCCAACGTTTCGGTCCCACAGAGAGACCTTCCTCAGGGCCGTGCAACCCACAAGTGCAAGTGACCAAACATATATACCCTCACCCATAGTGCAATGCAAACAAAGGGAACCAATCACCAACATGCAATCAGACAAAATATGCAACATAGCTGTGCTCCGTGCCCCCTCCCCTATTACCTGATTATCCAAATGACTCATCATGACATGATAGTGGGCACTTAAACTATTAGGAGAGAGACACCCTTAGACACTGGTCCCAGGGTCTACTGCCATTGCGGGGGATAGTCGCGCGCCGCGCTTGTGCAGTGGGCCAAAACATATTGACTGCCGGAGCGCCAGCAGGGCGAGTGCGCCGCGCATCACAGCTGTGAGCAGGCACCTCATTAACTCTCCCTGGCCACCAAGGACGCCGGCAGCGCAAAACGCACATGCGCAGTCTGAAAAACCGCCTCGGTGCACAGTTACCCGCACACTGACAGTAATAATGGGCTAAACAGAATAGTAATACACAGAGCGTTAAGGTGAACCACAGGGGGACAGATGGAGGTATAGAGCACAAGGAGCGCATAGCATCACCATAATATATAAGGACAAAGGAAGTGCAAAAGTGCAGAGGGAGTGATGCAACAGAGTATGAGTGACAAACATATAAAAGGCATAATGCAAAATTCAATGAAAGCAGGGAGACAGCTACAAAAAGCAGCTAAGTGAAAGTTCCTCATTTAGGCCACCAGGTGTCATAGTTCTTAGTTCATAAATAAGCCTTGCTTCCTGTTTAAGTAAGGTCCTGCCCCTGTCACCCCCACGGGGGGGACTGGAACCTGCAGAATAGGCATACAACGAAGTGTGGCCAGTGTGTGTCTTTTTTCTTTGAAATGTCTAGCCACAGGTAGACACTTCAGATCTATATCAGCGGCATCACTCAGTAGGGCTTTTCTGATGTTTGAACGGTGCATGGCCATACATTCTTTCAGCATCCTAACAGTCTTCCCGATGTACAGCAATCCACAAGGACACTTAATAAAGTACACCACAAATTTTGACTCACAGTTCAGTGGTTGTTTGATTTTAATCGGTGCGCCACTATGCGGGTGATTGTAGCTAGGGCCCAGCTGCATATAGTTGCAGTTGGTACAGCCATGATAGCGGTGCGAACCAGGTTTTTTGGCTAACCAAGTGGTGGGTGTGGCATATTTGTCTATTGGGTCAGATCCAGTGACCATGTCGCCAATGTTTGGTCCCCGACGAAAGCAGAATAGAGGTGGCTCTCTGGCATATGCACCAATCCTCTCGTCATTCTCCAGGATGCGCCAATTGCCCCGAATGCAGCGCTTAATGCTGTTAGTAGCAGTACTGAATGTACTGACTATATTGAGCCTGTTGCTCACCGGTCTGCCTGACGAAGGTGTCAATAGTTCACCCCTATCAACCTGTCCAACCTTTTGCAAGGCAAAGTTGATGTCCTTGGCCGAATAGCCCCTCTCCCGGAAGCGTGCGGCCATTTGGGCCAAGGCCCTTTGTGATTCTTCTTTATCAGTGGTGATTCTTTTCACTCGGGGAAGCTGGGAGTATGGGAGACCCCTCTTAAGTGGTACAGGATGGTGGCTGGCTGCACAAAGAAGGGAGTTCTTGTCTGTACTCTTCCGGTATATTCTAGTAGCCAGCGTGCCTCCAATTTTGTACACTATGGTGTCTAAAAAAGCGATTTCCTGGTAGCTGTGGTTGAGGGTAAAACGGATTGAGGAGGGGATTTTGTTTAAATCAGAAACAAATGCCAGCAGCTCATCTTCACTGCCCGTCCACAGAATGAAGATGTCGTCAATATAGCGAAGGTATTTGACGATATGCCGTCCATGCGTGGTGTCAGTTAATATGTGCAACCGTTCATACAAATCCATAAACAGATTAGCGTACGACGGTGCCATATTTGAGCCCATGGCAGTACCCGTAAGTTGCAAGTAGTAGTGTTTCTCAAATTTAAAGAAGTTCTTATGGAGGATGACCTCAATGAGCAACATGAGAAAGTCCACTGGTGGACCCTGTTCGACTCCCTGTTCTTCCAATTTTGTGCGTACTGCTTCTAGGCCCTCTGCATGGGGAATGTTGGTGTACAGGCTGGACACATCTAGCGTAGCAAGAATACATTCTGCTGTGTTAACGGAAAGATGACTGAGCTGCTCAATAAAGTCCGTGGTGTCCTTGATGTATGAACCCATTCCAGCCACCAGGGGCTGTAGATAGAAATCCACGAATTGCGAGAGGGGGTGGCACAGCGACCCACGGGCCGAGATGATGGGTCTGCCCGGTGGTGCGACTATAGATTTGTGTACTTTGGGTAGTGTGTATAATACTGGCATCACAGGGTGGTCCTGAGTCAGGAATTTGCTGGTTTCTTCTGTGATCCAGGCATTATTCAAGCCCAATCGGATGATGCCATCAATCTCCTTCTTGTAGGCTATCGTCGGATCCCCCGGGAGGCGTCTATAATGATCCCCCGGGAGGCGTCTATAATGATGTACAACTGCAAAATCCTTTTTCTTCTCTAAGAATATTGATATTAACTCTTCTGGAGACATTACCCCAAATCCATTTAAGACCAGGAGCACCTTTGACCCGCACTCACTGAACCCCAACATAGCTGCATTTATGAACTTGGTGACTAAAGACACACGGAAAATTCTGAAGAATCATAAGACCAGCTTTTTTAATACATCGAGAGAGGAGAGAGCTGCCCTGAAAATGCTATGGGAGAACAAGGGGATCATAGTGAGAGCAGCAGACAAGGGTGGAGGGATTGTGGTTTTAAATTATCAATACTACAAGCTGGAGATTGAGCAACAGCTTGCAGTTGTACATCATTATAGACGCCTCCCGGGGGATCCGACGATAGCCTACAAGAAGGAGATTGATGGCATCATCCGATTGGGCTTGAATAATGCCTGGATCACAGAAGAAACCAGCAAATTCCTGACTCAGGACCACCCTGTGATGCCAGTATTATACACACTACCCAAAGTACACAAATCTATAGTCGCACCACCGGGCAGACCCATCATCTCGGCCCGTGGGTCGCTGTGCCACCCCCTCTCGCAATTCGTGGATTTCTATCTACAGCCCCTGGTGGCTGGAATGGGTTCATACATCAAGGACACCACGGACTTTATTGAGCAGCTCAGTCATCTTTCCGTTAACACAGCAGAATGTATTCTTGCTACGCTAGATGTGTCCAGCCTGTACACCAACATTCCCCATGCAGAGGGCCTAGAAGCAGTACGCACAAAATTGGAAGAACAGGGAGTCGAACAGGGTCCACCAGTGGACTTTCTCATGTTGCTCATTGAGGTCATCCTCCATAAGAACTTCTTTAAATTTGAGAAACACTACTACTTGCAACTTACGGGTACTGCCATGGGCTCAAATATGGCACCGTCGTACGCTAATCTGTTTATGGATTTGTATGAACGGTTGCACATATTAACTGACACCACGCATGGACGGCATATCGTCAAATACCTTCGCTATATTGACGACATCTTCATTCTGTGGACGGGCAGTGAAGATGAGCTGCTGGCATTTGTTTCTGATTTAAACAAAATCCCCTCCTCAATCCGTTTTACCCTCAACCACAGCTACCAGGAAATCGCTTTTTTAGACACCATAGTGTACAAAATTGGAGGCACGCTAGCTACTAGAATATACCGGAAGAGTACAGACAAGAACTCCCTTCTTTGTGCAGCCAGCCACCATCCTGTACCACTTAAGAGGGGTCTCCCATACTCCCAGCTTCTCCGAGTGAAAAGAATCACCACTGATCCAGAAGAATCACAAAGGGCCTTGGCCCAAATGGCCGCACGCTTCCGGGAGAGGGGCTATTCGGCCAAGGACATCAACTTTGCCTTGCAAAAGGTTGGACAGGTTGATAGGGGTGAACTATTGACACCTTCGTCAGGCAGACCGGTGAGCAACAGGCTCAATATAGTCAGTACATTCAGTACTGCTACTAACAGCATTAAGCGCTGCATTCGGGGCAATTGGCGCATCCTGGAGAATGACGAGAGGATTGGTGCATATGCCAGAGAGCCACCTCTATTCTGCTTTCGTCGGGGACCAAACATTGGCGACATGGTCACTGGATCTGACCCAATAGACAAATATGCCACACCCACCACTTGGTTAGCCAAAAAACCTGGTTCGCACCGCTGTCATGGCTGTACCAACTGCAACTATATGCAGCTGGGCCCTAGCTACAATCACCCGCATAGTGGCGCACCGATTAAAATCAAACAACCACTGAACTGTGAGTCAAAATTCGTGGTGTACTTTATTAAGTGTCCTTGTGGATTGCTGTACATCGGGAAGACTGTTAGGATGCTGAAAGAACGTATGGCCATGCACCGTTCAAACATCAGAAAAGCCCTACTGAGTGATGCCGCTGATATAGATCTGAAGTGTCTACCTGTGGCTAGACATTTCAAAGAAAAAAGACACACACTGGCCACACTTCGTTGTATGCCTATTCTGCAGGTTCCAGTCCCCCCCGTGGGGGTGACAGGGGCAGGACCTTACTTAAACAGGAAGCAAGGCTTATTTATGAACTAAGAACTATGACACCTGGTGGCCTAAATGAGGAACTTTCACTTAGCTGCTTTTTGTAGCTGTCTCCCTGCTTTCATTGAATTTTGCATTATGCCTTTTATATGTTTGTCACTCATACTCTGTTGCATCACTCCCTCTGCACTTTTGCACTTCCTTTGTCCTTATATATTATGGTGATGCTATGCGCTCCTTGTGCTCTATACCTCCATCTGTCCCCCTGTGGTTCACCTTAACGCTCTGTTTATTACTATTCTGTTTAGCCCATTATTACTGTCAGTGTGCGGGTAACTGTGCACCGAGGCGGTTTTTCAGACTGCGCATGTGCGTTTTGCGCTGCCGGCGTCCCTGGTGGCCAGGGAGAGTTAATGAGGCGCCTGCTCACAGCTGTGATGTGCAGCGCACTCGCCCTGCTGGCGCTCCGGCAGTCAATATGTTTTGGCCCACTGCACAAGCGCGGCGTGCGACTATCCCCCGCAATGGCAGTAGACCCTGGGACCAGTGTCTAAGGGTGTCTCTCTCCTAATAGTTTAAGTGCCTACTATCATGTCATGATGAGTCATTTGGATAATCAGGTAATAGGGGAGGGGGCACGGAGCACAGCTATGTTGCATATTTTGTCTGATTGCATGTTGGTGATTGGTTCCCTTTGTTTGCATTGCACTATGGGTGAGGGTATATATGTTTGGTCACTTGCACTTGTGGGTTGCACGGCCCTGAGGAAGGTCTCTCTGTGGGACCGAAACGTTGGCTTACGTGTATTTCATGTTGTGAATATAGATTTTTGGATTAACCCCGTGCGGTCTGCTGTCTCTTTACTGGTCTTTGGATTGGTTCGTATCATACTTATTCTCTATGGGACTAGCATCTGCTATTACAACCTTTTCTACTACAGTGTGCTGACTGACCTTCATGTAGATATATATATATATCTCATAAATACATACATATATATATAGTACAATATACATATGTATATGTCTGTAAAACCAACCTTTAAATGTGTGTGTACAGTATATTACAATATTTAAGGGCTTATATGTAAAGAGGGATTTTTTTATTGGTCTGATTTATTTAAAGGTTAAAATAATAGAGGGTTACAATGTTTTATGGCCTATTGCATTGACTTGTGTACAATTGTGATTTACCATCAAACAACGCCTTTTTTTAATTTAGAAGGCCTGTAGTGTTACAACCAATAATATATCTATCTAATCCAGTTCTACACAGATCATATTGATGGCAGTAAGTAGGCCTTGTATGAAACCTATTTAAATGGTGATAAACATGAGTGAATTAAGTGATTAATAATTGTTTAAGGCCCATACTGTTATAGGCTCACAGTTAGTATATTTCACAAACATTAGGCCTGTATTATTACAATACTGTGTTTTCACAAGGAAGAATGAAGTGTATGTTTTGTGAAAATACATGTACTGTATACCAGTTTAGATAGTAACAAATAATACACACTGTGTGTGTGTACATATATCCATACATACTACATATATATTACTAAACATTCACAGATATGTTATTGAAACCAGAACTCATAAATGATTAAAGGACAACATTACAATGTTCAAGCAAGGTGAAGGTAAGTAATATTTTACACTTAATCCTGCTGTTCACGGACAAGAAAGATGTTAGCAGTTAAATAGATGTGTGTTTTTAATTGCATGTGAATAATATTAACA
The DNA here is from genome assembly GCF_040206685.1 of Ascaphus truei. Lineage (NCBI taxonomy): Eukaryota > Metazoa > Chordata > Amphibia > Anura > Ascaphidae > Ascaphus > Ascaphus truei. The sequence continues at coordinate 235,819,400 of NC_134483.1, forward strand.
TGCAATGATTACATCAAGTAACACACCCAAATACAATGTTTTGCAGGTAAGTCAATGGCAGCTTCTCTAAACATAGCAACTGGGTCCTGGTGGACCATTACTGAACAGATGATTAATACATAAATATTAATAACACTATTCATTCATTAGGACTGTTAACATTTCCAAAACTTCACGTGTACAAGAACATACTTGAATGTTTGGAAACAACAGGTCTTCAGCATACATACAATATTCATTAGATAATCTGAAGTCAACAAAACAAGGCCAAATACATATTTACTGAATTATAACATTTATTATTTATTTTCCTTTTGAGAGCGAGTAACAGGCCTGCTTGTTGTCTCTTGGATTTTCCTTTTCCGTTTACCTACAACTTTAGGCACAACAGAGCCAGTTTGAGTGGCCTGGGGCACTTCACGGGCAGGGCTTGTGGGCAGTGACTGTTCACGGACAGGGCTTGTGGGCAGTGACTGTTCACGGACAGGACTTGTGGGCAGTGACTGTTCACGGACAGGGCTTGTGGGCAGTGACTGTTCACGGGCAAGGCTTGTGGGCAGTGACTGATCACGGGCAAGGCTTGTGGGCAGTGACTGATCACGGACAGGGCTTGTGCCCACTGACACATGTGACCAAGTTGGTACACAGTGCACAACTGATGGTTGGTCCGTTTCATGTTTGGCTTTTTTGGTTTGTGTCCAAAAACTGGTCAGTAGTAACTGCTTGTGCATTTTTGTTTTTGCCGCCTCCTTTGTAGGTGTCAGCTCCAGAATTTCTACAGATGGCAGCGGTAGGATGTTGTCAGGAACATGCACAGAACTTTCAGCTACTTTACTGGTAACATTCCGACCTGGGGAATGAACATCAGATGCATGGGCTGAAAAATTAGCACCATGTAAAGATCCTTCCTCTGATGGGTTAAAGTTGAAATTTGGTACTGTAGTCATTCTCAAGTAATTAGCTTGGGTTAGCTGAACAACTAATGCTTCTAATGTCGTGTTTAATTTTTGTATCTGTTTAGGAACTTCAATGAAGACTCTGTGGAGATGTGACAATTGTGATATAGTTTCTTCCTGCAGTGATATCATCCTTTCGTGCAGATCTGAATGGCGACGATTTTCAGCTTCAACAATTTTTCCCTCAGAAGCTACTATTGCATCGTATGTCTTACTTGATGGACTATTTGCCTGTGTAACTCTTTCAATGGGAACCTCTTCATGGTCACTTGATTGCATTTCTGTGTCTATGGCGGCATCATCATCATCATGTGCTATAAATAAATGTACACATTATGAAATGGCATGTTAATCTCTGCTGTTTTACTATGTAATTATACTCTGTGATAACTAAGACCTAACATGTTTCCATACGTTTTATAACGTCACATTAAAAACTACCTTGACTTACGAATTATGTTTGGACTCAGTATGAAATAAGAATGAATGAAAAGTTGCTCAAAACTCACAACTCCTACATGATACTTAACATCACAAACACAATACATGTTGTCTTAAAAAACTTCCTTTTCACTGACACTAAGTAATCCTATTTAAAGAACATGTCCAAAACAAATAATGAACATGTCAACATAACATATAGAAGTGAACATATTATATGTCCACCACCTCATACACGCACCTTTAAGCTGTGATGAGCTGCATGACCCAGGTGAAGACACTTGTTCTGTCTCAGGTGACACATGTCCTCCAGGGGCAACTATATATAACAATAACATCAGTTGTTAATTTACATGTGTAAATATTGAACATAGAGTTACTGTATGTTCAGTATTTATGACTAACTAACAGCATCAGTTCCTTAACCGAAAATGTGTGTGTGAAAGTGAACATAAATAGTTGTAATAACAATGTACATGCCTGTGTACTTAGGACTTTAGAGTTCCGTAACATACAACATACTATGATTCTGCAGTAATGCGTTAGGATAAAATTATTAATTTTGTACATACAATGCATATGTTGTGTAGTCATATCACTATAATAATGTACATAACTATAATGAGATGAACATTCACAATGGTTATCATGAAGGTGGTCATATTGCAAAAAGATTCGTTTTTGGTAGAGGATATGTGTGGTACATTAATAGAAGCTGTTGGACGGCTGAATGTGCCTGCCACTCAACAACACAACACATGCAGTGTGTGATAATGTGGTGTTGATATCAGTTCAACTATAGATGTGAGTGAACGAATGTGTGACGTACGGTTTCATAACTAATGACTTGTTGGGGGATTTAGTACCTAGAGTTAAACTTTCAAATGACTGTGATTACCTTCAGTTTTGCTAGTCAGGTTGTAAGAACGGTATTTCCTCCCCCAACAACCCTAATCAGCCAGACCTTTCAATTACTTCAAGCAGGTGAAAATGGTGTCAACAAAGTTGACCGTAAGATGACCCTGTAATTTGGCTGTGTGCTGAACCCCACCCCCTCTGTTGACGTGTACGCTGTGATGACATATTCATTGCAGCTGCTTTAACACAATGGTAGAGGAGCAAAATAGTCGTCTGAAGTGTGCAAGTTATGAACACAATGACATAACATATGCTACGTGTGCCTCATTATGCTGTCTGTATATGACATAAAGCAAAAAAGGACCTTTTAATAAACAACAATACATTTGTTAGTGCAAGTGATGTATGTTGGCCTTTGCATGCAATATATTCGATGCATGATTAGAATAGGCAGTAATGTCGTGTTTGTAGGACTTAAATAAATAATATACACATTAATATTATATATATTTATGTTCTGCACCAGTACCTAGTAATAATTTAACATTAGCATGTCTTACACATGTGTGGTACCCTGTTGTTCCCCATCTTCGCCCACCATCAATTGCTTCCACTGCAGCAAAGCATTGTGGGAATTCACATGCAAATGACCACGCAATGCCACGTGGTATATTAGTTACTGCTTTTAGTAGGACTACAACATATATGTATATTTTGATATATATATATATATATATAGAGAGAGAGAGAAACAGACATATACATATATAGATGTAGGTATGCTTATATTGGGAAGACAGTATAAAAAGCAGTGGAAATGTGTAAAATAACTGTAAGCAACGACACGCCTAGTACAGTAAGATTTCTCACCTGGTGGAAATAGTGAGGGATAAATTCCGATGTCCCTGTCACCGGCCAAACCCTCCACGATGACGGGAAGTAATTTTCTCCGAAGCAGCTCCTCCAATGGCGTTAAGATCAGACGTTGTGGTGGCGGGCCACCTCCAGTGCCAGAAGCATGCACGCGTTGGTCTTGTATTTTCTTTTTTAATTTAGCCCTAATATCGTCAAATCTCTTGCGACAATTAATCTTGTCCCTGACACGATTCCCACACGCATTGACACCAATTAGTATTGTGTCCCACATTTCTTTTTTGCTTGATGAACTTGTCCGCGCTTGAAAAACATACAAAATATATGACGTTAATTCATAATAATAGAACCACCAGTTTCCTACAATGCTAGCTGTTCCAAGAGATAGCAAACATGCTGTTTAAAGTGTAATATGTGAAGCACATGAGCATTCACTACTAAACCTAGACATGTAAGGAAGCTTGCATTAATATTGTATGCAGTTATCGCAAATTGAACGCCTGAGTTTTCTTGTCCTTGTAACGCATGATAAAAAAATGTGTTTCCACAATAATTAACATTGAAAGATATTATGGACCCATATTTGCATATTAACAAAACTCACATGACCTAGGATCACATGTATTTGAAGAATTAATGGAAAGGTACACTTACCTACTAAATGTCCATACAGACTGTCATAGTGCTCCAGAATCCCAGAGACAAGGGCTGTATTTTCCTGGTCATTGAAGCGAGGATTACGTGGATGCTCCACACGTTTCTTCCGAGCACGTTTAGGCTCAGAGCTTGCCTGCTGCTGACTGGACTCTCCTTGTTCCAATGGAAGAGACTCCAAAAGCTGGCCACCAGCAAGCACGCCACCACCAGACACCCCATCAGCAACTGAGCCACCAGCAGCACTCCCACTCCCAGCAACAGCACTCCCACTCCCACCAACAGCACTCCCACTCCCACCAACAGCACTCCCACTCCCAGCAACAGCACTCGCACTCCTAGCAACATCACTCCCCTGAACAGTAGGTTCACTCCGACGCGTACTCGCATGAGTAGCACTACCACTCACACCAGCATCACTCTTCCCACGCTTTGCGGGCATACTTACAGCACTCACAAAAAACAGAAAACAAATGTACAGCCAATCACACGAAACACTTCCACATAGAAAACAAGACAAAGATGTAAACAAAACAACAAAGGACAAAGCTCTCACAATACACAACAAGTCTCTCAGTTAATATGCAAATATTAAATCGCCCAGCTCTGTGCGTCTCTCTCTCTCTCACTCCCAACAACACAGAGAATGATTAACAGTTCACGTTGCCTTTAAATATGGCGCGCTATCCAATACATGCTTGCTTCGCCTGATCCAGCAAGATTTTTGATTGGCGAACGTAACAGCATCCCGCCACGCACGCCGATACACCTGTGTGATCGGCAAATCATCGTGAGAGTGGACGGAATGGTTTTCGGCTTGATTTTGAAGGGATTCGGCACTTACTGCATACGGAGAGGGAAAATCGCCAATAACATGGCTAATCGGTAAGCTTGCCGATTTCACATATTCGTCGCTTACTGCATGAGACCCTAAGTCCCCTATGTACTCATAGCTTAATTGTGCCTTATTCTTATTGATCTGTACTGTATATCTCTATTCTTAGTCCATTTTTATTATAGGAGGTGTAGGAAGATGCTTGAGTGTTGGTCTTCAAACTTTTTTTTTGTGGTTTTTTTTGTAGATGTGTTTAATTAAAAAAAAATTGATCATCTTTATTACATATCTGCTTTATTTTTTGCAATATCTGAGTGCTTTTTCCTGGGTTTCTTTTTCTTTGTGAAATTATATTATCTTACCCATAGCACCTCTAAACCTGGTTATTTTCTACAGGGATATTTCTGTTGGCTTACAGGTTGCATTTATTTAACAATGTTGATTGTGGTATCTTTCTTGTGTGTTTTTATATATATTTATACTGTATATATATATATATATATATATATATATATATATATATATATATATATATATATAGACATACGTTACCGTTCCAAGGTCTGGTAAAGCAAGAGACAGCACTCAATTGTAGAAAACTTCACAAAGTGATTTATTGGTGAAAATAGTGGTACATCAAGAAACCCAACGTTTCGGTCCTCCAAAATGGGACCTTCCTCAGGGGTCCCATTTTGGAGGACCGAAACGTTGGGTTTCTTGATGTACCACTATTTTCACCAATACACTTTGTGCAGTTTTCTACAATTGAGTGCTGTCTCTTGCTTTACCAGACCTTGGAACGGTAACGTATGTCTATATTATCCATATGGGGCAAGCACCTACAGCCTATCAGCACCTAAGGAGTGCCAATTGTTCTATTTGACTATATATATATATATATACAATCGCGGCGGCCTTTAACCTAATGCGGCTTTCTCCGCGGGTTTTTTTTTTAGTTTTCCCGCGCCGCGGGTGCTTTCAGTTGAAGCGGCCGCCACGCGGGAAACTCCGTTCAAATCAGAGAAAAGACCCCCATTTATCCCGGCAAGCTTTAGAATAAAGCTGGCCGGGACAGTATATATATATATATATTTTTTTTTTGTTACTGCTTTGTTGCTTGGCTTTCCCATTAGATCGCAATTTTACGGTGTGCTATTAACTCCAGTGGCCATTTCACCTGCTCCTTTCTCTCTTCACAGATACCACGCTTCGCGTTGCCTCCCTCATTTCTGTCTTTTGATTGTTGGGTCCTGGTCTTCTCAGCTCTTCTTATTGTACCGTTCAATAGTACGTGATTCAATCCTTGACCCAGGGGCTTCACCTACTGCTACTATGTCCACTTCCGTCTATCTGTTCTATGTTACCCTCAACCTGTATGTCTGGTTATGCTCCATTGTCTGTGTCTGTATCTGTCATCAATTTGTATTTCACTGTACAGATAGCATAATCATGATATCTCCTCTGTTGCACTCAAATATCGATACATATTCCTGTGGCATTATAGAGCTTATACAGTGCTCTACATCAGAATATGGCATATAATGGCTTTCCCTGTAGCCTGTTTTGTTTTATGTATGTCTTTATACATATCTCTGGATCTAATTCAAGCACGTGGGGAGGTGGAAGCAATGGACAAAAGTCAATTACTCTATTGAAAATCTAAGAAGGGCTCCATATTTGAGAGTCCACTGTTTATTTCAACCTTTAGTTCACAAGCACAGGATATTAGATTGATCCTAGTAAAACATTGGGACATCCTACGCTTGGACCCTGTTTTGGGGCAAGACTTACCACCAAACCCCAAAATCGTATATAGAAAGGCTAAAACCATCTCAAATTCCCTATCACCCAGTTTATTTGTATCTGACACAAGTAAATTTAAACAATTGACCAAAGGGTCATATAGATGTGATTCATGCAGAATATGTAATTTGATTGTACAGTGGCGGCCGCCATTACTCTCATGCGGTTTTCTCCCCGTTTTTTTTTAAACGCGGCTTTTTTTTTAGTTTTCCCGCGCCGCGGGCGCTTTCAATGATAAGCACCATTAGCGCTTATCTGTTGAAGCGGCCGCCGCGCAGGAAACCGCGTTCAAATTTAAAAAAAAACGCATTTATCCTGGCAAGCTTTAGAATAAAGCTGGCCGGGACAGTACCGTCAAAAACTTTTGCAAGTACAGTTACGAAAGAGATATTTCATATACAGAGTTTTATCAACTGCAAATCTACATATGTCGTCAACCTCCTAACCTGCGGCTGTGGGAAACAGTACGTGGGAAGGACTACGAGATTCCTTAAGATACGTATAATGGAACACCTTAGACTTATTAAGAATAAGGATATTGTTCATCCGGTCCCACTACACTGTACTCACTGACCCAGGGGGGATAGTAGATACCTAAAAGTTTGCGGAATTGAGTATATACCTATCCATGCTAGGGGAGGGAATCACATCAGGAGATTGGATCAGAGGGAGGCCTAGTGGATTTTTATGTTGAGAACCTTGGTCCCTTTAGGTCATATCACTGATTGGGACCTTGGACATTTCCTTTAATCCAGTGGCCCTCCCTCTGCTCCATTCTAGTTACCATATTGGGAAAAAGGAGACCAAAAGCGCACCAGCACAAACGGAGCAGGAAGGACCCAAAACGAAAAATGATTAAAAGGGCACTTTAATGTGACAAAAGAACCATCCAACGCGTTTCGAACATCACAGCGTTCTTTTTCAAGGATAAACACAATGTGATAACATCCATTATATACCCTCTTACCTGTGGGCCGTTTCGCGCCAAAAATTGGAACCTGATGACGTTATGACGCTGCGCGCATCATTGCGCATGCGCAGAGCGACTCAGTGCCGATCTAAGGGCAAAAGGAAGTACCACAGGCAGTGTGGCCATCTTGGATGAGGGCAGACATAGGAACACAATAACAAAGCTTTAACAAAAAATTCCAGCAGGGCAAAGTACATTGCTGCTTACTGGGTATGCACATAGCAACGGAATAAAGCTATATAAAACTAAACTAATACTTACTAAGGGATGTTACTATATAAAAAAAAACAAAGAGAAGATAAATTAAAAAACTTGTTGTGTTACAACTAAGCTATAGGCAAGGAAAGTGAACATATAAAGACCTCTAGACATAATTAAAAAAATGTGCAAAGAGAGTAAACTTAAAGACATATTAACACATATATATTGCATAACACAGATTGTGGACCTAAATCATAGGAACCAGGGAAATACAACATTATCATATGTAAAGTATTATCAACAAAATACATCAAAGAACAAATTTTAAGCTAAAACTTTATAAGAACATTAGCATAATATTAGCATAATAAAGCTTAAGTTCAAGGGTTATAATGATCAAAATGTAAAGTCTAATATATTGAAAATGATCTTATTAAACCTAAATCACCAAATTATGGAACAATAGTATATTTTACGAGAATGATTTTACAAAAAATGTGTTAGCTGCCAATCAATATTCAAGCCCATAGGGAAGCGTGTTTGGAGAGTGAAGATCCAATACGCCTCCCTACGGTCCAGAAGGTTGATGTGATCGCCTCCTCTAGATTTTGAAATAAATGATTCAATCCCCAGGAAGGAAATATTGCTAGTTCCTCCCTGACCACATTCAGGTTACCATATTGTTATGACTTAGGTCACATTCGTGTCATCTCACGCATATATATATACAAATTGTGGATGTTTATGTTTACATTTTTTGTATCAATGGCAAATACTCAAGATCAAAGTTTTGCAGACCCCTAAATATGTCAATGTCTTAGGTTAATAATATCGGGAGATATGTATAATAGTCCTTTAGTCTTGATAATAAAAGTCTTTCTCTTATCCAATAATCACGTCTGTATGGTACCTTATAGATTCTGATCTGTGGATAACAATCCTAATCAGGCTTACTGTGATTGTAATTACCATGACCAGAAGTTTCAATAGTGATAATGTATCCAATAGTGTGGTACATTATTTGGAATTATGGGATATTTAATTTTTGAATAGAAAATAAAATTAATTTCTTCTGTAATAAATAAAATCCCTGCTCAGAAAACCTCTGGTAGGGCCTGTCTTCACTGGTCCCAGAAGTAGAACAATTTTAGTGTAGTTTAGTCCAGGGGGAGCATATAGGAGAAAAAACAACACAAACAACTCTAAGTGCAGATGATAGTGCTAAAAATGGTGTAGCAGTTTAAATCTTGGCTCTTATGTGCAGCCTACTCACAATAGTATTAAGGCGACACCAAAACTGTGGCAATACTGTGTCTTTATGCCAGGTCAGGATGTGCATCAGCTGAAAATATCCCCAGACAAGAGTATCAGGAGGGACGAACCTCAGCAGTATAAAAGAAAAATAGCCATTGCACAGATCAATACGATAAAAAAAATTATGTTTAAGAAAATAGAAATTTGCACTTACAGTTATGCAAAGTTAAAAAAGCACGTAACACTGTCATGTGTGTTTGGCGTGCGTCACTGGATACTGCCACTCACCGCAGTAACCTCTGTTCGGACACTTCATTACTCTCGGGACTCCTCCATGATCTGAAGCCTCCCCGCTGATAGTGTTAGCGGTCTCAGCTCCGCCGCGTCCTCGTATGTATACGTCACTTCAATAGTTCCTTTGGTGATCAGCTGGCAGTCAGGAGCGCGTCTGCCCGGTGCTTTATGTTAGGCTGAGTACTCCCACTCTATGCGTTTCATCAAAATGAGGGTCAAGGCTTCGTCAGGAAAGTACTGCTTACATGGTATTACCTACTATATACACACTATGCAATTATACTAATTAAAAATCTCCTATTGGTCTGCGCTTGTATTACTAATTGATTGGAGCTGAAACAAATGTCTATAATTACTCAGTGAGTTCTAGGAACATGACAGGCTTGACAGAATCTCTCCCTAAAAAAAGATCAAATTTTACCCCTACTTTGCAAGAGGATCATTTGAGATAAATTGTTTTTGACCTGCACTATTGTCTGCCCTCTCTTCTTTCGAGACTGCTGAGACTACCTACCCCCATCTACAAGTACTCTGTACAGCACCTGTTGATCACCCACCTGGCACTTCATCTGGATATCCAGTTTTCTCCAGCACTGACTGGCACATTGCGCTTCCAAATCCACTTTATTGTGAGTAGGAATTTGGGAGCCTGTTTACAGCACTATATATTTGTGTATAACATATTGCACTATATTTGCTTTATTTTTATCTTTCATGACTCCTTTGCTCCCGTGAGAAATTCAAGCTTCGTGGATAAAAGAGTGTAGTCAATCCCCCAGGAAGACCTACAGTATTAGTCTAGGGGATTGACTTACTCACGGCCAACCTATCACAATATATTGATACGTTCCTGCAGAAGCATGTAATAAAAACAACAATCTTACCTTAGAGACACTACTGACTTTTTGAAAATTTTGAGCAAAATTAAATGGGAAGAGAACTATATAATGGCCAAGTGTGATGTCACGTCGTTGTTTATGTCTACTCATCATGACAGAAGATTTGTGGATATTAAAGTATTTCTGAAAAATGATGAAGATCTCCCAGAAGTTCAGGTTGAATTCATTCTGGACAGCATAAAGTTTATCTTGTGTCATAACTACTTCTGGTATGGGGGGACTTCTATTTGCATAAATGTGGAACGGCGATGGGACCAGGTTTGCACCAAGCTATGCCAATCTGTATATGGCAGTTTTGAAATACCACAACATCTGCTCCGAGGGTGGTCTTGGTACGGACTTGGTCCTCTGGCGTCGTTTCATTGACGATGTGTTCCTGGTGTGGAAAGGAGTTGAGGATACACTAAAGAGATTCCTCCATGCCATGAATACAAATACAGCAAATTTGAGGTTTACCAGTCAACAGAGCAAACAACAAATAGACTATCTTGATCTCACAGTGTATATAGAGAACAACATGATCCAAACTAAGACCTATTTCAAGGACATAGATAAAAATAACTATATTTTGAGATTAAGCTGTCACTTACCCAGGTGGATGGATAATGTTCCATCGGGGCAATTCAAAAGGATTAAACGAAATTGCTCTGATAGAGACCAGTTTTTGAATCAAAGTTAATAAAAGATAGATTTATTGAAAAAGACTACGAATTGGAGACCATTGCTAATGCTTTAAACAAAGCCGATCTTCTAGATAGGAATCTATTATTAAAACCGAAAGCGAAAAATCAGATTGAAAATGGTAAATTTGACTTTGCATTTTTAACCAGTTATAATAGAGGCAGGAAAAATTAGAAACATCATAACTAAGCATTGGGATAGCCTGGAGAACGATCCTGTGTTGGGACCAAGATAGACCCGATGTTATTTTAAAAAAAGCCTGCAATATCAAAAATAAATTGGCACCCAGTGCACTGAGATCCAAAAAGAAGAATCAAAATGGCTGGTTGCAGCATAGCAATGGTTTCTTTGGCTGCAAAACAAGTCGTGCCTGTCAATTTAAATCCCAGAATAAAATTGATTTCTGCTCCAACATAACGGGGTCAAATTTTGCAGTGGAATCCTGCTTTACTTGTAGGACGGACCATACAGTATACTTACTGATATGTCCCTGTAAGTTACAATATGTAGGCAAAATAATGAGATATATAAGAACCCGAATAATAGAACATCTCAGCAACATCAAATGAAGATTGGTCACTCACAGTGTATCAAACCATTTTCTAGAATTTCATCAAGGGGACCCTAAGGGTTTGACATATATGGCAAAAGAACATGTTCTGCAGCACTGGAGGGGGGAGACAGAAATCAGGAATTGTTAAAGAGGGAGACTTTCTGGATCCATACGTTGAAGACCTGAACACCCAGAGGTCTCAACATGGAGATAGACATTGCTCCTTTACTTCATTAGTTCATGTATACAGTAGAGGCAACGTTTATTCTAACATTTGCTGTAAACTAGCCGGGTTACATTCTGGGTATGTGCTGGGTATGTGCTGGGTATGTTCTGGGCAAGTTTGAGGCACGTTTAAGGCATTTCTGCATTGACTAACGACCCATAGGATTAACACAGCAGGGATCCCTGGCAGTCCAATTCAGTTTGAATGGGACTGCCAGGGACCCCCGCTGTTAATCTGATAGGCCATTAATCAATGCAGAAATGCTGGGGCTAGTTTAAGGAAAGTTTAAGGCATGTATTCAGAATGTACCTGGTTGTACCTGGGTCTTTTGGGGAATTGCCACTGGTTTTTGTTAGAATAATCGCTGCCTCTATTGTATGACTCTAATGGTTTTTTTCTTGTCTTCCTCTTTTTCAATGCCACCAATTTTGTGGGGAAGTTTGCACTGGTTGTCTGTCATTTTATACACATTTTATAAATGTTGCTGTATTGGGTAGATTAGCTATGCTATCTCTGTCTGTGTATTCATTTGATATACACCTGTGTTATACCTTTGTGTGTATTACAGTATATTATGTGCTCTGCATTTAAGTCATGTCAGTTAGGATTCTTTGTGTAGAATTATCTGCATTGTCTGTTATGGGTTAAATACCCTATATATAGTTGGGTTAGCTATGTATTCTCTGTTAGTATATGCCCAATCATCTGTAAGATTCTGTATGTATGTATGTATTCTGCATTGCACATTATATGCTCAGCATTTTTTCATGTTAGGTAGGATTCGTTTTGGTAACTAATTTGTGTGGTCTGTCTTGAAATAGAATTTACTGTATGACAAACTACTTTGTAGATAATGTGCTACACTTAAAGCGTTACATAATATATATGTACAAGAGTGAGGATTATAACTGAGGCTGTTTTTGCCACCTAATGGTGGTATTATTGCATGTACAGTAAGTTTAATAGGACCCAGGTGGATTTTTATAGAGCTGTCTTTGAGCTCATGTGATCATTGAGATTCATGTGATCATTTTTTAGGGAGAGATTCTGTCAAGCCTGTCATGTTCCTAGAACTCACTGAGTAATTATAGTCATTTGTTTCAGCTCCGATCAATTATTAATACAAGCGCAGACTAATAGGAGATTTTTAATTAGTAAAATTGCACAGTGTATATATAGTAGGTAATACAATGTAGGCGGTACACTCCTGACAAAACCGTGACCCTCGTTTTGGCGAAACGTGTAGAGTGGGAGTATTCAGCATAACATAGAGCACCAGGCAGACGCGCTCCTGACTGCTAGCTGATCACCAAAGGAACTCTGGAAGTGATGTATACCCACGAGGACGTGATGGAGCTGAGACCGCTAACACTATCAGTGGGGAGGCTTAAATATAAACATTTTTGTATCATATTGATCTGTACTATGGCTATTTTTATTTTATACTGCTGAGGTTAATCTCTCCTGATTCTCCTGTCTGGGGACATTTTCAGCTGATGCACATCCTGACCTGGTATAAAGACACGGTATTGCCACAGTTTTGGAGTCGCTTTAATACTATTGATATCTTGTGAGTAGGCTGCATATAAGAGCCAAGATTTAAACTGCTGCACCATTTTTAGCACTATCATCTGCAATTAGAGTTGTTTGTGTTGTTTTTCTCCTATATGCTCCCCCTTGACTGCGTTAAAAATGTTTTCTGATGTCCTAAACTACAGTACTTCTCCGTTTGTCCCCATGAGTGTTTGTGCCTTTAAGTACTATATTCTACTCCACTGGTGTCCCTCGTTGCCATGGGATCACTCCGCTATTTCTTGTCATACTGTACAAGCATCTACTTGTTACTATGGGGACCTTCGTTTACACAACCACGTGACTCGCGCCGTTGCACAAAGACATCAGTTAATCTCAGAGCCAATCTACCTTCTCTCCTCACTCCTCTCTCCCACTGTGAAGCATCGGCTTCCTCCAGTTGCTAGTTGGTCGTCATGTGAGACTGTGTGATGACGTCATCCCCTATATTTAACAGCCGGTTCGTCTGACAATGGTCTACAGAATGCATTTTGGATGGAATTCTTTCTGAGTAGGACATTCTCTTTTGATGACTGAATTTGCTGCATTTTGGCTTCTTTACTGTAAAAATGGTAACATTTTATTTTGGGGTTTTTCATACAGGCAATCCACTAAAGGGAAGTACTGTGGTGACCAAGAAACATTGAGAACGAGCCTTAAGATGAGACTATTCCCGAAACACTGTGTTCCCCCTTTATTTAATTTCTATTTTTCTAAATTTCCCACCCCCTTTCACCCTCCCTCTCCTTTGCCCATTTTTTATTTTTTATTCTTTTCAATCCTTTTTGATTTTGATTTTTACCTTTTTTCTGGCCTGCCTACCGCAGCGTGACCCACCTGTTTTGTTCACCAGTATCTGTTTTTACCTTTTTTCTGCTCAGTCCACAACCATTATAGTGAGCTGAGTTAAGAACTCTTTGCATTAACTTTGTTCTATCCTTAGCTCTGTTTTATATTAGAGCTCACTTATCGGTACATGTATATTCACTATGTGATGTATCCTTTTTGCTTACTTTCATTAAAATACTTTTTTGATTTAAATACCTTCTCTGTTCCTCTCTTTGAATGTGCAGGTTTCCTTCTTTTATATTTTGTTCATATATATTTAGGGATCAAGGGGTCTCTTTGGATTCCCTGCAGCTTGACTTCACTCTGCTACCTATCTTGGGTGTGTTGATTCTTACCACTATATAATTGAATTATTAGGCAATATTTGCTGCTTTGCCAATAAAAAAATGAATTTCCTTATCAATATTAATTAATTAAATGTACATGTCCCGGAGCAGTTTCCCCTCCCCCTTACAAATATACAGGCACAGTAATAGTGATCCACAGAAAACTTTCTAAGATCTTTAATTTTAGAATATGGATAATCGAGGGTGTGTTGATACAGTATATAATGATTACAAAAGTCACTACAAAATTATAAAGTACAATATGTAATTATGTTCTGACAAGCATTCACAAAAAACGTTAAATCTTCCGTTGAGACACACGTAACTCTGCAAGGTTCAGAATATATAGTATGTAAAGCAGTAAAGCATGCAAAGGAGTTAAGCATTTTCCTGGAACACAGTCACTAAAGATATTCTCAGTGCCATCCGGTGGTCAGATACAGAAATTTCCATTGTGTGATCTTTAATATATACAGTATTCATTAAAAAAAAAAAATACTGTAGGAGGGTTGGGGGAGCAGTGAGTGTATCCAAGTGCTTTATATAATATAGAGACTAGAGTCAACCCCATTTCAAGATGAATTTGTGCAATGAGAATAAATAAATCTTCAATAGTGTAGGTTGAGAGCCATAATATAACAAATGCTAATATAGTTGCTAGTGAGAGCATTGTTTGATGAATTAATTGTTTGAGATCACATTACAAGCACTTTACATGGCAAGACAATATTTCTCTTATTGTTAAGGCTTTCACTTTAAAGTAGTGTGCTACTTCTAGCATAACACTTTACATACAGATGTAGCAACTAAGGTACTGATGGAGCGGCCGTAATTCGAACACATCTCGGTGCCGATGTTGAGTTATCTGCTGTTCCCCGCGCAGCATGAACGTGGCCAATCGCCCCAGGCACCCGCGCTTATCGCGGATGTTTTGTTTGAATTTCATGGATTCTGTTTCTTCGTTTGCAATAAAATGGATGAATTGTAATGTGTACAGTACTGTGCTACTGTGCTACTGTGTCAGTTTCATGTTTTTAAAAGCCAGAACACTAAATTTCGTTTTTCTGCACTCGCCGCGCTCTCATCTTAGTTTCAAATCGAGATTCCGATGTACATGACGCGTGAAGTGTTCGAATAACGGCCGCTCCATCAGTAAGTATTGTGGTGGTTTAGAACCGTTGGGAACAGGCCTGGAATTCACACATAGCTGTCTCTTACACCTACTAATACACTATATAATTATTTCCCTATATACCAATATGGACCACATAATAGTAATGCAACACCCTCTTACATTTCTACACCTACCATTGTATACACTCTAACACACACCTTGTTTAAAGTGCTGTATACACTGTGGGCGCAGTATAAAGTTATATTTGCTTACATACATACACACACACACTCTTACATCACCAACATTCAGGGACCTTTTAACACCTCAAGTCATAAAATCGCTAACTGCACAGGGGGGAGGGATAGGCTTCAATCACAGATCACATTCCAGGATGCAATATTTTAAAGTAGAAACCCTTGCATGCTTTATTTATTGTAATACCGCCTGAAGAAGATATCAGTGTATCACGAAAGCTCGCACAAATAAAAGATTTCATTAGCCACAGAATGGTATCATCTATTTGTTTTTGATTTTATATATATATATATTCATTAAATAATATGAATTTTGACATTTTTCATATTCATTTCAATTTTTTTAAACTGTCAACATAACCTTGCAATACAAAAAAAACCCTGATTAAAATGCAATAAGTAATGATGAGTCGCAACTAACTTTCTATGATTGTGATAACAGAAAGAAGATCCAAACAAGCATATTACATACGAACTGGTAATACTAACATTAACCTGCAATCAAAAACCGTCATTAATCTAATGTAATAATGAATGAGTTGTCGTAATTATTAATTATGTCTATGATTGGTAGAGATGGGCAATTTTTTTCCTGCAGATTGGATCTGATGCGGATTAGTTGTTTCATTTGGCCATGGGATTTCCGCCTCTCAGTCTCAAAAAGTGTGTAAGGAATTGGGGAACACATCCTTTGCGACGTGTTCCCTCCTTACCTGCTGCTGCTGCTGCTGCCGCCGCAGCCACTGTTCCTGCCCATGAGTGCTTCCCTGCTCTCATTACAGAGTGCACGTGAACCAGCAGCTCTTCTAGCTGTCACACGGAACCTGGTCCCGCCTCCCGCATGCGTCGCACATCTCTCCCACGCGGCGCGCACACGTGATGATGCGCAATGATCCCAGGCTGTGGGGCAAGTATCTCCTCCCTGCCTTGTTGCCTGCAGCCTATACCAGCTCCGCTAGGGCCGCTCCTCCGCTCCGCCTCCTGTTCCCATTGGTCTGCCCTGTCTGTAAATACTTCCTGATTCCTCCCATGCTTTGCTCAGCATAATTCTATGTAGCCTCATGAAGCTCACTACTGTTGTGCAGTGCTCTGTCTCCTTTGCAGTTAACCTCTCGTGTACCGACTCGGATTGTTTGTGGACCCTTCTGGATTTTGGACTTTGACATACCCTTGACTACAGCGATCTCTCCTACTCTTGAACATGGCATATGGACTCGGACTACGCTGCTCTCTACCATCCCAAAACATGGCTTATGGACCCCTACAATCCTGTCTTCTCCAATCCAAGAACTCGGCAAGTATACAGCATCTTCTTCACTCTCCAACCCAGACCCGGCAACCCTATACTATCCGCCTTCCAGGTATGCCTCCGCTGCTGTGGGTGTGTGGTGTTATACTTCCCACCTCAGTGCCAGGGTCTTGTCTTGTTTGTGGGCAATGCGAGCGTTACAGTATGCTGAGCCCAACAAACATAATTCACACTGAGGTGGGCCCAGCCCTGTCCTCTACTACCAAGCATTTTCAGTATTTGGACAACCAAGTCACCTCCTTGGAACAGAAAATTACAACTATTTCGCTCCATCAGTCTCGCATTCTCAGACATTCGACCTTGTCCTCCTCTAGTCGGAGCCCAATAAACCTCTGGAGCCACGTCTCCCCACTCCCAATCGCTATGCTGGTGACCCACATGGGTGTCGAGGATTCTTAAACCAATGTGATATTCAATATGTATTAACTCCTTCTCGCTTCTCTTCTGACAGAGCTAAAGTGGCTTATATTATTGTAATCTTGACTGGCGATGCATTGTCCTGGGCTTCTCCCATCTGGGAGCAGAGACCCGAACTTTCACAAGATTTCACTAATTTCAAGAAAGAATTCAAACAGGTGTTTGATACCTCTGGTCGTAAAGTTACTGCTGCATCTTCTTTCTTTCATATTTCCCAGGGCCACAGATCTGTTGCTAAGTATGCTTTGGAGTTCCGGACCATCGCTGCAGAAATGGGCTGGAATGATGAGGCTTTATCTGCATCCTTCTGGCAAGGACTTTTGGAGACTCTGAAGTATGAGTTAGCTGCTCAGGAAAGACCTCCCTCACTAGAGGACCTGATAGCCGTATGTATTAGGGTGGATCAACACCTTCAGCAAAGGCGGCTTGAACGTCATCATGCTCGCGCTCCCACTCCTATGCCTCCTATCCGCAGTCCTACTCCTACCAGTCTCCCAGCTCTAGAGGCCCCAGAACCCATGCAGTTAGGAAGTCATCAACTCTCCTATTCTGAGAATCAATGCCGGAAGAATGAGGGTCTGTGTTTCTACTGCGGTCTATCTGGACATCTGGTGCGCCTTTGCCCTACGGAGCCGGGAAACGCCAACACCAATGAGGTATGGGGGAATCTCATTGGGTACAATTTCTTCTTCTCCCCCTACAAAGGGTAGACTACAGAAAAGGATTAGGCTTCCAATCTTCCTGGAGTATCCTGACTTCAGAGTATCCGCGTCCGCTTTTGTCGATACCGCGTCTGGGGGAAACTTTGTGGACCAGGATTTCACCAACAAGCACAACATCCCTATGATACAGAAGTCCGTACCTGTCGGTCTCGAGGCCATTGATGGAACACCTCTCCAGCCAGTCTTCATTTCTTTAGAGATAGTTCTTCTTTCCCTCACCATGAAGGATGGTCATTGTTGACGGACGTTCACAGAGGTACACAATTTGGAGACGTTTATAATGTGAAATTATCATAAGGCTTTATTGTGCCTTTTCCTTTTCATCAGGAAATCCATCCAAACACAGGGGGGGGGGGGGAACAAAGCTTCTATTCACTTGGGAGTATTTCTAGTGAAACACTATGCAATAATTCACATCTCCCTTAGTCAAGCATTTCTCGCAGCCCAAAACATAGCATGAAATAAGCAGATATAAGCAGTCTCTTAAGAATAAATGTCTTATCTGTTTCTTGGAGGGGAAATCTTCTCACTTCCTGGTTCAGCTTCAGGTGTAGTAGTTTTCCCTGTGTCTTGAAATCAGCTCTGCTGGGCAGAGCTCAAGACTGGTCAGCTCCAGAGATCTGGGTTTCTTTCGGTCAGTCTCTCCTGGGACTCAAGAACCTCTGCTCTGTCTCTCCAAAGGTCAGCTCTCAGTCAGAGCTAAGGAGAGTCACTTCCTGTCTGAACAGACAGGTTTTTGTAAACAATCTAATCAGGCAGGTGGTATTTAGTAATTAACTACCACACTGCTAGATTAAAGGCACATTACTGAACAGGGATAAGTCCCCTGTTACAGTCACAAAGAGAAGATTTCTATGGACGTAATTCACTCCCTTGCAGTGCAGGTAATCCTGGGTCTACCTTGGCTCCAAAGCCACAATACTCAAATAGATTGGACTGATAACAAACCTATACAGTGGGGTCCAGTTGCTAAAAGTCCTTCTGCACCCCCCGTGCAAGTCATTGCCGGACTAGAGACCACCAAACCTGCCAACTCTTCTCTTCCTGTAATACATTTGGAGTTTCTTGACGTATTTGATAAGGTTCATTCTGAGATTCTGCCCCCTCATCGTCCCTTTGACTGCGCTATTGATATTTTGCTCGGTGCCATCCTTCCCAAAGCTCGGTATTATCCATTATTTCTCCCGGAGACTAAGGCCATGTCCGAATATATTCAAGAAAATTGAATGAAGGGCTTTATAAGAAATTCTACTTCCCCTGCCGGAGCAGGGTCCTTTTCGTTAAGAAGAAGGATGGGTCACTTCGCCCGTGTAATGATTACAGAGGTTTGAACAAAATTACTCTGAAGAACCCCTTGCCCCTTATTTCCGAACTTTTTGACCGCTTGAAAGGTGCTACCATTTTCTCCAAGCTGGACCTCCGTGGGGCTTATAATCTTATATGTATGCGACAAGGAGATGAATGGAAGACGGCCTTCAATATACGCGACGGCCATTACGAGTATTTAGTTATGCCCTTTGGACTTTGTAATGCACCTGCGGTTTTCCAGGAGTTCGTGAATTAAGTTTTTTGTGATGTCCTTAACATTTTCGTCATTGTATACCTTGATGACATCTTCATCTATTCTAAGTCCCTCCCAGAACATATTCAGCACATTAAGTTTGTTCTCTCTCGCCTGCACGAGAACCATCTCTATGCCAAAATGGAAAAATATATGTTCCACCAGACCTCTACCTCTTTCCTATGGTACATTATTTCTGATACAGGGTTCGTGATGGATCCTGATAAACTTAAAGCCGTTCTAGATTGGTCTCAACCCACTTCTCTCAAGGCGATTCAACGCTTCCTTGGTTTTGCCAATTATTATCTTAAATGAATCCGTAATTCCTGCGCCACTGTGGCTCCCATTACTGCCCTGACTAAGAAAGGAGAGGATCCCTCTTCTTGGCCCCCAAAGCATGCCTAGCCTTCGACTCTCTCAAAAAGGTATTTGTTTCCGCCCCAATCTTACGTCATCCTGATCCTACTCTCCCTTTCACTTTGGAGGTAGATGCCTCGGATATTCGAGCAGGAGCCATACTCTCTCAAAGGCGATCTCGTCAGGATAAGTTGCACCCCTGTGGGTTCTTCTCTAAGAAATTATCTTCCAAAGAACAAAATTATGATGTTGGGAACAGAGAACTTTTGGCCATTAAACATGCCCTACAAGAATGGAGACACCTTCTGGAGGGTACCGAGAACCCTATCTCAATCCTTATGGATCATAAAAATGTATTATACATTGAGAGTGCTCGCCATCTTGGGTCTCGTCAAGCCCATTGGGCCCTCTTCTTCTCAAGATTCAATTACATTATCTCATACATTCCTGGTACCAAGAATCTGAAGGCCGATGCTTTGTCTCGTCAATTCGTCAGCGAAGACAAATCTGAAGATATCCCTGAGAGCATTCTTCCCTCTAAGTATATCCTTTCGGCTAATTCAGTTGATGTACTGGATAAGATATTGGAGTCTCAAACACTAATTCCTGAGGGTATTGAGGCGCTGGAGGGGTGCTTGTATGCCGCTCCACAATTCAAGCAAAAAATCATTGTGGGGTCACTCCTCTAAATCTGCCGGTCACCCAGGTACCAAGAGAACCTCTGATCTAATAAGACGCACGTTTTGGTGGCCAAACATGCTGAAGGACATTAAAGAATTTGTCAGTTCCTGTTCAGCCTGTGCTTGAAACAAATCCGCTCAAAACAAGCCGTTTGGTCTGCTTCACTCTTTGCCTCTTCCGGATCGTCCTTGTACAGACCTTTCTATGGACTTCATTGTTGAACTTCCACTCTCTAACGGTATGAATACCATCCTGGTCATTGTAAATAGATTTTCTAAGCAAGCTAATTTTATACCACTTAAAGGTCTCCCTAATTCTGCTACCCTAGCAGACATCTATGTGAAGGAAATCTTCCGTATTGACGGAGTCCCGGTCTCTATTGTTTCCGATCGCGGATCACAGTTCATTTCTAAGTTCTGGCGTGCCTTCGCCCAAAGACTGGACATTTCGCTTCTATTTTCTTCCGGATACCACCCACAAACCAACGGTCAGACAGAAAGAATGAACCAATCTCTTGAACAATACCTGAGGTGTTTCATATCCGATGCGCAAGATAACAGGATGGATCTACTCCCATGGGCTGAATTCGCTCACAATTACCTCAGGAATGAGTCCACCCAAGAGTCGCCTTTCTTTTTAAATTATGGCTTCCACCCAGCCCATCTCCCTATCTCATCTAATCTCTCTGGATTTCTGGCAGCAGACGCCAGGGTAAACTTTATTCAAAACTCATGGAGGAGAATTAAAAAAAAAACCTTCAGGAGGCAGTCCTCAGACAGAAGGGACAGGCGAACCGCCATCACCAAAAGGTGCAGAAATATAGGCCAGGTGACAAGGTATGGTTATTTTCAAGGAATATAAGGTTGAAGACGCCTACAATGAAACTGGATCCATGGTTCCTGTGTCCCTTCAGCATTCTGGAACAGGTTCATCCTGTGGTTTCTAACACATAAGAAAGAGGGGAAATCACAGGATCTCCCTAAGTCCCTCTTCAATGCACTCAAACACTGTCAGGAAAGTAGGAGTTAAATACTCCAAGACGCAATGGTCTCTATGGCTAGTAACACTACACTAAGTAAATGCTCCCAACACTGTGAGTGGACATTTTACCAATAACAGTCCAAGTTGCCGAAAACAAAAGTTTTATTCAGAATGTGCTGAGTGTGAGGCCAGAAGAGTAGGCCTTGGTAAGGTAAGGCTGCACTGCCACCACGAATCTGACTGCTCCAGACACTGGGTAATTACTTACACTGCAGGCTACTACCAAGGCTGCCACGCACATGGTTGACCCTCCCCCCTCACTCTGTGCCCATCACAACCTCTGTTGCATCAATTTTGGACCAGGCAGACATTACCTCCCTTCCTTACACCGCAGTAGGTGCAAGAAGCTATCAACACACTTAAAAACAATATATCACCAGGTCCTGGTGGCCTTATTTCAGAATATTATAAATTGATAAACCAAGAAATTGCAATAACACTAATTAACCTATAAAACCATATAAATATGACACAAAAAAAGGTGCAAGACTTTAATTTAGCAAAAAGAATTGTTCTTCAAAAACAAGGCAGAGACCCAGAGCAACTTCATCCTATAGGCCCATATCTCTGGTGAATCAACAAAAATATATGCAAATTGTCTCAAAAATATACACCCAAATATAATATCCTCTGAACAAACTGGTTTTGTCCTGGGAGACAATCAATCAGTCACAAGTGTGAGATCTGCATTAGTGGCAGTTGTGGCCTCAGGGCAATCCAATGGTAACCATATAACAGTAAACCTTGACGACGAAAAGGCATTTGACATGAGAGCACATTACCAGAACAATAATACCAAGAATAAAACTTTGGAGAAAAGTTCATAACGCTAATTCAAACTATATATGACTCACCTAGGGCCTTCATCATAGTGAATGCACTGAACTGGGACCCCTTAGTTTTGCAGCGAGGAAAGAGACAGGGATGCCCTCGTCAACAATGTTATTTGATTTTGCACTAGACCCACTGGACAGACTTAAACGAAAGAAGATCCCTTTAATATGCACTCAACCTTGGCTATAAATTGAAAAAGTGTAACCATAAATACTGGAAAGAGATGGATTCCAAGTAAGGGTATCTCTACCTCCACTAAATTGAAAAAATATTTATTTAATGTTATCAGATAGAAAATATAATTGTAACGCTGTACTGCCCGCAGACCAGTCCAGTCCCCAGTACTGAGGTGGGTAAGGGTATAACACGCACCCACAGCAGTGAGGGTGTGCCCGGAGTGTGGTAGGGTGCATTGCCGGGTCTGGTGAGAGAGGTTTAGCCAGATACTTGCCGAGTCCGGGGCACCAGAGGTCCGAGTAGTGAAGTCCAGAAGCCGTGGGTCAAGGGTAGGAGAAAGCAGCGTAGTCATAGTCCAAAGCCAGGTCCGGGGGTAGAGAGGTACACGTTGTCAAAATGGAAGCCGAGATCAAGTCCAGAGGGGGTATACGGGGGGGGGGGGTAGGAACAGGAACCTGAGCTGTAACACAGAAGAGAGCCAAGCATAGAACTCCGAACAGCAAGAGCCACAAGAAACTATGCAGAGCGAGGAAGGAGAGGGCAGACTGGGGTAATATATCGTGGTGGACCAATAGAGGGTAGAGGTGGTGCAGAGGTGTGCCAAGGCAGGCCCTGAGAGAGGCTCAGGGACCTAGAGGAGGGGAAAGCCAGGTGTGTAGTAGAGAGTGTGATTATGTCCTGCAGCAGGAGGGGGGCAGGGCCAGCCGTGCGGGGGCAGGCAGATAGTATCGGGTGCGCACGCATCCTGTAAGGCTCCTGCACGCGCGATCCGGCATCATGGCGGCGTGTGCCGCAGAGGAGAGAGAGCGGAGCGGCACCCGACCGGAGGAGTTAGGGACCCGGCGGGCAGGGTGCACTCGGGGCTGGAGCGGGGGGGACACACTGTGGGGAACGTATCCCCCAATCCCTTACAGTACCCCCACCCTTGAGGATCGGACTCTGGACGATCCTCCCAAGGTTTGTGAGGAAACTTCCGGTGGAAACACTTGAGTAAAGCTGGGGCATGGATGTGGTGATGGGGTTCCCAAGAACGTTCCTCTGGTCCATACCCCTTCCAGTGGACGAGAAACTGAAGCTTGCCTCTAGAGAATCGAGAGTCGAGAATATATTGTACCTCGAATTCCTGTTGCCCCTGTATAATAACAATATTGGGTCTGCGAGGGTGATCCGGAAAGTGTGCATTCTGGAAGAAAGGTTTAGGAGGGAAACGTGGAAGACTGTGGGTATCTTCATGGCAGGTGGCAACTGGAGCCGATAAGCTACAGGGTTAATCCATTCGAGGACCTTGAACGGACCCAAGAATCTGGGCGCCAGCTTCTGGGAAGGTGTCTTAAGCTTGATATTCCTAGAGGAAAGCCAGGCTCTGTCCCCTGGCTTATATTCTGGTGCCATCTGACGGCACCGATCTGCCTAAGTCTTCTGTTTCCGAACGGCCCCTTGCAACGCCCTTTGAATCTTCCTCGAAGAGTCTTGTAGGTTGGCAATTTGAACATCAGCTGCTGGTACCCCCGAAGGGGTGGAGGAGAGAGGAAGGCGGCTGGGGTGCAACCCATAATTAACGAATAACGGGGATTCCTGCGTAGATTCATTCCTGAGAGAATTAATCACGAACTCTGCCCAAGGTAATAAGTCCACCCAGTTGTCCTGAGATTCGGAGACAAAACATCTGAGATACTGTTCCAAAGACTGATTCATTTTCTTGGTTTGCCTGTTGGTTTGTGGGTGATAGCCCGAGGAGAAGAGGAGGGAATTGCAAAGTCTTTGAGAAAATGCCCTCCAAAATATAGAAATAAATTGTGTGCCCCTGTCAGAGACAATAGTGAGAGGAATACTGTGTAGCTTGAAGATCTCTTTAGAAAACACGTCGGCCAATGTTGCAGAATTAGGGAGACACTTGAGGGGTACAAAATGTGCCTGCTTCAAAAATCTATCCACTTCTACGAGGATCGTATTCATCTCTTTGGCGGGTGGGAGTTCCACTATGAAATCCATGGATATATGCATCCAAGGGCATTCAGGGAGGGGAAGAGGCAGAAGGAGACCCGATGGCTTATGTCGGATGGACTTACTTTAATCTCCTGGGAATATGAGCCTGGGCGTCCATGATTTTATCCAGGATGTCAAACGTATTGGCGGAAATTATGCAATTTGAAGGAAAGATAGCTTCTGTAACATTGTCGGACCTCTCTGCTGTAGAGAACATACGTGAAAGTGCGTCGGCCATGACATTTTTGGTGCCCGGAATGTACGAGATTGTATAGTTAAAACGGGGGGGAAAATGTGCCCAGCGAGCTTGGCGGGATCCCAGACGGCGGGCCTCCTTGACATACAATACATTTTTGTGGTCGGTGAGAATGGCTACCAGCTCCTTAGTACCCTTGAGGAGGTGTCTCCATTCTTGTAAGGCTAGCTTGATTGCCAAGAGCTCCCTGTTCCCAACGTCGTAATTTCTCTCGGCTGAAGAAAATTTCCTAGAAAAGAAGCCACAAGGGTGGAGTTTGTCTTGAGGAGTGGACCTTTGTGATTGTACTGCCCCTGCCCCAGTATCAGAGGCATCAACCTCAAGAATAAAGGGAAGAGACGTGTCCGGGTGACGAAGGATAGGAGCGGAGACGAAGGCTCTCTTGAGGAATTCAAAAGTCTTGGTAGCTTCAGGGGACCATAACGAAGGGTCGGCCCCTTTTTTGGTAAGGGCAGTAATGGAGAGGACTGTGGTAGAAAAATTGCAGATGAATTTCCAATAATAATTTGGAAAGCCGAGGAAGCGTTGGGTTGCTTTTAGGGAATTAGGTAAGGGCCAGTCCAGAATTGCCCTCAATTTCTCCGGATCTATGGTGAAGCCTTTATAGGAAATGTTATATCCCAGAAAGGCTGTGGAAGATTGGTGGAAGAGACATTTCTCCATCTTAGCGTAGAGCTTGTTTGCGCGGAGACCCTGGTGTGGTGGACATGCTCCTCTAGGTTTTTGGAAAAAATAAGAATGTCATCTAAGTATACTATGACAAAGATATCCAGAATGTCCCGAAAGATCTCATTCATGAATTGCTGGAATACGGCTGGGGCATTGCAGAGGCCAAACGGCATCACAAGATATTCATAATGGCCACTGCGTGTATTGAAAGTGGTCTTCCACTCGTCGCCCTCCCGGATACGAATCAGATTGTACGCCCCTCTGAGGTCAAGTTTGGAGAATATAGAGGTTCCTTGAAGCCGATCGAAAAGTTCCGAGATTAATGGAAGGGGGGTACCGGTTTTTAACAGTAATTTTGTTGAGACCCCGGAAATCAATACAAGGTCTTAATGAGCCATCGTTCTTTTTCACGAAAAAGAACCCAGCCCCGGCTGGAGAGGTGAAATTCTGGATAAAACCTCTCTTGAGGTTTTCCTGGATATAGGATGACGTAGCCTCTGTCTCAGGCATGGAATGGGGGTACGATTTAGACTTGGGGAGTGTGGCTCCGGGAATGAATTCTATGGGGCAGTCAAACGAGCGATGTGGCGGCAGAACCTCAGTCTGGGTCTTGTTGAAGACATCCTTGAAATCATGGTAAACATCAGGAAGCGTAGAGGGTGGCGGTACGGATGTCTCGAGGCCGGTGAGCGTGGTTACGGAGGCTTTTCCAGAATTCTTCACTGAGGAACCCCACTGGATCGGCAAAATGCCCGTCCAATATACACACGGATTGTGCAGCTGGAGCCAGGGTAACCCCAGAATGACCTGGACTGTGGGCGAGTGAAAGACGTCAAAGATCATAACCTCATTCTGACCATCCGCGGTGGAAAGTGTGAGGGGAACAGATTCCAAGGTGATGAACGCTGGCTGAAGGGGACAGCCGTCTATTGCATTGAGACTGATGGGTACCCTCTTCTTGAGTAAAGGAATCTGGTTCTTGAATGTGTAATCCTGATCCAGAAAGTTACCACCAGACCCGGAGTCGATGAATGCTGAGTCTGACACCCAGACGTTGGGACCCTCAAGGATTATAGGCAACAGAATTCTCTTAGGAAGTTCTTTAGGGGGAGAGGGGCAAGAAGAGTCGGTACCCAGAGAGAGCCCTACAAACCTCACTGGGCATTCCCGTTTTCCAGTCTCAAGCGGCAGTGACGTACCTGATGATCTGGGGAGCCGTAGTAAAAACAGAGACCTTCGTTCCTGCAGCGAGTTCTTTCGGTGGACCGGAGCTGTTGACTACCAATTTGCATTGGCTCTGGGGCATCCAATGCCAGAAGGGCCAGGGGTGGATGTCTAGGAGAGGCTGCATTGGGCAACATGAACCGGGGACACTGGCGTTCCTGTCGTCTCTCCTGGAGGTGCTGGTCAACTCGAATGCTTAGGGCGATGAGATCCTCGAGTGAAGAGGGACGAGGTTGAGCTGCCAGATCGTCCTTGAGAGGTTCGGCCAAGCCCTACCAGTACGCTGTGGAAAGAGCTTCATTGTTCCAATGAGTCTCCGCGGCAATCGTGCAGAACTCTAATGCGTATCTCGCTGCCGACCTGCGACCCTGGGAAAGATGAAACTGGGATGAAGCAGCGGTCTCCTTACAGGCCGAAGTGTCGAAGACCTGCTGGAATTCTCGCCGGAATCTAGGAAAATCTTGGGTTACTTCAGGTCTGAGTTCCCAGAGAGGGGAGGTCCAGGCTAGAGCATCACCCGTTAGCAGGGCATAGATATAGGCTACCTTAGAGCGGTGCGTTGGAAACCGGGATGGAGACATCTCGAACTGGACGTCGCATTGATTCAAGAATTCCCGGCAAGTGAGCGGATCTCCGGCGTACTGGTTAGGCGGAGAGATGTGTGGTTCCGAAGCGCCCGCAGCTCCCAGAGTGGGGGTGGGGGGAGGCACCACCAGAGGTTCTTGAAGGGAGAGGTTAGAAAGCTGTTGGGCCACGGAGGCTACTTTGTCATTCAGGAATTGCCAGTGTTCCATGGTCACACCTTGGTCCACCTCAGGGGGGTCTGCATTTGGTGGGCTCTGCATAATGTAATGCTGTACTGCCCGCAGACCAGACCAGTCCCCAGTACTGAGGTGGGTTAGGGTATAACACACACCCACAGCAGTGAGGGCATTCCCGGAGTGTGGTAGGGTGTGTTGCCGGGTCTGTGAGAGAGAGTTAGCCAGATACTTGCCGAGTCCGGGGCACCAAATGTCCGAGTAGTGAAGTCCAGAAGCCGTGGATCAAGGGTAGGAGAAAGCAGCGTAGTCGTAGTCCAAATCCAGGTCCGGGGGTAGAGAGGTACACGTTGTCAAAATGGAAGCTGAGATCAAGTCCAGAGGGGGTATACGGGGGGGTAGGTACAGGAACCTGAGCTGTAACACAGAAGAGAGCCAGGCATAGAACTCCAAACAGCAAGAGCCACAAGAAACTATGCAGAGCGAGGAAGGAGAGGGCAGACTGGGGTAATATATCGTGGTGGACCAATAGAGGGTAGAGGTGGAGCGGAGGTGTGCCCAGACAGGCCCTGACATAGGATCAGAGACCTAGAGGAGGGGAAAGCCAGGTGTATAGTAGAGAGTGTGATTCTGTCCTCCGGCAGGCAGAGGGCGGGGCCAGCCGTGCGGTGGGCAGGCAGATAGGATCGGGTGCAGAGTGGCACCCGACCGGAGGAGGTAGGGACCCGGCGGGCAGGGTGCACAGTGTGTGCGGAGGCACTCGGGCGGAGCGGGGGGGACACGCCGTGGGGAACGTGTCCCCCAATCCCATACAATAATCATAAAACCTAATAAGCGTTTGAATACAACAGCTCAATAATAAGCAACATAGGGTTAATACCCTAATTGCAGCTGGGGAGGGGGCGTGATGGCTTGGGAGTGAGGGAGGGAGACACTTGGGAATGCATTTACCTAACAAACTGCTAATAATAAATCCCACAGATGTAGTCTACAGTATGGCATTTCTATGTGAGAATGAGTCTAGGATTATGATCCAGATATATTTAAAAATATTTCATAAACATTTTGCAAGTGATAAAAACTTAATAAGTAACCCCAAAACACTGCAGATAATCCTCATGAGATCTATAGAGACAGTGTATTCACTGTGTTGCTAATCTGCATCTGAATTGTCTGCAGCCACCTTCACAAGTGCCACAATGTAGAATAAGAGTTGCAAATGAAACATATATAACAAACGTGGATCTTCTATATCAGGGGTGTGCAAACTAGGGGTGCAATATTTTTCTGGGGGGGCGGGCGCAGGCAGTTGCAGAGGCCCTGCGTTCTTCCCCAAGGCATTTAAATTAAATATTTGCCGATCACGTGAGTCCTCTGTAACTTCACTTACTGGGATTCAGAGGCTCAGTGTGACGCGTCGCAATAGCAATGCACGGTCAAATGATGCCACGGCGTCATTTGACATCTGTTGCTATAGTGACGAGGCGGCGTGATGTCACAAGACCCCGGAAAAAGAGGTAAGGGGGGCATGAGGAGGAGCAGGCAAAGGGGGTGCAGCTCAAATAGTTTGCGCACCCCTTTTCTATATCACCCTTAAGTATGAGAATGATCTGATGAATCTTTATATCTAATCTAATCTCTCTGCTAGTAGTACTATATATATAGTACCACGAAGACAGTCAGCACACTGATGTAGAGCATAAGGCAGATGCTTTTGGATTACTCCCTGCTGTATGCTGTCTCCTTTACTGGTTCTTGGACTGGTAACTATGCTATATATATATATTAACACACATTCCCAGATAGCTCAAACTCCTACATCCACCACATCATGAATATATATTTATGCCAAAATGAGTGCTACTGAGCGTGGCAAATGTATACGTACAACAGAAGACACGGGTGCCCAATGCTGCATCAAATTGACAAAACATATATGGTAATGAGTATAAAGTATATTATAGCAATATTATGGTTTAAGTATATAAAAAGGTGGGGAGGGAGACTCCCAGCAGACAGAGCCTGCAGAGAGTTACAGAGGTGTTGCTGTGACAGGGAGAAACTGCAGTGTCCAATCCAGTGCTGGTCTCAGGCCTGAAAACCAGTCCTTTAGGCACTGGGCAAAGAAAGAGAATAGGGGAAATCTCGGCAAGTTGGTCCATGCGACTAGTTAGGCAGGATATTCCCCAGTTTCCCCAGTTGGGTATGTGTGATGTTTGTGTCTTTTGTATAGTTGTGGATATGTTTTTCCAATAAATTAATTTTATAAACTCTCATGTTCTGTCTGGCGATATTGATCCCTGGTATTAGACCTGGTCTCCCGTGACAGTCATCACCACCCATCACCGTCTGATGAGACGGTACAGGCCTTTTATATGGTCAGTGATGTCACATTTGAGTGGCAAATGGTTCCCAGGCAATCTGATTGGTTGGAGTAAACCATGTGACAAAGTCAATTTTTGGAAAGGATCTGACGTCACTCCCTTTGGAATATGTCACATCCTTTCCAAAAATGGACTTTGTCACATGGTTTCATACAACCAATCGATTGGGGATATACATCTCCAATCTGATTGGTTGAAGTAACATGTGATGGCAGCTATCTTGGTTTTGGTAACATCATCTTAAAGAGAAAGAAAGCACAGCCTTTCTGATTGACTTGCTTAACTCCCTTTACATGACATCACATTAAAAAAAAAATATGTCACATGGTTATCCCAGCCAATCAGATCGCCTGGGAACCATTTGCCACTCAAATGTGATGCATATAAAAGTTCTGTACCATCTCATTTGATTTGTGAAGGAGAGAAAGAAACCCAACTGTTAGCACTCCTACTCTCTATATTGAATGATTGGTTAATTAAGTAAAAAAAAATTCTTTATTGATCATAATTACAGAGAATGGAAAGGAGCGCACGATTCGACAGGAGCAATGAGAGGACCCAAGTCAACAAAATATAAACTTTAATGTGTCATAAGACCTAAAATCCAACGCGTTTCGAACGCTTGTGCGTTCTTTATCAAGATAAAGAACGCACAAGTGTTCCAAACACGTGGGATTTTAGGTCTTATGACACATTACAGTTTATATTTTTTTGACTTGGGTCCTCTCCTTGCTCCCGTCGGATCGTGCGCTCCTTTCCATTCTCTGCATTTACTATCACTGGAAGCTGCACAATGTGCCAGCCATACCGAGGAACTGTGAGTACATTATTGCTACTTCCTTTCTTGAAGACGCTGACACATCCGTATACACAGGGCCATTAACTCCTCTAATCCCGACGGACGTTCCAATGATGCCAGTTCATCCTTGAGATTATCGGACAGCCCTTGTCAGAACACCGCCGACAATGCTTCGTCATTCCACCCCGTCTCTGTGGCAATTGTGTGGAATTCGAGGGCGTAGCGCGCCACCGTGCGGTTCCCCATGGATATATTTAGGAGAGAAGAGGCTGACGTTACCTTCCTTCCTGGAGTGTCAAAAACTCTTTGGAACTCTGCAGTGAATCGGTCAACGTCAGACGTGAGATCGGGTCTTCGCTCCCAAAGCGTCGTCCATCAAGAGGGAGAGTATGTACGCCACCTTAGAGCGAGGAGAAGGAAAGTCTGCAGGCAATAATTCAAACTGTATGGAACACTGGTTTAGGAAACCTCGCCATGTCAAGGGGTCGCCTCCATAGCGGTTAGGGGTTGGAAGGCATGGAGACGACCTCGGAGAGAGCGGAGCATGAATAGGTGCTGGTAGAGCAGGTGGAAGAGCAGCGGGTTGGAGGGAGGTAACCCGGGTATCCAAATCTCCTAGTGATCGTTGGAACCCCTCCATTCGTTGATTATTTTGATTCAAACATTCTGTTTAAACATAGATTCAATTATTTGTAATTGTTGGGCCACCTCAGCGGGGTCCAGGTGCGTTGGGCTGAGCATAATGTCACAGTTGCTCACTGCAACCTGGACTGAACCGTGGGGCCAAGGTGGGGAATATATATAACCACCGCCCTAAGCCATGGGGGTGGGTCCGGATTGCAGAGTCGTGAACGTAGCAGGGTCAGGATAGGAGAGTGGAGAGGGTATGGGTACTTGCCTATGGTGCGGGATTAGAAAGCGTAGAGTAGTCGAGATCCGTAAGCCATAGTCAAGAATAGGAGAGCGTAGAGTAGTCGGTATCCGTAAGCCGTAGTCGAGGATCGGAGAGCGTAGACGTCCATTCAGTCAAGCCAAGGTTCAGGGGGACAAGAAGCGACAGATCAGGTACAAGCAGGGTCACAACAGGTAAGCGAGATAACGAGAACAGGTACTCAAGCTGCAAGTGAGCACGGTGCATAGAAGGTCTATGCTCAGCGATGACCAGAGGATGACTGAAGCATATATACAGAAGGGAACCAATCAGGATGAACAGGGAGGAGTGTTAGACGTAAGTAGACCTGTGATAGGCTGAGGCAGGATGAAACTCAGGTGTAGACCCCTTGAGATTAGTCCAGGCATTCCTACTAGTGCTTGTCTCTTTAAGAGATGTGCATGCATGCCACGCGCGTGCGCGCGACGGGAGTACAGCGCGCTGAGGCACGTGTGCGGATGGGAGCCACCGTGCGCCCCTGGGAGGCGGGGATGACGCACTGCCGGGAAGGAGGCTGCCGGAGGAGCGGAGGGGGCGGCTGCGCGGTCTGACCGGGCAAGAAGGTGCAGGTAAGTGAGGGAATGCAGGAACCGGACGCATGGTCCTGACAACTGTGCTTCCTGAGGGTCTATCACAGCAGCAGGTTTGAGGTGAGGAAACCGCCTCCAGCCGCCAGGATGGCGAATCCTCACATGCAGCAAATTAAGACAGAACTCCTGAATAAACAAGGAGTTTAAAAGTCAGGCAGGAAGCTACCACAGAGAGAGACTTTTCCCAAATCAGTAAGATACCTTATGTCTGGTCCCCAGGCCAGCAGGGAGCACGGTCATGGGATCACCAGGGTATCACACCCAGGAAATAGAATCGCCACGGGTATGAAGAAATCGCAAAACGCAACCCTGCTCCAAGTAACCAGAATTCCAGACGTGATGAGGAAGTGGAGCTCTGATGTGTTCAGAGGGATTGCCTGGATAAATCGGAGACGTCGGAACAGCACACTCAGATAAGGATTTTAATATTGTTTCCTGCTAAAATGTTGAATGATTTGGGGCTGGTAACTGGCTTAACTGGCCAGTCAGATGGCTAGGGCCTGTGCAGTCTAGTAAGTCTCCCAAGGGGAGTAGGGTTTTATGTTATGGTTTTGGTTTGCATTAAAAGGACAATGTGCCTATTTGTTTTGTTGTGGAAAATAAACCGCTGAAAGCTTAAATCCTAAATAATACCTGTTTGAACTCTTACTGACTCTACTGTGAGGCCGTCCTTCCACCATACATTCATACACTGTCATGATGTAGGGATATGACAGGCCTAAATAAAGGGGTCACACCCAGCTGGCAGCCCTGAAATCATGATCGGAATACGAGGTTTTAATGTGTATTGGGTAGTAACCTGCATTCCCCCACTACATCTGTTTTTATCCCCGAATAAGGTTGCAACCCCCTGTAAGCCTTTATTGTATTATTATATGTGTGTAAATCATGTCGGGAGGGAAGGGGTTAACTATATTGTATGTATAATCCTGAGTTCCCTTCTCTCACATTTTTGGCCCCAGGTTGCAGAGTCAGAAATGCTGCTACCCTGGGTTTCTTTGGTTAAATGCCGGCAGCCCCATAGAAGTCTATGGGAATTTTAAACTGACTTGCCGGTGGCCGCTTTTTTACTGCAGTAGATATCGATCTCCCATTGAAGTCAATGGCGCCATAGGCAGATCACTCGCCATGCAAGCCACGGAGGCTACGCATTATAAAGATAGGATTCCAGTTTGTATCTGCTGCAAGCAGCAAGGGTGTAGAGGAGCACAGCAACGTTTCTTGGCAGCATACCAGCTAGTGGACCGCCAAAATCAGGGTAACTCCAGACAGGGAATAGTATTAAAAGGATACTTTAATGGTCAGTATATAAACAGCAATGGTAGGGACGCACCTACGCGTTTCGTCCATAAAGGACTTTCTCAAGGTGTAATTAGAGGTTCATAAGTGCATCCTTATATTCACAAACCTTTTCGCGCCAAAATCGCGGCATCCGTGACGTCATCTCCATGCGACTGATGGTCCCGTCGCTGCTGTGACGCGAGCCAGACTCCTAACTCACGCCCAGAATGGAGAAGACGCATACAAACGCCGCGATTGGCTGAGAAGGCAATACAATTGAATTTTAAAACTTTAATCAAAAAAACTTCATCAAACACATAATGGTACACTGAAAATTCATGTAGACAAAACCAATGAATAGAAGACTAAGCCTGTCCTCTTAGAAAGAGAGGAGGACAGACAAGATCAATCAATAACAAGTGAAAGAAATGAAAAAAATGAAAAAAATATAAGTAAACAAGGTTAAATATATACTTAATATGGGAACCAGGTTAGGAGTAATCAAATTAAGTGAAATAAAATTAAATTAGTGCCTACAAATGTATATGGAGTATTATACACTAGTGGTAGTGATTACTAAACCTAATTCCGGGCACCACATTAGGTATATAGGTACATGTATCAGAGGATGCTAAGGGAACATGGAACTCTCATTCCCCATCTCAATATATTGTTGAAGCTGGAATCATAAACTAAAGACAGTATAGATAAATTAAGTATAATCTATAATTTTAGTATAAATCTATATATATAAATCTATAATTTCACTTAATTTGATTACTCCTAACCTGGTTCCCATATTAAGTATATATTTTAACCTTGTTTACTTATATTTTTTTCATTTTTTTCATTTCTTTCACTTGTTATTGATTGATCTTGTCTGTCCTCCTCTCTTTCTAAGAGGACAGGCTTAGTCTTCTATTCATTGGTTTTGTCTACATGAATTGTCAGTGTACCATTATGTGTTTGATGAAGTTTTTTTGATTAAAGTTTTAACATTCAATTGTATTGCCTTCTCAGCCAATCGCGGCGTTTGTATGCGTCTTCTCCATTCTGGGCGTGAGTTAGGAGTCTGGCTCGCGTCACAGCAGCGACGGGACCATCAGTCGCATGGAGATGACGTCACGGATGCCGCAATTTTGGCGCGAAAAGGTTTGTGAATATAAGGATGCACTTATGAACCTCTAGTTACACCTTGAGAAAGTCCTTTATGGACGAAACGTGTAGGTGCGTCCCTACCATTGCTGTTTATATACTGACCATTAAAGTATCCTTTTTAATACTATTCCCTCTCTGGAGTTACCCTGATTTTGGCGGTCCACTAGCTGGTATGCTGCCAAGAAACGTTGCTGTGCTCCTCTACACCCTTGCTGCTTGTATGTACCCTGAGAGGATTGCACGCTGGATCGGAACCACCCTTCCAGGACACCACCAAGGAAGGTAAAGGGCTTATGCCCATCATACTATTACCTCCCAGTGCTGGACTGACTGATATATTTCCCCCAGGGTGGTATATACCATTATAGGAGACCTATTTTGGGGTACCCGTGTGGGCACCACCAGGCCTCTGGTTTTTCACCCTGGGATGTTATGGATGGATTATTCTACATGTCCTTGAACGTGGATCCAATATGGTATATATAATTTATGAGCTATCTATGGTGAAGCACCAATAAACACTACTTACCTGTATCTGCTGCAATGTTAAACACACATAAATCCTATCTCAGCGTGTGAAGAAGCTATCCAGCTGATTTTTGGATATGTCAGTACATATATAGCTAAGATTGCACACATGTTTATAACGCAATTCCTTCACTGGAAAATGTATTTTAGAACTTGTCAATGTTTTTTCTTAAGAACACACAAAGGAGTGACCGAAGGGGTCACCCAAGCCACCAAATAATTGCACTCATGATATGAATGTAAGGGACAGACCACCAAAGGTACCGCAATACCATTTAACTCAAGACGCAAAATTATAAACTTTAATAAACTGTAAAACACGACGAAAATATGTGACATAATATATACAGTGTAGTTAAAACACTCCATGGACGAGACGGAGCAGCTGGTGAATAAATGTAAGGACTGCAGATCCCAGTGTGAGGTATAGTTGTAAGGTATAATAACCACACTTAAACAGGTCCTGTTGATGCCGGATCTGATGCAACTATATATACCCCAAATAAGTATTCACTGGAGAAATAGGTCCAAAACAGACAATAGCCATGCTCACATGTAAAGTAAATGCAGCAAAAGGCTATACAAGCAAGATCCCAACTAGTAGTGATATTGCCCTTAAGTCATAGCTAGATACTAAAATTATGGCTTAAGGTATAGAACTGCAGACTAAATTGCTATAGGGGAGGTCACTACTAAACCGTTAAAGCATACAATGCCTGGATAACAGATGGAAATACACCACAGAGTAGCAATGGGATCCTAACTAGTTGCTGCCTCAAATATTATAGAGCAATACAACCTGATACGTAGAGTTACTGAAGTCAGTGATGTGCTTCTAATAAGCCGCTTGTATGCTGTTTCAGGAGGCAGTCGGTATAATTAGTGTCCACAAACTGCTAATTTCACAGCGCTCTGCACGTCTCTGTGACAGTCAGGAAGACTGACGTCACTCTACCCGACAGCTGTTTCGCACGTCTCGGCGCGCTTCTTCACAGGGGGAGGAGTCCTGTGTCAATGGTATCTCTGACCTCAAATAAAGGGAGGTGAAAAAGGATGATCAGCTCGCAACCAATCGTGGTGCGAGTGCTACAGGAGGGGAGGGAAGTAACTCCCCTTCTCCACATAATTAAAGCTTGAATACCATGTTACCAATTGTAACACAGACATAAAAGAACATATACGATACATTATATAATGTTTTTGCTATAAGTTATAATATAGGGCAGAGCTCATCAAATGGAGCTTTGATGGGTTAAGTGTATGCATGGGAGAACACTTAAAGTCCTTTTGTGATGTCCTACACTTCCCGACCCCTGTGGATAAGTAATACCAGAGGTGAGACAATATGCTGATCAAAGGGGCTATGACTCACCCCATTGAATATGCAGACCGGGTCTCACAACTAGATGATAACCATTCCGCTTGTCAAAGGTGACGCCCTGAGACAAAGCTTTGACAGTCCACTGACACTTAGGCCAGACTTTCGGACTACAGATAATTTGGCTCTGTTTTCTAAGTGGGGGCTAGTTCAATGCCCACTGCGCATGTCTGGAGCTATCAAGGGAGGGTTAAATCAGCTCTCCAACGTTACTTGGCAATGTCTGATAGGTGCAAGATAATTCATTGCCAATCCGATGAGGCTCATGTTAAAATCCAGGTCCCTTAGCTTTTAAAGGTGCCTGCAGCCTCATCCCTGTGCTTGTCGTGATTTTCCTGATTCCTGAATGAACTGCTATTCCTAACATCAGAATATTTCATTTCCCACTACCCAGTAAGTGTATATATCAATTGTTAGTTGCTTAATTGTGCATGTATGTCTTATAAGAAATAAACCTGTAAGTTTATATTACCAAAAGTCTTGTTCAATCTAAAACCAGGGTGTTTGAGGTATAAGTGACTGATCTCCCTTGACATACACACATACACTGGATAGATGTCACGCTGTGCTCACCACAAACAAGACGAGACCCCAGTACTGAGATGGGAGTAGGTAAACACTAGCCACAGACACAGGGGTCAAGTCCGGAGTGCAGGCTAGTCTTGGTAGCCGTTTCTGGAGCGGAGAGGTCAGGGTTGTCGTTATACTTGCCGAGATCAGAGTAGGAGAGGTCCGGAATGTAGAAAGTACTATAGCCAAGGTCAGGTTTGGAGAAAACAGGAGGGTCGAGGTACAGTGCCGTGGTAAGGGTTTGAGAGGAGCGGAGGATTAGAGATAACCGAGTTCGGAATACCAGAGAGACGGAGGGTCCAAGAGCAAGCCGGGTCAGTACACAGAAGATCAATCTAAGCAGCAAAACAACGGAACAGAAACAAGTCAAGGAGAGAGGTAAACACAGAGAAACAAGAATCTATGCTCAGCCAAAGTGCCATTGGCACAGCTGAACATAAATAAACAAGATTAGCCAGTCCCCCTGGGGGTGGAGCTGAGGCGCAGCCTCCGCGGAAGCCTGTGATAGGCTGGTTCCGAGATCAAGGTGTAGCTTCTAGAGCTGATGAACAGAGGTTGACACGGAGATTGGGTGCGTCGCGCGTGCATCACGCAAGTGTGCCACGCACCGATGACGAGCGATGTGATTTGGAGGCAGAGGCCTTCCCCGCGGCCTCTGAGGATGTCAGGAGTGCTCGCATGCGTGGGTTGAAGGCACCGCATTGCCAGTGGAAGCCCTGTGCGTGTGTGAGGGTTGTGTGAGGACGCGCGGCTCTAGGAACTTGGCAGCGGGTGCAGGTCTGATGAGGACAGGGCTGTGCGTGCGCAGGATTAGTGCGGGAGCACGCATGAGTCCGCGCAGTTCAGGAGTCCGATAAACAGACAGAGAGATAGATAGATAGATAGATAGATAGATAGATAGATAGATAGATAAAAAAAATAGATAGATAGATAGATAGATAAAAAATAGATAGATAGATAGATAGATAGATAGATAGATAGATAGATAGATAGATAGATAGATAGATAGATAGATAGATATTCTGACTGGGTTTCTGTTGAAGAGTGACAAAAAAGGCTAAAAACAAAACATACAATATCAAACCACATACAAATTGACAAAAAAAAACACTAAAATCCAACATTTAATCATTATGAACTTTTTCCTATTATTTATATCATGCTGTTAAACTTTAACTTACAGAAAATGTAATTGAAATTGGAGTTTTATTTACAGTACATATTTTAGCCAAAGTATCATGAGCTTTACCAGCTCATCAGTCCTAAGGGTGAAATGTATTTAATATTATGCAGTTGCTATTATTTTCAATATTAAAATTAAGAACATATATAATATTATGTTGTAACATTTAATGATCTGCTCCAGCATTTTCAAAGGAAAAACAATATTTTTAATAAAATGTCAATATAAAATAAAGGAAATGTATAGACATATGGGTTATCAATTATTAATCTTAAAATGAATCAGAGTTAAATCTAAATGTGTAGAAATTGAGTAAATTGCAAATTGAGGTCTTCATGTCACAATAAGTGGTTATCAACATCCCTGCAGTATGTCAGCATTCTAATAATTATAATCTAGTATGCCCCCTGTGTAACAAATATAATTATCTTAACAGCTTTTCTACTCAGACTCCATGCATTTCCATTACAAAGTCAGCATCTTTTAATTAGCATGATGTAATAAATTAGCAGTTTTAAAGTCTGTTAAAAAGTCCCCATTTTCTCATATATTTAATCCTCTGTTGATGTGAAAAAATCTATTCTAAAAAGGCTGATACAGTACCTATTTCAGTTCATGCTATATAGGCCTACAGTATACTGTAGCAGTACAGCATACACTCATTTCTGTTAATAAGGAGTTAATTTCGCACATGGTAAAAAAAAGAAAAAAAAAGAAATTTGGGGGCTTTTACTATAATCCTATGGCCTAACCCTAACTTATCAACATTCCAGTTAAAAATGTACCGGCTGTGATATAAAACAGCACTAGCAACAAGGTGCTGTAATGGTGCTTTAATGATAAATAGGAGTTAATAACCGCAAGTAATGTAATGGAGAGAGCAATCATTTACTTCTATTATTGGATTATAAAATAACAGTTATTGCAAATCCTATGACAGAAAATACATTAACCCTTTAGATGTCTGTGGCTACCAATGTATGTCACAGTCATCAAAATGATAATACCTTCCCAACACTACACTACTAACCCCTAAGGCAAGTAAAAGGTTAACCTCTACCATCATGCCATCCCTGGCACCTATTCCCAACCTCCAAACCCTCTACCCCATCCTCACAAACCTGACACCCCTCTACAATAACAGGTACTTTCCAAATTAGCCAAACTTGGATAATAGTTTTTTTTGTCAATATAAACACAGAATATATAGCAAATAAAACCATTAAAATGGCATCCATTAATATAAAAATATAGCAGATGTTATTGCAACCATTGTCACGCTATAACAAGATGAGCAAAACACGCTCTGCTTTTTCTACAGTGATAATATGTATAATATACAGATGTACCAAGGCTTACTGTTCCGCGTGAAACCAAATGCAATTCCATGTCACTGCATTGCATGTTGCGTCAGAGTAACCGCAGCTGTCAAATTGTTTAGTAACGATAGATGGTCTTTAACCTAAATTCAATTCACAGTATTCAGTGTCTATTGCTACAATAATGCACGCTTGTGTAATACAACCCATCTATTATTCCCATACACTTTTTCAATGCTTTGAAACTTCAAGAGACCCAGTTAGTCTTTATAAACTATGACATATTTATTAAAGTAAACTATAGAAGAATGTATTGTACTGAACATCAGTGGAAGGCTTATGGAAATATGTTGCTTTATACAATAACAGAAATAACAAAGACGTGGGAAAAATAAAAATACATTCTTCTTAAACCAACATGTCTTGGCTGTCACTTATACAGTTTCACCTGTAAGATAATCGAGGAGAAATAGAATAAAAATCTTTGCTGCTACATGTATGTTAGAACACTGCTGCACAGGTGCACTCTATCTATATGTAGCGGTCATGTAAAATGGCTACAGTCATCTCTCCTGCTGACAGTAAGGCCTGGTAAGTTGCAAGTTACCTGGGAGGGCTGGTAAGGCTGACCTGACCAGGATGAGTAGGGCCGAGCGGACCATAATGGCTCGTTATAAATCATCCCACGGGTTGGAGTACCCGTATGTCCCTGAGCCTCTTATGGATGAAATAGAGGAAAACAGAGGGAGGTGGCTTAGGGAGGCCATTGAAATGTACTTAGTCGGAAGAGGAAGTGCAGTGGTAGGGAAGAAGGCCGAGGAGCGGATAGAGCACTTAGTACGCATATGGGGCATAGGGAGGAACATTTACAAACATAGGGTGACATATAGACCCGAGAGGGGACTGCCTAGGCACTATCATGTCACGTCCTGGACATGGGCGGAAGAGAGGTTAAGAAACCTGACCCGAGTCACTATTATTAGGGGGTACTAATGCATTACGCGGGTTCGTGGCTGCTGGTCGGGGCGGGCTTGGCGGAATGTACTGTAGACATTTTGTTATGATACTATGGAAATTTGTATGTGAAGTTAACCTAATTATGTGTTGTATTTCAGTGCTTCCTGGAAAAGGGTATACAAATTTAGGTCCCAGCGAGGTCGATGGGATTCACCAGGGGGAGAATGTAGCGGTCATGTAAAATGGCTACAGTCATCTCTCCTGCTGACAGTAAGGCCTGGTAAGTTGTGGGCATGCCAGCAGTAATTATGGAGGTTTGCCCTCACACCCTGGTGGGGTGCCCTGTGTATGGATGGGAGTGGTCACATGCTCTGACTCCATGGTTAGTGATGTCAGAGGTGTGTCAGCTTCCAGAGTGTACATAAGGCACAGCACTGTGTCTAAGAGTTAGTCCTGCGAGAGTTCTAGTACAGGTTCTGCCAGAGTTCTATCTGAGTCCAGTTCTAGTAGTCTTGGGAGTTCTATTCAGTCATGAGTTAATTGCAAGTTCTAGCAGATGGTTATGTTATAGTAACTGAAGAGGAGACTGTGTCCAGGGACCTGGCACAGGGCAGAGATCCCTGCGGGGATAGGGAATCCCTATTTAAGGAGAACTACACCTTTTAAAGGGAGGCACTGACTGAACATGAGTGGCTAGAAATCTACTGCGAGGGGCAGCTAGCCCACTCAGGCAATAAAGATGTTCTCAATCACAAACCCTCTCGTGTACATGTGTGGAGTGAATGTACAGAGAGGAGCACCACAGAGGAGTTCCTCAACAGGACCATCCCCATGCGGACGCAGGGACCCTGATGAGGTGGAGGCGCTGCACTGGAACTAGGTGAGACTCAGCACACTACCTCAGCTGCCAGTCTGGACGGGTCCTCCCCACACACCATCATGCGGGAGACTCAGGAGTCCTGTTGCCAACAGGTGCACCACCAGACACTACCACACTGTAATGGGGGCCGGTTAGACCACAGGGGCCAATGTGAGATTGGGTGGGTCAGGCCGGTTCAGAAATACCGTTACATTTGGAGGCGCTGCTGAGAGCAGATCTGTCATCAGGACAGGCTCTAGCTAGGCACACTGGGAAACAGGGAGAGAGTCTGCTGCCACTCTGTGCTGCGTAGGGACAGACCTAGGGGTGGTCAGGGGGCTGACGGGATATTGTCAGTTCGCAGGGACGACCTAGGGGCCTGAAAGGAGTGAGGGGTCTGGAGCTGGGCTATTGCTGACCGAGTCACTTTGAGGCAGTGCTAGTTGGTAGGACGCAAGAAGGGATAGCCTGTTAACGTGGTCAGGAATCCTGGAGAGGGTCTGCGCTAGGCTGACCAAGAGAGGTAGACGCCCCAAGTACTGCATGGCAGAGCCAGAGTACTCTAGCCCATTCCAGACACTTACCATAGGGAGCACAGACTGGGAGGAAGGAGTTACAGCAGACACTGAGAGAGTGAGCCTAGCCTGAGGTAGTGCAACATGAGTCCAGCCTAGATCAGGTACACATGTGGTGGTGCATCTGAGCAATCTTTATTGTACTGGTGTGGTGGCTGCTCCGCAGAGCGGAGCCCCATGTACGATAATTGGTACGAGAGTGTGACAACCCAAAGAATGGAGGATCCGCGTGGCGCGGAGAACCCAAAATGGCGACCAGAGGCTGATGGGGAAGGCACCCATGGCGTGCGCCCCACTGAAGAGCAAACTGTCGCTGAGTTGTCTTTAACCAATCTGCTCTGGAGTGGAGCGAAGGCCGTGGCTGCCCCGTTTCTGTCCTGTCTGGGACACCGAGGGGCCACCCTTGAAGAGTGTGAGGACATTGTGATAATTGGGGGAGAACCCCGCGAGGAGAGCAAACAAACTGACTTTTTGGGCTTAAAAGCCAACCAAAATGGCGGTTCCCGCTTGCTAGGGAAACCGCATGGGCCAGTCGCAGAGAAAATGGCTGATACAGAACTTGCAAAGAGCTGGCCGGGAATGGCGCGAACAGCAGAGCCCCGCCCTGATGGGGGACATGGCGCGAAAGCTATGGCTGCGCCTTCATGGACAGTGACTCACTCGGCCCCTGTGCTGAGTCAACCGCTTAGTCTATGGGACCCTCCCCTGATTTCCACCAGGGGGAGTGACTTTCAATTATGGCCTGTGGGAATGCACCCACTGGGCCCAGGGACTGATATCCAGACGGCGCCACTACAAGAAGTAGTTCCGGCCGCGGAGGTAACGTGCAAAAAGGAGGGATATTTTGCACGAAAAGCAGCAGCTAGGAGAAGGCGGGAACTAGCCGCAGCCCAAGAATCCCACTCTGATGAGGAAATTGGCACGAAAACGCAGACCGCGCCCACCAGGACTGAGAAAGGCGCGGCCTTAATTAAGGGGCATGATATTCCTCTGTGGGATCCGCCCATAATTGCAACCCCTGGGGGCGGGTTCCAGCTATGTCAGCGGAAGGAGGAGCCGAAGCAGGAAGTGGCTGGCCCAGAAGCTTCTACCGGTCAGTTGCGAGGAACCACTGACCTGGAGAGACCCATACTGAAGGTGGTCCCTACTAAAAGAATGGCCTGCCCTCCCACTGTGGGAACTATGGTCTCCACCCAGCCATTCTCGGTACCCGGCGGGGTATTGGTGGTCAGGGTGGCTAACACCGAGACGGTGGTCGGGCTCTGCTTACAATGCGGGCTGCCCAGAGGCACTGTCAACACGGCGGCACGTTGCCCACATTGCGGGACATTATATTTGTGGCCCATGCCCACATTTATACCTATCCAACCTGCTGACCCCCCGGGGGATACGGCTAAGCGCTCCGCCGAGTCCCCTGGCGCACTGTGGAGCAGCCGTGCGAGTCCCGGAGAAAGGGGACTGGAGTCGACCAAGTCGGCTGGGTCAGTAGCGACCGAGGCGGTCGGGTCACTCCCCGACCGCGCAGAGAAAAGACTTTCGCCACGCTCGGTGACCCCGAGATCAGGGAAGGGAGATTACTCCGACGAGGATCTCCGTGAACTAGCGGTGGCGAAATCGGGGTCCCAGAGGGACCCAGGACGGACGACACCCCGTGGGGTGAGTGGCAGTCTGGAAAACAGGGCGTCCCCCACAGATCGGCGAGCCGAGAGACGGAGTCTCGCCGTCCCAGGACCTGGCGGCGACGGGAG
Source organism: Ascaphus truei (assembly GCF_040206685.1). Classification (NCBI taxonomy): domain Eukaryota; kingdom Metazoa; phylum Chordata; class Amphibia; order Anura; family Ascaphidae; genus Ascaphus; species Ascaphus truei. Next base: position 235,863,268 of record NC_134483.1, read on the forward strand.
AGAGACACCAACGCCCCTGCGGACTGGTAAGAGAAACAGCCCCATCACTTACCTTGTCCCGGCAGACAGCGCAGCGGAGGAAGGGCCGTGCCAGGCCCGAGGCGCACGTGGAGAGACGGCATCACTTCCGCTGAAGACGACGGCGGAGCTTCCGGATGTCGTCATCGAAGAAGAGATCCCGAATGGGGATCCGACCCGAGATGGCGGCGTTTCCGGTTCCGGGGAGGACATCACTTCCGGTGGCGACAGCGGAACCGCTGGGAACGATGCAGCAACGCTTCGGCGATCGGGGGAAGGTCCCCGATCACCTCCAAGGCCCAGGAGTTGGATGGGCGATCCGAGGACTGAGGAGGGTGAGATATCCTCATTGGACCAGTCTACGGACAGCCAGGAACGGGTCGTAACCCCGTGGGGTCCTATCACTCGCCCTTATGCCCCATCCCCTGTCCTAGATAAAGCCCCTGGCCCTGTCACCTGTTCCACGGGATCCCCGCCTAGCCTGGAACTTATGGACATACCTTTGGGGGGGGAGGAGAGACGGACTGGGGAAAGACAGCGCAGTGGCGCTACGGAGGGCGATTCTCGGGGAGGGGGAGAATTGAGAGTGGCTGCGGTAGGCCGTTGGTTGCCCCCTGCAGTTCCTGAACCGGTGAAAAAGGCCCCGGGATCTTATAGGTGGTCTGTACCGCGATCTGAACGGTCGTCGGGGGTATTATCCCTGGAAGATGATGGGGAGTCAGGGGGGTCACATAGATTCCGAGAGCACCGTTGGTGGGCCCCACTATTCGAAGGGTACTCCGCATGGATGGACCGCACTCGGTTCCTCATCCGGCGAGAAGATGTAGTGGATTACTGGTGGGCTGCGGGAGAGTTCACACCTGAGCAAAGGGATAGAGAGTTGCAGGAGCGATGGCTGCAGATTGAGCATAGGGAGATAGAACCCATGGGTCCTAGCATCCTGTCAGACCCCGTGGACCCTGATGAGCCCCTATCATGGGTGTTACCTGGGAGGGCTGGTAAGGCTGACCTGACCAGGATAAGTAGGGCCGAGCGGACCATAATGGCTCGTTATAAATCATCCCACGGGTTGGAGTACCCGTATGTCCCTGAGCCTCTTATGGATGAAATAGAGGAAAACAGAGGGAGGTGGCTTAGGGAATCCATTGAAATGTACTTAGTCGGAAGAGGAAGTGCAGTGGTAGGGAAGAAGGCCGAGGAGCGGATAGAGCACTTAGTACGCATATGGGGCATAGGGAGGAACATTTACAAACATAGGGTGACATATAGACCCGAGAGGGGACTGCCTAGGCACTATCATGTCACGTCCTGGACATGGGCGGAAGAGAGGTTAAGAAACCTGACCCGAGTCACTATTATTAGGGGGTACTAATGCCTTACGCGGGTTCGTGGCTGCTGGTCGTAGCGGCCTTGGCGAAATGTACTGTAGACATTTTGTTATGATACTATGGAAATTTGTATGTGAAGTTAACCTAATTATGTGTTGTATTTCAGTGCTTCCTGGAAAAGGGTATACAAATTTAGGTCCCAGCGAGGTCGATGGGATTCACCAGGGGGAGAATGTAGCGGTCATGTAAAATGGCTACAGTCATCTCTCCTGCTGACAGTAAGGCCTGGTAAGTTGTGGGCATGCCAGCAGTAATTATGGAGGTTTGCCCTCACACCCTGGTGGGGTGCCCTGTGTATGGATGGGAGTGGTCACATGCTCTGACTCCATGGTTAGTGATGTCAGAGGTGTGTCAGCTTCCAGAGTGTACATAAGGCACAGCACTGTGTCTAAGAGTTAGTCCTGCGAGAGTTCTAGTACAGGTTCTGCCAGAGTTCTATCTGAGTCCAGTTCTAGTAGTCTTGGGAGTTCTATTCAGTCATGAGTTAATTGCAAGTTCTAGCAGATGGTTATGTTATAGTAACTGAAGAGGAGACTGTGTCCAGGGACCTGGCACAGGGCAGAGATCCCTGTGGGGATAGGGAATCCCTATTTAAGAAGAACTACACCTTTTAAAGGGAGGCACTGACTGAACATGAGTGGCTAGAAATCTACTGCGAGGGGCAGCTAGCCCACTCAGGCAATAAAGATGTTCTCAATCACAAACCCTCTCGTGTACATGTGTGGAGTGAATGTACAGAGAGGAACACCACGGAGGAGTTCCTCAACAGGACCATCCCCATGCGGACGCAGGGACCCTGATGAGGTGGAGGCGCTGCACTGGAACTAGGTGAGACTCAGCACACTACCTCAGCTGCCTGTCTGGACGGGTCCTCCCCACACACCATCATGCGGGAGACTCAGGAGTCCTGTTGCCAACAGGTGCACCACCAGACACTACCACACTGTAATGGGGGCCGGTTAGACCACAGGGGCCAATGTGAGATTGGGTGGGTCAGGCCGGTTCAGAAATACCGTTACATATACTATGGAACGCATATGCATTCCATTAAATTCAGATAACCTAGCAGTACTACCGAAATAAAATGAAGTAGAGAGTGGTCCGACACTGGTACTGTGTATATATAGACCAATCTAGGATACCCAACACAGATAAACTGAAGGTGTTACTCAAATTGAAATGAGTCACGGGTATAGTAGTAGAGAGTGGTTAGCTGTTGTTATCATTATGACAACCTGGTAAATCCAAACAGAGGTACACCTATTGTTATTCCCAAATGAGTCTGATTCATTTGTATAGTAGTAGAGTGTGTTCATATGCTTATTGTAAGACTTCTAGTCCAGGCTTTGGCTTGAACCCATCCTTACCTGGCTGCTGTGGACATTTTGATTACTGGCAGCCTACTATATTGGCTGCACCTATTCAAGGGCTTAGCCCCTGCCTGAGCATTGTATACGTTTCCCTGTGTTCCTGGCCACCTTGGGTTCTAGTTACTGAGCCTTCCTTGTTTGTGAGCCATCCTTGTGGCTTCCCTTTTCTGGAGGCTAGCATGTTCATTTGAAATCCCTGTTGCTGAACCCAGATCATGACATCTACCTACCTGCCTGCCGCCTGCCCTGACCTTATACCAATCTCACTTGATTCCTGGATCCAACTCCTGGGGTATCCCATAACTCTGGAACCCTGATTTATAGACACATTCTGTGAAGACTTTCTCTGACAACCCCACACTGAAACTTACAGCCTAGAAATCTCCCAGTCCCAGCATCCCAGGAAAGACAAAATACACATAAATCTTTAATGTCGCATTATTTGCACACAGTCACAGAAATGCATTTGGGACATCTGGGTCTAAGAGCTGACACTCCACGGATCAGGGGTAACCAAATGGGCTGAACCTTTATTAGTGAGCCTGGTAAACCCCTTCACACTGTAGCACTATCCACCATCAGGGCAGTAGGGCTAGGGCAGTAGCTAAAGCTTTGATAGTCATATTCACTCGAGTAGTTTTCCCTAGTTGGATTCTGACTGATAAAGGGTCACAATTCATGAGTGTCTCTGGGAAGCGCATGACCCCATACCACCCCCAGACAAGCAGTCTATGTGAGAGGTTTAATGGTACCCGGAAGCAGATGCTTTGAGCTTTATAGAGGCTGAAGGGAAAGATTGGGAGATTCACCTACAGCACTTGCTGTTTGCATACCGATAGATACCACAAGAATCTACCGGGTTCTCTCCCTTCGAGCTGCTATATGGTCGCAGGGTACAGGGACCTTTTGACTTATTCAGTTTTGGATACTGATACCAATACTGATGCTTCTGTGCCTCTGTTTGTGGTAGATCTCAGGGACTGGTTAGAAATGCTTGTAGGTTTGGAACAGGCTAACCACAGGGAGGCTCAGACCAAGCAGAAGACTTAGGGCCTCATGCACTAAGCACCGAAAAGCCTTTTATCACCATTTTTTCGCCAAAAATGCCTTCCCGATTCAGAAAGCGCCGATAAGTGGCCAAAAGCGGCAATTTTTGTTCCCGATAAAAAATTATCAGCAGCCGGGTGCCGATAAGCCACTTATCGGCACTTTTTGAACTCGGCTGAATTCAGGTAGCCCCGATCAGCTTTTCGCTGCTGATCGGCACTCCCGAATTGAGATTTTTACGCCAATCCATCCGCCAACTACAGTTGGCGGGTTGGTGATGTATAAGCATCGGCAAGGTCGATACTTAGAAAAAATAAGGCCTTTTTCCTGTCTGTGATTGATGCAGGGGGTCTCCGGAGCTGATACCCGCACCGGAGCCCCCCTGCATGCATCCGAGGCACGAAAAATGCATTTAAAGGCCACTTCATTACCTTTGCGGCAAACCGCTAAGGCAATGAAGGGGTTAACCCGCTGTGCCAGGTTTATTGTGGGTAGCGGGTGTGGGTGAAGGGGGTATTTGGCCTTTATTGCTTGTTTAGGGCTTGCGGGGGGGGGGTTGCGAGTGCACTTAACCCCTTCACGACCGTAGCGGTCATGAAGGGGTTAAGCCCTCCCGCTACCCACCCGCAAGCCCTAAACAAACCACCGTGGGGCCAAATACCCCCTTCACCCCCCCCCCACTACCCACAACAACAAAAAAACACGCTCAAAAGCCCCACACTAAATAAATAAATTTATATATATATATATATAAATATAAATAAATATATATATATATATATATATATAAATATATATATATATATATATATATATATATATATATATATTACCCCAACAAACCCTATACCCCCCTAACATACACATATATGCACATCAATGATACTATAGGCCGGCAGGGGGCCCTCGGTTGTTACCCGCAGGCCTGCATTACCAATTCTGTGCCCCCCCCCCCAACTAATGTCAAAACACATACATACTTATAAAGAACCCCCCACCCTAACACATACAGTATAGAAAGGGGCACAATTACTATTATCCACAAATGGATAATAGTGAATGTGCCCATTTTAAATACATAAAGAACAATAAATACAATAAATACATATAGCACTCACCCTATGTCCGGCTGCCACAATGAAGGCCATCCTCATCTTCATCCTGCCCATGCACCCTCCGATGCTGCAAAACAGAAACAAGAATAAAAACATACAATGTAATGTCCCCTAACCCCTTAATCACCATAGCGGTTATTAACCGCTACAGTCATTAAGGGGTTAACCCAACCTCACCCACCACTCGGGAGGCCTACATACCCTCCTCCACTAACCCCCCACCCCGTGAGGCCTAACCACACTCACCCAATACCCATCCGGGAGGCCTACCCACATACCCTTGGGGCCAATACCCCTTCCCCCCACCCCCAGTACCCACAATAAAAACAATACACAGCCCACAATAAACATCATTCTATTTATTAAATACATAACCCACCCCTTTTGCCTCCCCATAAATACATAATGTATTCTTTTACATACAGGGTTCATCCAGGCCCACGTGAGTCCCCGGTTGGCCCGACGGTTCACCTCACAGACCTACAGGTTACCAGCAACTTGTTTCATACAGATTCTGGAGGCCTATTGGTGGGTCCCGCCAGGCACCATGGCCCACCAGATGGTCACCGTGGGCCACAATTGGGTCCCACGGTAGGCCCGCGGATGTCTGGGAGCCCCGGGTCAGACCCAAAGGTGTCTGCGGGGCCTCGGGTGGTTCCCATAGGTGTCTGGAGACCCACGGGTGGGCACTACGGGTCCGCGGTGCCCCCACAGATGTGGGGACACCAGTTCTTCCCCGCAGGTGCCTCCCGTGGACCCAGCAGCCTGAAACCCGTGAGATACCCGAGGAAACCGCAAGTGATCTCCAGAGGTCTCACGCAGAACCAAAAGGAACAAACCCTGAATGTAAAATAAATAAACCTGACCTATACATTCAATACATCAATCCCCCACCCCCAACACATACAGTACAATAATGTGCCAAATAATTATTATCCAGATAGGGATAATAGATTATTTGCCCATTATTAAACACATTAACTAGCATATTAAAATAAATAAAGTACTACTGACCTCATCAATAAGAAGCCCCCGTCGCCAGCACAATCCTTGTCCTCCGTTGCCCACAAAATACATAGCCAATACATAGCAATAACATTCAGATATCAATTAACCCCTTAATCACCTTATCGGATAATAACCGCAAAGGTAATGAAGGGGTTAAGCCACCCTGGCCCGATACTCACCCTTCACCTATTCATTTGTACAGTGGCTTCATCATGCAACTATATATATACACACACACACATATATATATATATATATATATATATATATATATATATATATATATATATATATATATATATATATATATATATATATACACACACATGATGAACCAATATACAAATAAATGTAGAAGGGTTATCAAAAACATTCTCTACTACAAATACCACTTGGGATGTAGTTCCCATGCACTGATTGGCTACCGTACCATGTGAGGCCAGCCATTTTTCTTTTCATGACGTCATCTTAAAGGCAATTGAAGCTCAGCCATTCTGATTGGCTGTGCTTTCATTGCCTTTAAATGACGTCATTATTTTTTTTCTCGGCCAAACCACATGGTTTTCACGGCCCAATCAGGGCCGTGGGAACCATATGACGAAAATGTGATGTCATAGGCCTATAAAAGCCTATGTCGTCTCATTTTGAAGGCAGATGCAGAGGAGGAAGGACCTCCTACAGAAGAAGAAGGCCAGGGCGTTGCCAAAGAAGACAAGAAGACCCCGGAAGAGACCGGAAGAAGATACAAGAAAGAAGAATACAGATGAAGATGGATTACAACTAGAAGACCCCTGGATTGTTTTGTTTTTTTATTTTAATGTTTATTATTTTATGGTTTATTGTTTTATGGGTTCCTGTGCGTGGATTGGTTCGAGAGTAAGCTGTTCAATGGGAGTCGGTGAGTGGGTCAAGTAATGGTAAGTGAACAAAAGAAATGTATTTTATTTAACTTGTTCTTTTTTTTTGTTTTTTTTTACAAGTGTTTTTTTTTGGGGGGGGGTATATCATTTCTTGCCACTGTATGTATGTATGTATGTAAGTATGTACTGCTGCGGCAGCTTTTATTCTTACTAATAACTGGCATGTACCTGGCATGTTCCTGGAATGTGACACTTTTCACCCAGAGCATGCCGGGCTCCTTTTGCCTTCCCAGCCAGGGGTCATGCCCGGCTGACGCGCGGTTGATGTGTTAATTAATAATGGTTCCGGATTTACTAGGCTGCAATGCTTCGCGTGTCCGCCAGATGGCATAAATTCATGAATTGTAATGCAGTATATATATATATATACATATATATATATACTGTATAACAACAACCCCTATAACCCCTAACATACAGTACTGTACACATACAGTACTGTATATGCACATCAATGATAATGTAGGCCGGCGGGGCCAAATGTGATTGCAGCAGAGAGAGAACCGCTGCTCTTTCTGCGCAAACATCGGCACATTCAAAATTATTTAAAATACATTTTTATTCATAGTGTAGATGTGCAGGGGGTCTCCGGAGCTGAACCGCGTTGGTTTCAGGTCAGGGGACCCAATGCTCCTCGAGATACAGGCCCCTTTATGAGGTGCCGGTATCCCTCTGCGTTTAAAGGTCCCGATCACGTGACCGCGGTCTGTAAAGCAAGCAGAGGGATACCGGCACCCCCTAAAGGGGCCTGTATCTCGGGGAGCAGGGGGACCCAGGACCTAAAACCACAGCGGTTCTGCTCCGGAGACCCTCTGCACATCTACACTGTGAATAAAAACATATATAAAAAACCACTCGTTCTTTACCTTAGCGGCTATGTGCTATGGTAACGAAGCAGCATTTCTGTATTTTAATAATATTGTACAGTGAGCAGGGGGTTCCCTGAGCCAGAAATTAATGCTCAGGGACCTCCTGCTCCTGCACAATATTATTAAAAATACTGAAATGCTGCTTCATTACCTTAGCGTATAGCCGCTAAGGCAATGAAGGGGTTAACCCACCGTGCCCGCTTTATTGTGGGTAGCGGGGGTGGGTGAGGGGGGTATTTGGCCCTTGGTGTGAGTTTAGGACTTGCGGGGGCTTGCGGGTGCACTTAACCCCTTCACGACCGTAGCAGTTAATACCGCTACGGTCATGAAGGGGTTAAGCCCTCCCGCTACCCCCCGCAAGCCCTAAACAGTCACCGTTGGGGCTAATACCCCCTTAACCCACCCCCACTACCCACAATAAAAAAAAAACTCACACACAGCAGCCGCCAAAAAATAAATAAATAAATCTAAATAAATAAATGACAATAAATAAATACATTTGAAATACATTTTAATTTATAGTGTAGATGTGCAGGGGGTCTCCGGAGCTGAACCGCGTTGGTTTCAGGTCGGGAGACCCCCTGCTCCCCGAGATACAGCCACCTTTATGAGGTGCCGGTATCCCTCTCCGTTTAAAGGTCCCGATCACTTGACCACGGTCTGTAAACCAAGCAGAGGGATACCGGCACCCCCTAAAGGGGCCTGTATCTCGGGGAGCAGGGGGTCCCCGGACCTAAAACCACAGCGGTTCTGCTCCGGAGACCCTCTGCACATGTACACTGTGAATAAAAAACATATATAAAAAAACACTCATTCTTTACCTTAGCGGCTATGTGCTATGGTAACGAAGCAGCATTACTGTATTTTAATAATATTGTACAGTGAGCAGGGGGTTCCCTGAGCCAGAAATTAATGCTCAGGGACCCCCTGCTCCTGCACAATATTATTAAAAATACAGAAATGCTGCATCATTACCATAGCGTATTGCCGCTAAGGCAATGAAGGGGTTAACCCACCGTGCCCGCTATATTGTGGGTAGCGGGGGTGGGTGAGGGGGGTATTTGGCCCTTGGTGTGAGTTTAGGACTTGCGGGGGCTTGCGGGTGCACTTAACCCCTTCACGACCGTAGCAGTTAATACCGATTAGGTCATGAAGGGGTTAAGCCCTCCCGCTACCCCCCGCAAGCCCTAAACAGCCACCGTTGGGGCTAATACCCCCTTCACCCACCCCCACTACCAACAATAAAAAAAAACTCACCCACAGCAGCCGCCAAAAAAAAAAAAAAAAATCTAAATGAATAAATCAATATAAATAAATACATTTAAAATACATTTTTATTTATAGTGTAGATGTGCAGGGGGTCTCGGGAGCTGAACCGCGTTGGTTTCAGGTCCGGGGACCCCCTGCTCCCCGAGATACAGCCCCCTTTATGAGGTGCCGGTATCCCTCTGCGTTTAAAGGTCCGGATCACGTTACCGCGGCCTGTAAAGCAAGCAGAGGGATACCGGCACCCCCTAAAGGGGCCTGTATCTCGGGGAGCAGGGGGTCCCCGGACCTGAAACCAATGCTGTTCAGCTCCGGAGACCCTCTGCACATGTACAGTATGAATAAAAAACATATATAAATAAACACTCGTTCCTTACCTTAGCGGCTATGTGCTATGGTAATGAAGCAGCATTTCTGTATTTTAATAATATTGTACAGTGAGCAGGGGGTTCCCTGAGCCAGAAATTAATGCTCAGGGACCCCCTGCTCCTGCACAATATTATTAAAAATACAGAAATGCTGCTTCATTACCTTAGCTGATAGCCGCTAAGGCAATGAAGGCAGAATAGCATGTTTATTGGGGACATTTGATTTGCCCCCAATAAACATTGCAATAAACAACATACAGTACACCCCCTGTGTATTTAAAATACATAAACAATAAATACATGACATACATATTTTTATTGTGTGTTTTAAACCTGCCTGCCTTCACTGTAATCTATGTAAAAAACCCTCCCCCTATTGTGTGTTTTAAACCTCCTGACTTCACTGTAATCTATGTAAGAAACCCTCCCCCTATTGTGTGTGAAGCTTCCCTGCCTTCACTGTAATCTATGTAAAAAACCCTCCCCTATTGTGTCTGCTAAACTTCCCTGCTTTGACTAATCTGTGTAAGCCCCCCTCCCCCTATTGTGTCAGTAAAATCTGCCTGGCCTGTGTTTCTGTGAGTGCAGTGTACTGTATGTAAATGTGGGGAGGGGGATCCCGTGTAAATAACCACACCCACACCCACTACCCACTACTCACGGCCCCTCCGCTGCTTGCTGCAAAAAAGAGACAAAAATTAAAACATACAAAGTAATGTCCCCTAACCCCTTAATCACCATAGCGGTTATTAACCTCTACAGTCATTAAGGGGTTAACCCACCCTCACCCACCACTCGGGACGCCTACATACCCTCCCACACTAACCCCCCCACCCGTGAGGCCTAACCACCCACCCACTACCCACAAGGGAGGCCTACCCATATACCGTTGGGGAAACAACCCCCCCCCACCCCCAGTACAAACAATAAAAACAATACACAGCCCCACAATAAACATCATTCTATTTATTAAATACATTACCCACCCCCTGTGCCCCCCCCATAAATACAAGATTTATTCTTTTACATACAGGGTTCATAACGCAGCCCCACGCGAGTCCCTGGTGGGCTGGCGGGGCACCTGGACAGACCTACAGTTTATCAGCAGCCCTTTTTACACAGGTTCTGGAGGCCTGCTGGTTGATTCCGCCAGCACCATGGCCCCCAGGGGGTCTCCTTGGGTCACCGTGGGCCACAATTGGGTCCCCACGGTAGGCCCGCGGATGTCTGGGAGCCCAGGTCAGAACCTCAGGTGTCTGCGGGGCCTCAGGTGGTTCCCTCGGGGTTCTGGGGAACTCACGGGTTCTCAATATGGGTCCGTGGTGCCCCCACAGAAGTGGGACCACACATCATCATCCCCGCACCGACGGGTCGGCGGTGCCCCCACAGAAGTGGGACCACACATCATCATCCCCGCAGACTACGGGTCGGCGGTGCCCCCACAGAAGTGGGACCACACATCGTCATCCCCGCATGTGTCACCCGTGGAACCACCAGCCTGATAACCTTGGGATACCCGAGGATACCGCAGGTGGTCTCCAGAGGTCCCACGCAGAACCACGGAACCAACCCTGAATGTAAAAAAAATAAACCTGGCCTATACATTCAATACATACACCCTCCCCCTCAACACCTACAGTACAATAATGTGCAAAATAACTATTATCCAGATATGGATAATAAATTATGTGCCCATTATTAAAAACATTAACTAGCATATTCAAAAAATAAAGTACTACTGACCTCATCAATACGAAGTGTCCGTAGCCAGCAACATCCTTGTCTTGCCCACAACATACATAGCAAATACAAAGCCAATACATTGCAAGTACATTCAGATATCAATTAATCCCTTAAACACCTTATCAGATAATAACCGCAAAGGTGATTAAGGGGTTAAGCCACACAGGCCCGATACCCACCCTTCACCCATGAATTTGTACAGTGGCTTCATCATGCAACTATATATATATATATATATATATATATATATATATATATATATATATATATATATATATATATATATACACACAGATATATATATATATATATATATATATATATACACAGTATATATACACACGATGAACCAATATACAAATAAATGTAGAAGGGTTATCAAAAGCATACTGTCCTACAACCAAACACTTCTCCATACAGACACTATATTAAAATCAATTTCCTTTAATAATCCTAACTGATCTCACAATCTATATCATCACAAACCAATGAAAAGCCAATGAAACACCTCACATTCCAATATATATGATGCATAAAATCTATGCATCATATACATTCTGCAAATGAATCAACCAAGTAAACAAAAATCAATTAGCAATCATTATTTACATCCCTAAACAATTCACACTCCATCACGAACAATGAAACAATTAACTAATTCACTCCTGGTGCAGAACAATTTAGCCTGTGAAAAAATATAAGTACCAACCAAAATACAACCTTTAAAACCTCTAAAAAGCTCTCTTTTATCCAGAACCTCTACTCTATTGCCTCCCCTGACTGGCATGGGTACACTGGCGACACACTTTATTCGAGCTCGGCTAGTCCCACGAATTCGGGTATACCCGGGTGTATTGAGGTTTGTGACTGTTTTCTGCCCGAGTGCATTGGGTTATTTTCCAGCAAGGATTGAAGCATTTTATTCCCGCTGGCTGCAATACTGCACAGTATATATATATATACTGCATTACAATTCATGAATTTATGCCATCTGGTAGACACGCGAAGCATTGCAGCCTATTAAATCCTAATCATTATCATTTAACAGATCAGCCGCCCATCAGCCAGGCATGAACCCAGGCTGGGAAGGCAAACGCAACGGGGCTTGTCAGAGGTGAGGAGCGGCGCATTCCAGGTATCTGCCAGGTACATACCGGGTATTTGCTCGAATAAAGTGTGTCGGTGCAGTACATGTTCTATTCCCATATACATAAGGGCATCAATGCTACCCTTTGGGCAATTGGTAAAGTGTGATGATACCGGGTTATTAAAATCACTTTTTTTGATAAGTCCCATATGTTTCCTGATGCGTACCTTTAGGGCACGTGTGGTACGGCCCACGTATTGCTTACCACATCCGCAGTTCAATATATAAACTACGAATGTGGTATTGCAATTAATGAAGGACGCCACATGGAATTCACGGTTAGTAACAAATGATTTAAAGATTGAGTCAGAAACCATATATCTGCATGATATACATTTGAGACATTTAAAGCTTACTTTCGGTAATGTCTTGGAATCTTTTGTTTTACTTGTAAATGAACTAGGGGAAACAGAATTAGCGATAGTTTTAGCCCTTTTGAATACAAATTGTGGGCCCTCCACAAAAATACGTTTTAAAAGGGGATCTCCTGATAGGATACCCCAATGTTTTTTAATGATGTGTTTTATTTGGTTTATTTGGGTGTTATACTGTGTAACAAATAAAGGTTTATTATTGTCTCTGCTCTTTTCATTAGGCTTCATATTTCTCTGTTTTTGTAACAGTTCTTCCCTGGTGAGTTTGTTAACTTCTTCCCAAGAATTCATCAAGGGGATATATAGGGGATATATATATATATATATATATATATATATATATATATATATATATATATATATATATATATATATATATATATATATATATCTATCTCTGTATATATACAGTATATATATATATATACAGTATTTATACAGTATATATACAGTATATATACAGTATATATATATATATATATATATATATATATATATATATATATATATATAAATATAACTGTATGCTCATCTGCATGTCTTAGGCAGGTCTGCAACCCCACCTTTCCCCATTATCACCCAGCATACAGCACTTCCACTGCAGCAAGGGATTCTGGGTAATGACATGCAAATGAGCACACAGTGTCACTATTTGCCTCAATAACCATTTTTAACATGGTTCCCTATAGGCTTAAGCTTGCTGCATGGTCACAGCTTTAAGCACAGCCAGGGTTAAGGTGCATACCCAGAAAACCACCCACAGACAGCCGTTTTCGACCTTGATGGGTCTCATCAGTGTGGGGTTGATTTTACTGGGAATGCAAGAGAGGCTATGGGATAGGCTAAACCATAATACTGAGTTAAGTTATGGTGAGTAAAAAAAGTGACAAAAACCCTCCACAGGAAAGCAAATATGCAAATATAACTGTATGCTCATCTACATGTCTTAGGCAGGTCTGCAACCCCGCCTTTCCCCATTATCACCCAGCATACAGCACTTCCACTGCAGCAAGGGATTCGGGGAAATAACATGCAAATGAGCACACAGTGTCACTTTTTGCCTCAATAACCATTTTTAACATGGTTCCCTATAGGCTTAAGCTTGCTGCATGATCACAGCTTTGAGCACAGCCAGGGTTAAGGTGCATACCCAGAAAACCACCCACAGACAGCCGTTTCGACCTTGATGGGTCTCATTAGTGTGGGGTTGATTTTACTGTGAATGCAAGAGAGGCTATGGGATAGACTAAACCATAATACTGAGTTAAGTTATGGTGAGTAAAAAAAGTGACAAAAACACTCCACAGGAAAGCAAATATGCAAATATAACTGTATGCTCATCTGCATGTCTTAGGCAGGTCTGCAACCCCGCCTTTCCCCATTATCACCCAGCATACAGCACTTCCACTGCAGCAAGGGATTCTGGGAAATGACATGCAAATGAGCACACAGTGTCACTTTTTGCCTCAATAACCATTTTTTTTTTTTTTTTAACTTTGATTTTATTGGGTGCATTCAAACATACATGTTATCACTTCCCGTTAGCATCAAAAATATCACCCATTTTTGATTTTTAACAATCGACCAAAAACTAGACGTACTAGACTCACAGGACAAACAAGGGGGTCTGGTTACGGGGTAGGCTAGGTAGGGGGGGGGTGGAAGGGGGAGGAGGGTGCGATAAAGGCTCTCTCATAGAGGCGGCGAGAGATTTCGGGCTTCCAATCTCCCCGTTCTCCTGGTGATTGTGCTGCTCCTCTGGAATTCCGCGGGTTTATATGTATGGCCTCTCTGCCCAGCGCTCTGTGGATCTATGTGATTCTTCCCTGTTTCCTGCTATGGCCGTTGACTGGCGCTTTCACGCCCTCGCCCCCTGTTCTACTGTCTCTCTCTTGTCATGGATCCCTTTCGTTACCGGAGAACGCCTTTCTCAGCTATCATTGCAATATTGTGGCACTATCTATACCCGGGATGTCCGTCTGTGCCAGCCAGGGAGACCAGACTTTTAGATAATTTTGGCCGGTGTCGTTAACCAGACTTGTTAACTGTTCCATCCGGCAAACAAACCAAATTCTATTTCTAATCTTGGGGATGGTTGGGAGTGTTGGTTGCTTCCATAATGCTGCAATCTCGCATCTGGTGGCTGTTGCCAAATGTGTAATTAGCTTATGCGAGGCGTTAGATAGTCGCTCGACCCGTCTGCCCAGTAGGAACAGCCATGGGTCCAGGGGGATCTCCACCTCCAGTAAACGTTGAAGCCAGTCTCTAATTTCTGCCCAAATCGGCGCCACCCTTGTGCAAGACCACAGCATATGGCATAGGTCCGCTCTGTCTCCGCACTGTTTGGGGCAGAGCGGAGAGTAGCCTTTGACAAATTTAGATAATTTAGTGGGAGTGTAGTACCACCGCATCAGGACTTTATAGGCGTTCTCCTTTAACGTGGTACAGATAGAGCTTTTGGCTGCTGCCTGCAGGATCCTATGCCAGTCCTCGTCTTCTAATGTCTCCCCTAGGTCCGTTTCCCACTGTCTCATGTAACTAAGTCTGGGTCGGTCATCCGGCTCCGGACAGACCACCTCCCGGTACATTCTAGAGGTTAGTCCCCTCGTGTCCGTGGCTCTTGCACAGAGCTGCTCAAAATTTGTTCTCCGTGGCCGAATTGGAGCTTCATTGTAGAAAGCTCTGATCTGGAGGTACCTGAATAATTCAGCATTAGGGATTGCTTTTTCTTCTTTTATGTGATCAAATGTCTTAATGTGTTGCCTACTCTCCAGATCTTTTAAACGGAGATACCCTGCTCGAATCCAATTTGAGAAATTAGAGCTATCCAGTCCAGGAGCAAAATCTGGGTTCCCCCAAATCGGGGTCATCAGGGAATTCGGGGATGTAAGAAAGCATTTAAATTTGGTCGCCTCCCATGTTTTCAAGGAGCTGGCTACTGCCTGCAGAGGTGTTCGTATGGCGGACCTATTCCTTTTGGCCAGCCAAATTAGACTGTGAATTTCGATTGGTGCGCAGCACGCCTTTTCAAGTTCCACCCACCTCAGAAGACTTGGGTCTAAATGCCATTGCACAATCTGGCTCAGCTGGGCTGCCTCGTGATAGGCGAACAAGCATGGCACCCCCAACCCTCCTCTCAAGGTCGGCCTCCTCAAGATTTCTTTTTTAATTCGTGGGCTTTTCTTATCCCAGATAAACTTTGTTATTAGGGACTCTAACGCAAGGATGTCGTCCTTGACTAGGGGGATCGGTAGGGCCTGGAAAAGGTACAGCACTCGTGGGAGGAGATTCATTTTTATGCTATGAATGCGACCTATCCACGAGATGCTACACTCCGCCCACCGCCTGAGATCCTCTCGCAAAGTCCGGAACAACCTGGGATAGTTTGCTTTATACAAAGCTTTGTACTCTTTAGTGATATACCCCTAGATATTTAAGCATAGAGGGTTGCCACTTAAAGTTGAAATTTAGTCCAATTAATTTTTCCACCGGCTTTGATAGATTAATATTGAGGGCTTCAGATTTGGCCTGATTAATTTTGAACCCTGAGATTTGTTTGAAGGTCCCCAGAATTGAGAAGACATTGGGCAGGGAGGTAAGTGGATTTGATAATGTCAGGATCACATCATCCGCGTAGAGCGCCACTTTGTGTGATTGCTCCTTTACAGATATTCCCGTAATATCCGGGTTGTTTCTTATATGTGCCGCCAGGGGTTCTACGCACAAGGCGAACAGCAAGGGAGACAGCGGGCAGCCCTGACGCGTTCCGCTCTTTATTGGGAACTGCTCCGAGGGGAACCCCTGGTGCCGTACCCTTGCCGCTGGCCCCTCGTACAGTGCCATGATGGCCCCCAGGAGACGTCCTCCAAAGCCAAACGCCTCAAGCGCTCCTCTCAGATAGGGCCAATCAATCCTATCGAAGGCCTTTTCGGCGTCCAGACTCAATACCATTGACGGGGTGTTTTGTTTTTGTGCCAGATCAATCAGGTCAATGATCCGGCTGGTATTGTCTGCCGCCTGCCTTCCTCCGATGAACCCCACCTGATCTGGATGAATCAACCTGGGAAGGACGATACCCACTCGATTGGCTAACAATTTGGAGAAAATTTTGAGATCTGTGTTTATCAACGAGATGGGCCGGTAGCTCTTACAGTCTGCCGGGTCCTTGCCAGGTTTATGGATCAGGGAGATGGACGCCTGAAGCATCTGCGCTGGGAACGAGGCCCCCTGCATGACCGAATTAAACATTCTTAATAGGTGTGGGGCTAGAGTTTTTAGGTATTTTTTATAGTACAGATTAGAGAAGCCATCAGGGCCGGGCGCCTTGGCAGGCTTAAGTGACTTTACAACTGTCGTCAACTCTTCTAAAGAGAAGTCCGTCTGTAACGCTTCCCTTTCCTCCCGGGTCAATGTTGGTAATTTTGCTTCCCTTAAAAAGTCCCTGAGATTGTCCCTCGTTTTTTGATTATGTATGACCTTCCCTCCATCGTAGAGCGCCTCGTAGTAGCGTTTAAATTCCGCCACGATCCGCTTAGGATTCGAGGTAAGGTCTCCCCCTTGTGTGCGGATGGCTTGTATGTGATAATTAGGAATTTTGTGACGGAGTCGATTAGCTAATAGGGTGTCCGGCTTGTTCGCCTTCTCAAAGTACCTGCGCTTAGACCAGCTCATTTCCTTTTCCGCCTGGGAGGTTAGTACGACATTCAACTGCTGTTTAGTGTCCGAAAGAGCTTTTAAGGAGCCCTCACTTTTAACTCTTTTGTGCTCCTCTGTTTGGACTGCCAGTTTCTCCTGTAAGAGTTTTATCTGGCTATCTTGCACCTTCTTTCGTCTAGCTGCTAGATTCATGAGCATTCCCCTAAGGGTGGCCTTATGGGCCTCCCATAGTGTGGTGTGTGAAGACACACTACCTAGATTGTCTGAAAAAAATTCCGCTATCCTCTCTCCAACTTCCTTTTGGGTATTTGGGATTTTCAGCAGTAGTTCGTTTAATCTCCAGTTTGCTCCTGGCCTGTCTAGTGAATTTAGTGTGCACCGCAGCTCGATGGGTGCGTGGTCTGACCACGAAATATCGTGTATACCCGAATGGGAGACCACTGGGACCAGTCTATTGGATAACAGGAAGTAGTCCAGCCGGCTGTAACGGTTATGGGGATGGGAAAAGAATGTATAATCTCTACTCTGTGGGTGTTGCTCCCGCCAGACATCCACCAATTGGCAGTCCCGTAGGCCCTGAGTGATTTGTTGGATGTCTGGCTTTGGTGGCAACCCCGACTCCGTGCACCGGTCCAGTTTGGGGTTTATCGTCCTGTTAAGGTCTCCCGCTACGATCAGCATTCCCTGGGCCTCTCTATGTAGTTTTCGGAAGAAAAGGGCGAAAAAGTCCTCAGATATCTCGCAAGGTGCGTATATGGATGCCAGTGTAAGAGGTTTCCCTTGGAGCGAACCCACTAAGATAAGATATCTACCTTCTCTATCAGCTACTTTTTTTTCCAATGTGAAGGCTATTCTGTTGTGGATCGCTATGGCCACCCCCCTCTTTTTTACCTGTGCGGACGCTAAGTGTACCGTTCGGAAGTTTTTGTCTATGAATTTTGGGTAGCTGTCTCTGGAGAAATGAGTCTCCTGGAGGAATAGAAAATCGGCCTTGTGTCTTTTATAATCTCTTAGGGCTATTTTGCGCTTCGCTGGGCTATTCAGGCCTTTAACATTATGTGAAATGCACCTGACCTCAATACTCATAGTGTATTAAAATGAACCTGCTTCTCACGGAGTCCTGCTTAACCATTCTGTTACCGCCAGGTAGTTGGGGATCTCGCCTTTGTCTTCTCACGCACTGCCGCCGCCTTTTGCTCTTGCACCTCCAGTGTGGTGGGGCGGGTAGGGGTAGGGTGATACGAGAGGGAAGGACACGAAGGGAGACAAAAAAGGAGAAACATGAATACATATAAACAAAAAACACTGTGTCATCAGCCCTAGGACACCCCAGTCCTATAGCCAAGTCCAATGCCCTTGGTCTGGGGGCTCTCACGGGTGCTCCACTGCACCCCTTACCCCATATCCAAGGGACTTTGCCCGAGTTAGGGCCCCCCCCCCCTCCCCCGGCCCAGTCGAGACACATGCCGACCCCGCGGTAGTCTCCTCTGTACCCACCCCGTGTCTGCGCTCTGCTTTCCTCCTGCCTTAACAAAACACTCTGAAACCTCTAACTCAGATTTATGACTGCCTGACTCTCCGCCCCTCGTCTATTGCTTCGACGTCTCCTGCCACCTGCCCTTACTATTGATTACCGTCAGTGGGGGCTCCCAACCGCTGTGTGCTATCTGCTTCTCGCTACTTTCTACTCCTTGGGGGTCGTATATTTTCTTTCTTCTACTACGTTCGTCCACTTTCTCTAGCTTTCTGTCAGTACTCCTTTTATAACCCAATCTCCTCCATCCTCTGTACCTCTACCTGTCTTTTACCCTCTCACTTCTCTTACCCACTTATTTACTCCACATCTGTCTCCCCTCTATCCACTTACTTTATCTCTCTGTCACCTTCCATCCAATTTCCCCTCCTATCTTCCTCGCCTCTTCCCCTCTCCGCCACCTATCACCTTCCTCCGCTACTTCCCCCTACTTTCTAATACATCACTCTCCCTCCTGCTGTACCTAACTTGCTCCGGCCACCTGTCAGGAACTCGCACCACCCTCTTAAGCTTATCCCTTTCTATGTCTTTGGCCCGTCTGGTGGTCACAACCCCCGTAATCCCTTCTTGCCCCCATCGCTTCCTAGCTCTTTATCTGCGTTTTGGTCCTCCGCCGATGGCCCCTCGTGCCTGTGCCAAGAATTAATTAATTCCCCCCCCCGTAACTAACGCAGCCTGTCCTCGCAGCTGTCCGACTCCCGGTGTATGTTCCGGAGTTGCAGCAGAGGACCTCCGGCCACCACCGGCGCTTTGTGGCGCCTAACGATGACGTTTGCGCCTGGCTCTTCCGATCCTGCTGCCCCCTCCAAGATGGCGTCGACTGATGCGTCCCCGACTGCTGACGACTTCCGGATTCCTTCTTCCGGCGGCCGCCATTTTGAGATGTGTTCTTCCACGAGGAGGGAGCGCGCGCTCTCTTCCCGCCGTTGGGATGTTTCCGGCATCTGCGCCTCACGCTGGGCCTCTCCTCCCTGCCCGATTGCCGCCATCTTCCACAGACTGAAGGTAAGCCTTGGTCTCCTCTTTTCTTTTACAGGGTTGCTTCAGGATTCCGAATCTTGCTAAGGGATTCACCTCATTGTGACCGGGGTTCTTTTTATGAACAGTCCTGTGGTTTGTCATCGCCACGGTCTCCATCAACCGTCATTTATTTAGGGGGTATCTTGTGGCGGTTGGCAAGTGGCAATCAGAAATTTGAGCGGGCAGGCAATAAGTTCAAACTCGAACCGCGCACTAAACGGCGCAACAATTCCCTAGCGCAACCGTGCGCCGAAATGTGTCAGTAACACTGGCTTCTCAGCGCCTCTTCCCCTTAGCTTTGGGCGAGCCGTTACCCCCGCTCCATTCTGGCTCGAGCTCCTCGGCTTCCTCCATGGCCTGCGCGGGTGCCTCCCCTAGGCCCAGCTTATAGAGAAACTCGGGACCCTCCGTAGGCTCCTTCATCGTGATGGCCCTCCCGTTCCTAGCCACCATCAATCCGAACGGGAAGGTCCACTTATACCTCACATTGCGGTCTCGTAGGACTTTCGTTATAGGGAGCAAGTTGCGGCGTCTGAGCAGCGTAGCCGGGGAGAGATCCTGGAAGATGAGCATCTTGTTGCCCTCATACTCCACTGTCGGTAGCGGCCGTGTTTGCCGTAATATGGCCTCCTTAGTGGTAAAGAAGTGCAGCCTAATGATGATGTCGCGTGGCTGCTCATTTGGTACCGGTCTCGAGCGGAGGGCTCTGTGACAGCGATCCAGAGCCAGGGCTTCTTTACTGTAGTCAGGGAGAAGGGTCTCCCATTTTGGGGCCATTTTGTTATGTAATCCATGCAGTCCCCTATCTCTTCCATGACCCCCCGAATGCGGAGGTTGTTCTGCCTGTCGCGGTTCTCCGCATCCTCCTGTCTCTCTCTCAGCTCGTCAATTTGTCTCTGCAAGTCCCCTGTTTTTTTATCAGTTTTTTTGACCACTTTAATTGTCTGATCCACTTTCTTTTCTAGATCATCTGTCCTTGAGCCTAATTTTACTACGTCTCTTTTCACCTCCTTGATCTCTGCCTGCAGGAGTGACTTCAGGTCGTTATAAAGTCTTTCAAAATCGCACCTCCTAACAGGCAGTAATCCCTGGTTACCTCGGCTGTCTTCTTCTCCTTCTGCCTCGGTGTCCGTATCAGGGTTTGAGACCGGCGCCATTTCTTCCATACCCCCGCTCGAGCTAGCGCCTCCGAAGTAAGCCCTGACATCGGCTGATTTAGGCTTTTTGTGGGAGCCTGGCTTTTTCGGAGCCATCCTTGACTGATTGTGGGAGATGCCTTCGGGTTTGGGGACAATTTCGTCGGTTTTCGGGTGTTTTTATTGTGTAATTCTATGAGCGCGGCACGGAGCTAGTATCCTAAGCAACCCCCCCCGTGTCCATCGCGCATGCGCCTCGAGTTCTGTCCTCAATAACCATTTTTAACATGGTCACAGCTTTGAGCACAGCCAGGGTTAAGGTGCATACCCAGAAAACCACCCACAGACAGCTGTTTCGACCTTGATGGGTCTCATCAGTGTGGGGTTGATTTTACTGGGAATGCAAGAGAGGCTATGGGATAGGCTAAACCATAATACTGAGTTAAGTTATGGTGAGTAAAAAAGTGACAAAAACCCTCCACAGGAAAGCAAATATGCAAATATAACTGTATGCTCATCTGCATGTCTTAGGCAGGTCTGCAACCCCGCCTTTCCCCATTATCACCCAGCATACAGCACTTCCACTGCAGCAAGGGATTCTTGGAAATGACATGCAAATGAGCACACAGTGTCACTTTTTGCCTCAATAACCATTTTTAACATGGTTCCCTATATGCTTAAGCTTGCTGCATGGTCACAACTTTGAGCACAGCCAGGGTTAAGGTGCATACCCAGAAAACCACCCACAGACAGCCGTTTCGACCTTGATGGGTCTCATCAGTGTGGGGTTGATTTTACTGGGAATGCAAGAGAGGCTATGGGATAGGCTAAACCATAATACTGAGTTAAGTTATGGTGAGTAAAAAAAGTGACAAAAACCCTCCACAGGAAAGCACATATGCAAATATAACTGTATGCTCATCTGCATGTCTTAGGCAGGTCTGCAACCCCGCCTTTCCCCATTATCACCCAGCATACAGCACTTCCACTGCAGCAAGGGATTCTGGAAAATGACATGCAAATGAGCACACAGTGTCACTTTTTGCCTCAATAACCATTTTTAACATGGTTCTCTATAGGCTTAAGCTTGCTGCATGGTCACAGCTTTGAGCACAGCCAGGGTTAAGGTGCATACCCAGAAAACCACCCACAGACAGCCGTTTTGACCTTGATGGGTCTCATCAGTGTGGGGTTGATTTTACTGGGAATGCAAGAGAGGCTATGGGATAGGCTAAACCATAATACTGAGTTAAGTTATGGTGAGTAAAAAAAGTGACAAAAACCCTCCAAAGGAAAGCAAATATACATAACTTAACTCAGTATTATGGTTTAGCCTATCCCATAGCCTCTCTTGCATTCCCAGTAAAATCAACCCCACACTGATGAGAACCATCAAGTTCGAAACGGCTGTCTGTGGGTGGTTTTCTGGGTATGCACCTTAACCCTGGCTGTGCTCAAAGCTGTGACCATGCAGCAAGCTTAAGCCTATAGGGAACCATGTTAAAAATGGTTATTGAGGCAAAAAGTGACAATGTGTGCTCATTTGCATGTCATTTCCCAGAATCCCTTGCTGCAGTGGAAGTGCTGTATGCTGGGTGATAATGGGGAAAGGCGGGGTTGCAGACCTGCCTAAGACATGCAGATGAGCATACAGTTATATTTGCATATATATATATATATATATATATATATATATATATATATATATATATATATAGTTGCATGATGAAGCCACTGTACAAATTCATGGGTGAAGGGTGGGTATCGGGCCTGTGTGGCTTAACCCCTTAATCACCTTTGCGGTTATTATCTGATAAGGTGTTTAAGGGGTTAATTGATATCTGAATGTACTTGCAATGTATTGGCTTTGTATTTGCTATGTATGTTGTGGGCAAGACAAGGATGTTGCTGGCTACGGACACTTCGTATTGATGAGGTCAGTAGTACTTTATTTATTTGAATATGCTAGTTAATGTTTTTAATAATTGGCAATTAATCTATTATCCATATCTGGATAATAGTTATTTTGCACATTATTGTACTGTAGGTGTTGGGGGGGAGGGTGTATGTATTGAATGTATAGGCCAGGTTTATTTTTTTTACATTCAGGGTTGGTTCCGTGGTTCTGCGTGGGACCTCTGGAGACCACCTGCGGTATCCTCGGGTATCCCAAGGTTATCAGGCTGGTGGTTCCACGGGTGACACATGCGGGGATGACGATGTGTGGTCCCACTTCTGTGGGGGCACCGCCGACCCGTAGTCTGCAGGGATGACGATGTGTGGTCCCACTTCTGTGGGGGCACCGCCGACTCGTAGGTGCGGGGATGATGATGTGTGGTCCCACTTCTGTGGGGGCACCGCGGACCCGTAGTGAACCACCCGAGGCCCCTCAGACACCTGTGGGTCTGACCCGGGGCTCTCAGACATCCGCGGGCCTACCGTGGGGACCCAATTATGGCCCACGGTGGCCCAAGGAGACCACCTGGGGGCCATGGTGCTGGCGGGATCCACCAGCAGGCCTCTAGAACCTGTGTAAAAAGGGCTGCTGGTAAACTGTAGGTCTGTCCAGGTGCCCCGCCAGCCCACCGGGGACTCGCGTGGTGCTGCGTTATGAACCCTGTATGTAAAAGAATAAATCTTGTATTTATGGGGGGGGCACAGGGGGTGGGTAATTTATTTAATAAATAGAATGATGTTTATTGTGGGGCTGTGTATTGTTTTTATTGTGGGTACTGGGGGTGGGGGTGGGGGTTTTTTCCCCAATGGTATGTGGGTAGGCCTCCTGTGTGGGTAGTGGGTGGGTGGTTAGGCCTCACGGGTGGGGGGGTTAGTGTGGGAGGGTATGTAGGCGTCCCGAGTGATGGGTGAGGGTGGGTTAACCCCTTAATGACTGTAGAGGTTAATAACCGCTATGGTGATTAAGGGGTTAGGGGACATTACTTTGTATGTTTTAATTTTTGTCTCTGTTTTGCAGCAAGCAGCGGAGGGGCCGTGGGTAGTGGGTAGTGGGTGTGGGTGTGGTTATTTACACGTGATCCCCCTCCCCACATTTACATACAGTACACTGCACTCACAGAAACACAGGCCAGGCAGATTTTACTGACACAATAGGGGGAGGGGGGCTTACACAGATTAGTCAAAGCAGGGAAGCTTAGCAGACACAATAGGGGGAGGTTTTTTTACATAGATTATAGTGAAGGCAGGGAAGCTTCACACACAATAGGGGGAGGGGTTTTTACATAGATTACAGTGAAGGCAGGAGGTTTAAAACACACAATAGGGGGAGGGTTTTTTACATAGATTACAGTGAAGGCAGGCAGGTTTAAAACACAAAATAAAAATATGTATGTCATGTATTTATTGTTTATGTATTTTAAATACACAGGGGGTGTACTGTATGTTGTTTATTGCAATGTTTATTGGGGGCAAATCAAATGTCCCCAATAAACATGCTATTCTGCCTTCATTGCCTTAGCGGCAATCAGCTAAGGTAATGAAGCAGCATTTCTGTATTTTTAATAATATTGTGCAGGAGCAGGGGGTCCCTGAGCATTAATTTCTGGCTCAGGGAACCCCCTGCTCACTGTACAATATTATTAAAATACAGAAATGCTGCTTCATTACCATAGCACATAGCCGCTAAGGTAAGGAATGAGTGTTTATTTATATATGTTTTTTTATTCATACTGTACATGTGCAGAGGGTCTCCGGAGCTGAACAGCGTTGGTTTCAGGTCCGGGGACCCCCTGCTCCCCGAGAAACAGGCCCCTTTAGGGGGTGCCGGTATCCCTCTGCTTGCTTTACAGGCCGCGGTCACGTTATCGGGACCTTTAAACGCAGAGGGATACCGGCACCTCATAAAGGGGGCTGTATCTCGGGGAGCAGGGGGTCCTCGGACCTGAAACAAATGCGGTTCAGCTCCCGAGACCCCCTGTACATGTACACTATGAATAAAAATGTACAGTAATGTATGTTAGGGGTTATAGGGGACGGCTTTAAAGACAACAGCTCACAAACGCCCCCATGCGTTTTTACACGGCATTGCAGTATTGCAGCTAGCGGGAATAAAATGCTTAAATCACAGCCGCGAATATAACGCTATATACCCCGGGAGAAAACGACACAAAACCGCATATCACCGGGGTCCTCTGAAATTCGCAGAGCTAGCCAAGTAAGAATAAAGTTGGTCGCCAGTGTATGTATGTATGTATGTATGTATGTATGTATGTCTAGATCGATATATACATACAGGGTAAGAAATGATCTTGTTGTAAAAGCTTGTTATGCTGTGATTAAAATGTTTTTGGCTATGCTGCTATGCATAAATGTGTGTGTAATGTATTTTAAAATTAGATAATGTAATTTTTAGTATTGTATGGTGTACTTTAGGTCAGGGTGAGGCTTGCTTTTGTATATTATATTCTTTTTGGTACTTATATTTTGTATGATGGTAACTTTTTCTGTTTAACGATTGAAATAGTTAATTGTTTAATTGTTATGGATGATATTTAAATTGTTTAGTGATTTAATTAATGAATGCTAATTGATTTATGGTTACTTGATTGGTTTAAATAGTATACTTGTTTGGATGTATTGGTATTTTGTTTGGAATATGTTATTGTTAACATTCATTGGCAGAGTGTGCATGGTGCATAGATTGTATGCATCATGTATACAATGTAAATACAATGTTTTGATTGACATTTGAGGCTTTTGATTGGCATTTGAGGATTTGATTAGAAGATGAGATTGGATTTTTAAAGGAAATATGATTTTATTGTACTGTGTTTGTATGGAGAACTGGTATTTGTAGTAGAGCATGTTTTTGATAACCCTTCTACATTTATTTGTATATTGGTTCATCATGTGTGTGTGTGTGTATTTATATATATATATATATATATATATATATATATATATATATATATATATATATATATATATGTGTGTGTGTATATATATAGTTGCATGATGAAGCCACTGTACAAATGAATGGGTGAAGGGTGTGTATCGGGCCAGGGTGGCTTAAGGGGTTATTTTGTGGGCAACGGAGGCAAGGATTGTGCTGGCGACTGGGGCTTCTTATTGATGAGGTCAGTAGTACTTTATGTATTTTAATATGCTTGTTAATGTGTTTAATAATGGGCAAATAATCTATTACCCCTATCTGGATATAGTTATTTGGCACATTATTTTACTGTATGTGTTGGGGGGGGGGATTGATGTATTGAATGTATAGGTCAGGTTTATTTATTTTACATTCAGGGTTTGTTCCTTTTAGTTCTGCATGAGACCTCTGGAGACCACCTGCGGTATCCTCGGGAATCTCACGGGTATCAGGCTGGTGGGTCCACGGGGGGAACCTGCGGGGAAGAACCGGTGGCCCCACATCTGTGGGGGCACCGCGGACCCGTAGTGTCAACCTGTGGGTCCCCAGACCCCTGTGGGAACTACCCGAAGCCCCGCAGACACAAGTGGGTCTGACCAGGGGCTCCCAGATATTCGCGGGCCTACCTTGGGGACCCAATTGTGGCCCACGGTGACCCGCGGAGACCACCTGGTGGGCCGTGGTGCCTGGCGGGACCAACCAACCGGCCTCCAGAACCTGTATGAAACAAGTTGCTGGTAACCTGTAGGTCAGTGAGGTGACCCGTCAGGCCCACCGGGGACTCACGTGGGCCTGGGGTATGAACCCTATATGTAAAAGAATAAATCATGTATTTATGTGGGGGGCACAGGGGGTGGGTTATGTATTAAATAAATAGAATGATGTTTATTGTGGGCTGTGTATTGTTTTTATTGTGGGTACTGGGGGTTGGGGGAGAGTGTATTGGCCCCAAGGGTATGTGGATAGGCCTCCCGGCTGGGTATTGGGTGAGGGTGGTTAGGCCTCACTGGGTGGGGGGTTAGTGGGGGAGGGTATGTAGGCCTCCCGAGTGGTGGCTGAGGGTGGGTTAACCCCTTAATGACTGTAGCGGTTAATAACCGCTATGGTGATTAAGGGGTTAGGGGACATTACATTGGATGTTTTTATTCTTGTTTCTGTTTTGCAGCAGCGGAGGGGGCATGGACGGTGATGAAGATGAAGATGGCCTTCATCGTGGCAGCCGGACATGGGTGAGTGCAATATGTATTTAATGTATTTACTTTTCTTTATGTTTTTTAAATGGACAAATGCACTATTATCCATTTGTGGATAATAGTAATTTTGCCCATTACTGTATTGTATGTTTTAGGGGGGGTGTATTTATTGTAAAGTATTTGTGTTGTTGTATTTTTTTTTGGGGGGGGGGCACAGAATTGGTACTGCAGGCCTGCGGGGAACACCCGAGGGCCCCCGCCGGCTTCTAGTATCATTGCTGTGCATCCCAAAAATGTAATATATGTTATGTGGGTGTAGGGGTTTATGGGGGCACAGGGGGTGTATGTTGTGTATTGCAATGTTTATTGTGGGCAATTGTCCCCAATAAACATGCTATTATGCCTTAACCCCTTTATTGCCTTAGCGGCTATCCGCTATGGTAATGAAGCAGCATTTATGTATTTTAATAATATTGTGCAGGAGCAGGGGGTCTCCTGAGCTGAACCGCATTGATTTCTGGCTCAGGGACCCCCTGCTTCCCGAGTTACAGGCCCCGGTTTGGGGCATCGGTTCCAGTGTTGCTGCCATCTTGATAGCGTCCAAGACGTGACGTGGGCTCTATAAAGATGGCGGCGACACTGGGACCCGATGCCCCTTACCAGGGCCTGTAACTCGGGAAGCAGGGGGTCCCTGAGCCACAAATCAATGTGGTTCAGCTCAGGGGACCCCCTGCTTCCGCACAATATTATTAAAAATACATTAAGTCTTGCTAATTACCATAGCGGATAGCCGCTAAGGTAAGGAATGAAATGTTTATTTATATGTGTGTTTACTCATAGTGTAGATTTGCAGAGGGTCTCCGGAGCTGAACCGCTTTGGTTTTAGGTCCAGGGACCCCCTGCATCCCGAGATACAGGCCCCTTTAGGGGGTGCCGGTATCCCTCTGCTTTGTTTACATTCCGCGGTCACGTGATCGGGACCTTTAAATGCAGAGGGATACCGGCACCTCATAAAGGGGCCTGTATCTCGGGAAGCAGGGGGTCCCCGGACCTGAAACCAATGCGGTTCAGCTCCGGAGACCCCCTGCACATGTACACTATGAGTAAAAGTTGTTTAGAAAGATTTTTAATGTGCCGATGTTTGCGCAGAGAGAGTGGCTGATCTCTCTCTGCTGCAAACACATATCAGCAGAAACGGCCTATCGCCAGGCTATGGGGAGCCAGGCTCTTTTATCACCGGCTCATCTGCGTTTTGCTTTCGCAGTGATTCGCCAGGGATTCGGCAGGGATTCGGCCCTTACTGAATACTGCGAGTGCAAATCGCCAAAATCATGCCGATAGGGAACACTTGGCGATTGCACTTTTTTGGCGCTTAGTGCATAGAGCCCTTAGTATGATCAGAATGCTCATAGCAGAAAATGCATCCCTGGGCAGCAAGTACTTGTTCTGAAGCCCACTCATCAGAACAAATTAATGGCTGCCTGGTCTGGACCGTGCACGGTACTCAGGAAAATGAATGAGTGCAACTATGTTGTACAGTTTTATGGAGAGACAGGAAGGAATAGGACTTATCATATTAATATGCTTAAGGAATATTTTCAACAGAGTGTGGCATCAGGGCTAGCTTTCTGTAGCCTACCTATGGGGACCCAGTGAGCAATGCTCTGCCCAACCTCCTAGGGAAAACCCCTAGGCAGGAGATCACAGTTGGGCAGATAGAGATAGGCTCCCAGCTCAGAGCACAGCAAAGGGTGGAGGCAAAGGCTATGTTAGAGCAGCATAGTGTTCTGTTCACAGACAAGCCAGGCTGAACAAATAACACTGACCATCCAGTGGAGACTGGTGATCAGAGACCTCTGCATAAAATGCCTATCACGTATCAGCAGAGGTAAAGGGCAGTATAGAGACAGAAGTAGAGGATATGCTGGCCCTAGGGGTAATTGTACCACCTCAGAGCCCTTGGGATTGTCCGGTAGTCCTGGTATCTATGAAGGATGGAACCACATGGTTCTGTGTGGACTACCGGCAGCTCGATGCTCAGACGGTGTCAGATGCTTATCACATGCCTTGAATGGATGAGCTTAGATGAGCTTGCAGGTGCAAGTATCTGACAACGATGGATTTATCTAAAGGGTACTGGTTAATCCCCCAGACCGATGAGGCTGCTAAGAAGTCAGCATTCATTACTCCAAGTGGACTCTATGAATTTTTAGTGATGCCATTTGGGATGAAGAATACCCTGGCTACCTTCCAACGCCTTGCCAATAGATTGCTGGAAGTGATGCAGGGTTACGCAAGGGCATATCTGGGTGATATTGCTGTGTTCAGTAGTTCATGGGAAAGTCATTAAGTGCATGTAGCCTTGATGCTGAGTATAATCAGGGAAGTAGGGCTGTCACTAACACATTAAGCCAGAACCAGCTAAGGTGGAAGCTATAGTGCAGTGGCCAGTCCCTAGGACCAAAAAGCAGGTCATGGCTTTTTTAGGCACCGCTGGTAACTACAGAAAGTTTGTTCCCAGTATACTGCCATTTCTAAACCCCTGACTGACTTGACTCCGAAACTTCACCCGGTTCTTGTAGCCTGGTCTCCTGCCCGTGAAAAGGCTTTCCAGGCATTGAAGACAGCACTGGCTAGTGCTCCTATTCTGACTGCACTAGACTACACCAAAAAGTTTCTTGTACAGACCGATGCCTCCAACTATGGTATCGGTGATGCACTCAGCCAGGTGGACAAAGAGGGGTGAACATCCTTTGGTATATGTAACAGGGGAGTAATCCCTGTTCAAGTAATGTGCCTTTAATCTAGCAGTGTGGTGGTTAACTGCTGGTAGTCAATTAATAAACACCACCTGCCTGATTTAGATTGCTTACAAAAGCCTGTGTGTTGAGACAGGAAGTGTCTCCTTAGCTCATACCTGAGCTGAACTTTGGAGAGAGAGAAGAGATTGTCTTTGACTCTCACAACAGTCTTGAGCCCTGCCAGAAGAAACAGCAGAGCTGCTTACAAGACACAGGGAAAACTTCTAAACCTGAATGCTGACACACCCTGAGGGAAGGGAGCGGAACCAGGAACAGAGGAGATTTTCCCTCCAAGTAACATACAGCACCGGCAAAGTTTATTCGAGCATTTGCCCGTTTTGTGCCCCTTATGAACGGGGCTTATTCCGGCTGGCGCCAAAATGGAGCCGCGAGCGAGCCGGAATAAGCCCCGTCCCGCGCGTTTAATTTAAATGCCCCCCTCCCCTTCCCCCCCCTTCCCCGAACCCCTGGCTGGCTCCCCTGGCTTCCGCAAGCTGCGCGCAGCATCCCCCTTACCTCTGCTGCCTCTGCAGCCTTCGGGGATGCCGGGGAACCCTGGGCCGTATGACCGGCGCCAGAGTGACGCGCTGCACGCGCCAGGGAGATCCCGAAATCAGCCGCCGGCTTGCCGTCGGCTCCCCCACACCGCGGCTACGGCCGTGGTCAAATAAACAGTGTCGCCACTGTATAAGACTTTCATTCTTAAGAGACTTCTTATATCTGCTTATTTCATGCTATGTGTTTGGGGCTGGGAGACATGCTTAACTTAGGGAGTTGTGAATTAATTGGATAGTATTTCACTAGAAATACTCCCAAGTGAATAGAAGCTTTGTCCCCCCCCCCCCCTGTGTTTTGATGGTTTCCTGATGAAAAGGAAAAGGTACAATAAAGCCTTGTTATAATTTCACCTTACAAAAGTCTCCAATTGTGTACCTCTGTGAACGTCCGTCTACAGTATACTTGAGCAGAAAACTGCTACCCAGAGAAGTGGCTTATGCCACAATTGAGAAAGAATGCCTGGCCATTATTTGGGCACTGAGGAAACTGTACAGTAACCCTTTTTTTTATGGCAGGGCATTCACAGTGATCACAGACAACAACCCACTAAGTTGGATACAAAGGGTGCCTGGGGAGAATGGCAAACTGATTTGCTGGAGTCTTGAATTGATAGAATTTGACTTTACAATTCAGCACAAGAAAGGCAGCGAGAACGGAAATGCTGATTGTCTCTCCCGACAAGACATTCCTTGCGAGGAAAATACCTCAAGAAGTGCCAGGCTGATGGAGCCGCAGGATGGGGTGACTGCCACCAAGCATTCATCTTGAGAGAGGAGGTGTGATGGTGAGGCGGTAGCCAGGCTCACAATTAAGGTTAAGCCCACTTGGTTACCCCTGATCCATGTATTGGGTTCCGGGAGTCTCAGCTATTGAGCCCTAGGTTTGTAAATACATTGTGTAATATTATGCGAAAATAAATAATCTTCTGTGTTTTATCTTTCCAGGTGTGCCAGCAAGCAGAGATTGCTAGGCTATGAGTTTCAGGGTGGGTTTTCTGGAGAAAGTCTTATCAGATTGTGCCTACTGTTCTATAGTCGGGGTGTAGAGTTGCTGGATACCCCAAAAATGTACTCGGGAATCAGGTCAGAATCCCGGATACATATAGGCACATTGCTCCGGACAAAATCCTGCCTTGCAAATGCTTGCACGACTCACTGCTAGAAATCCCTGCTTCAGCTCAGACCAGAAAGGTAAATGGGGCATAGGGGTGCAAGGTATCCCCAGAATGGTAAAGGGGTCCCTAGAATAAGGAGGGATGCCTAGTAAATGACCCAATCACCCAGAACCTGGTATAAGGGTTCTGGGAGTGCTCGAGCTATACTTAAGACTGTGAGGATTTTAAAAGTCTAAGTCACGTTTGCAGTGTGTGGGGAATATGGATTCTCATTCTATCCCTCATAACCAAAAGACTTAGAAAGTATAATAGTGTAAAGCATATTTTATTAAATGGGTATGTTTAAAGTGTATAATGCTTGTGCACAGTATATGAGCTGGGGACTTCCAGGTCCACGGTTCCGAAAGACCACATGACTACCAAGCTTGGTGCCATCAAGTCTGTTCAGGCCCTGGACGTGAAAGCCTCAGAGGTTGCCAAGGTGTGAAAGCCATTTGGGTACCGGAGTTAGGCTCAAGTACTTACGTCCTGTGATGAGTGGAAGTCATCGGACCACCATTTGCCCCAGCCCAGACTGTGAGGAACCTAACTCAGCGGGTGGCTTCTACATGACAAGTGGCAGAGGTGCCCTTGTCAGAATGCCCTTGTCAGAATCTGAATCCACGCTTGCCCGGCTTAGATAGTCTGGTAGCGCTCTGATAGGCTGGTAGGATTCTTCAAACGTTTGTATTGGCTGTAGTATTTCATGAATGAACTCTGAAATACTATAAGAAACCCTCAACCAAGTCCCATTTTTCGGGGCCAAGTTCTGAGAATAGAACGTAGTGGTCGAGGCTGGGATTGCATGCCGAAAACAGTTCCAGGTCGTTTGGTACTAACTCCCGGTCAAGGGATTTCGGCATCTCCGGATAAAAGAGAGTGGTGATGTCAGGAACTACATGCCGATTTGAGTTCCAGGACATTTCAGGCCAAGTCTCGGTCAACCTAAAGACTTTGTTTTCTGTTCTATTTTACCTTGGAAAGTCTAGTTTTTTATCCAAGACCCCCAGTAAGTGTGTTTTCTTCTGTATTTTGTAATCCACGGTGTGTACGTCTGTTTCAATGGAATAAATTGCAATTTGTTTTACTCTCTTTTTTTGCTCAGTGAATGATCCCGGTAAAAAGGTGTAAATACCTGGTCTCCCGTGACAGAGGTTACTCAATAAACAGGGTTTTTTCAAGGCTTTGTACCTGTCCAATACAATTCCGAACCAATTCAAAGTCACCAAGATCACCAATTGAACCAGGTTCTGATCGACCGGAGGTCTCTCCTGAAGGGGGGGATGCTGTAAGGCTTCCAGTCCAGGCTTTGACTGGAACCCACTCTTACCTGGCTTCTGTAGACAGTTAATTTGCATCCCTACCTCAGCCCTGCGGGTCCGCTTCCATTGGAGACGAGCACCAACACACATATCTATATACCATACGCAGCACAGTTAACATAACTGTGTTACACAATTGAAGGTTATTCATTAGTATAGTAGTACAGATTGGTCACATCAAATTCTGGTATCTAAATGCCAACCTATAGATGTAAACAGGACTTACTGTTTCTGTGACCTTGTAAAAGTGCTATTTCCATGTACTTTGCCCTGTGACTGCGACAGAGCAAAATGGTGTTTTATGGATTCTGTGGTACTTTGCCCTAATGATTGGTTGCGCTAGTGTGTCTTTAACCTAAATTAAAAGCAATGTATTCCGAGGCTATTGCAACAGTAATGCATATGCTGTACTGTTCTGTGTAATGTATCCCGCCCCTTATTACTATACATTATTTCCCATGCTAGGAAACTTTAAATAACAGAAATATTTATTGTTTTATGTTAGGTATAGTAACTGCAGGTGTTCTTTGGAAAAAAAGTCACAGGCAATTGCTCCTGGGTGCCACTATCTTGTAGGTCAGACTCAGTAGCATGGAGGATCATAGGCACAATGTAATTGTCGCTGAATGACTAGGATGTTATATGGTATAAATACTGTATGGTTTCTCTGCATCTGGGTATTTCTTTGAGGCACGAGAGGGGGAGAAGAGACTTCCCCCAGATGTTGTGGTCTCTCTTTCAGAAGTCTATACACAAGAAATAGAAACTATACATGTGCCTCACAAAATTATCCATCTTCTCTAAAATGGGGTCATTTTTTTATAAATTAAATCCAATCTCTTGTCCTGCTCAGGTACTACAGCATGATCAGTGGCAGTGACAAAAATGACAAAAAAACACAATATAGTGTAATTAGATTTTATAGGAATATAAACCCAATCAAATAAAAGGAACTCACAGGAAGGTTGTTTTATCAGGCATGTAGATGTAAATCCGACGGATCAAACGGATGGACTGCTGGGCATCTCTTGTTCCCTTTGTGGGTACCAATCTTCCATTTGGTTAGAACTCAATATAATAAGGAAAATGGAATAGGGCAAACATTATAATTCTGATTTAATAAAAACAAATAGTAACACAAAATGTACAGTGCACACACAGATTTACAAATCTTTCACAAAAGTGTGGAATAATGTACACCTGACTCTGGCTGGCAATGGTGGTCCAATCTCTCCTGCGTTCACTGACGCTCCAAATCACAGACACTTCCACATCGCCTAGTTAGAGATCTCATCTGACAGGATGTGAAAAATGTGTCAGCTGGGCTTTCTCTCTGGCAACAGCGGTTCGCTCTCCACTCCATTAGCTGACAATGG
This sequence comes from Ascaphus truei, assembly GCF_040206685.1. Lineage (NCBI taxonomy): Eukaryota > Metazoa > Chordata > Amphibia > Anura > Ascaphidae > Ascaphus > Ascaphus truei. Next base: position 235,897,538 of record NC_134483.1, read on the forward strand.
TAATCACAGGCACTTCCGCATCACTTGGTGTGAGATCTCATCTCACGAGATTTGGAAATTGTATTAGTTGCTGTCTCTCCAGCGTTTATCACCCTACGCATTTCGCTGAGGCTTCCTCTGACTGCGGTTGCCAGTTAGAGTCGGGTGTACTTTAAGCTGCACTTTGTATGTGTAAATCTGTGAGGGCACTGTGCATTTTTTGCTATTATTTGTTTTTATTAAAACGGAATAATACTATGTTTGCCCTTCATACACTAAGTATAATACAAGGTGAATTGGTGGTTGGGTGTCTATTGTAGCAAGGTGTCAAAAGTAGGACAAATACCTGTAGCTTCACTGCTACAGTACACTTACAATGGTATTAAACCTGCATTACGCAGCTGCATTAAACATTCAATGGTACATTCTGAATAGCAACTATCACCCCCAAAAAAAACAAAGAAACTAGTGTAAAAATGATGCACATGTACAAGAAGGGATTAACAACTATGAGAATTCACTGGGCCAGTGTTAAGTTTTTTTCAGACTTGTTATTATTGTGATCACCCAATCCAAATGCAGAGGAATGACAGACATAATTGCTCTGTACAATTCAGTTTATTACTAAAATGTATTAAAACTATTTGTAACACAATTATTAAACCAACAGAGGAAAATTCGCAAACAACTCCAGGAGAGATGCTCATGAGGTGGGTTGGGGGAATTCCCACACTTCATGCTTAATGCTGCTGCAGTGCCTGGAGAATGAGTGTGAAAAAACTGAGGTCAGTATTCTTAATTAATGAAAAATATAGAGTGGGTTCAATAACAGAGCATTCATTTTTGGTCTGTGCAAATGCAATAATGTAAAGCTACTGTACTGAAAGTTACGTAATACAAGATGTGTGCAACTTGATCAACCAAGCAATCATATAGAAAGGCAAGCTTTTGTTTGCTTAATCCCCAAATTGCATGGTTTGTTTGTTTTTTGCATTAAGTTACAGCTCGGTGGTCTAAAGCACAATACAATGGGTGAGGGAGGGAGAGGGTAGGGCTGGACTACTAATTCTGTAAAAGCAAGTCTCGGATTCAATTTCTTTCTACCAGGGAAAGATCACTTAAATAACTGCAAAGTTGCCAAAAGGATTAGCAAAGGCTATGATGCAAAGGTTCTACAATTGTCTTTGAAAGATCAGTAACAAAAAACAGTAGAATCAAAACCATCTTGGACCCGGGAAATTTATTTGTACAGTTCCGTACAGTTCCCTACAGTGCTCGCAGAACCAGGTCTATCACTTTCAAGGGACACCACTCCACCCCCTTTTTTTTTGGAGCATTATATATGACTGGATACATTGGCAAGTATTTCATTTAGAAGATGCCTGTATCCATTGCTGATACCTTGTTGCATCATGATCATTTGAAAATGTTACATTATTTCTGCATCAAGATGTTATATGCTCACTTTTAGGAGCACAGATAAGGAGCTATCCTCCATTTTCTGTAATGTGAGTGTTGTTTGTAAGAAATTTGACATAAAATGGTTGTCCCCCCCCCCCCCCCCTCTTTTTATTTTTTTATCCTTCCCCTCCCTATTTATGTGTGAAAATCAATAAAAATATAAGTTAAAAAAAAAACAGAGATTATCATGTGTTGGGGCACATGTAGTGTTCAAAAAAGAAGCCAGCACACAGTCTTAAACACAGTCAAAACGTCGAATTATTTGGGACACTAAAATAAATTTGTTTAAGACAGTGTGCTGGCTTCTTTTTTGAACACTGACTGCGACTGGGACTTTACCCTGAATATCAAGAACGGCAGCTAAGTACCCCACTATACTTCTAATTCTAATACTGAATGCATGCATCATCTGTACTGCATATGGGGCACATGTAGAGCCCATTGTTTTCCCCTATGCTTTTTGGTTACTTTTTTGTCAAATTTGTGTACACAAAAGAATGTTGTGGAAGAATAAACCTTAATAGGTCGCATACGAATTCATTGGGACTTTTGTGGTCAAGACTATGTGTAGATAGGAAATGTTTAACTGCTGTAATCCCTGTTTTGTGCTGAATGCTAGTGTAAAGGAATTTGACGTCCAGACTGACCAACATGTGTTTTTGTCTTTGGAAATACATCTCTGGAAACTACACGCGTCATATATGGTTCATTTAGATAATCAGTGACTACAGTATGAACTAGGATTTTAACAATTTTAGTGTAAATATTAAGAGTGTTTGGTGTACTTTTCATGCATTTGTATTCAATTTTATCAAGTTGTATATGAAGATTCATGGCAGTTAGTCTCAAATTAAATGTATATGTAGAGAGCCATCCTTGTAACTCATTTGTGCAATATATTGATTTATTTTACCTTAGACTAGGAAGTTATGGATTTTTAAATGGATAATTGATATAATAGGTATAAATAGTAGCAATATGGAGACCAATGGATACAACTCCTAAAAAAACTGACTAAGACGAAACGCAATGAGTGATTCATGCAACTAGAGCACTGTGACAGGATGGAAAGGCGGACACAACCAAAAGACTTTTCAACACAGAGGAAAAGCCACATTAAGTGAGGTGGCTCAGACAGCAAACACCAGAACACACACCAGCAGTAGAGGCTACAACAGCAGCGGGAACTCATACTCTCTGTGACGGTAGGGGGAAATATGGCTTCTGTTTATAAAGGTTAAGTCTGCCATTACCCCTACCTGGCAGTAATACATTGGTATTGTATTATATAAAAGTGTAATCTGCGCTCATAAGTGGTTAAAAAGGGATTAGTGATATTATGACCCTTTAGGGAAATAAAACGACCTGATTAGGATGAGGTTTGTGACGCTGTTCTTGTGGGATGGCTCAGCACTCCAAGCTAGTACAAAACAGAAGAAAAAACAGCGCAAAAAAAACTCATAGTGTTGTATATTAAAAGATAATTTTATATAACAAAGGTGAGTATTGCACATACATCAGGATAAAAATTACACAGCATGACATGTTAGGGGCATGTTACCACTCGGCGGGACAGCAGCACCGGAACACGGTGTATAAGCTTGGATATCCTTCCTCTGGTAGCAGGGACCCAGGATCGAAGAGACCAGCTCGAAGTCGAAATTCCTTCCTTAGCAATGGGGATACCACTGCCGTTGATTCAGAGGAGGTAATTCTCCTGACCGGTTCCGGGTTAGTCCGCGTGTGCGTATGACGTCATCAAGTGGCGTCTCTCTACCGTCCGCGTCGCGCCGCGCTGTATGGTTAACCAGACAAGCGAATGTCCCAAACACAGCTGTTCAATCAGGAAATCATTCCCTGAAGAAGTATTTCGATACGAAACGCATAGGAGAGGGCGCGTTCCTGTATTTCTTTTACCCATTGAGGCATTTCCTGATTGAACAGCTGTGTTTGGGACATTCGCTTGTCTGGTTAACAATACAGCGCGGCGTGACGCGGACGGTAGAGAGACGCCACTTGATGACGTCATACGCACACGCGGACTAACCCGGAACCGGTCAGGAGAATTACCTCCTCTGAATCAACGGCAGTGGTATCCCCATTGCTAAGGAAGGAATTTCGACTTCGAGCTGGTCTCTTCGATCCTGGTTCCCTGCTACCAGAGAAAGGATATCCAAGCTTATACACCGTGTTCCTGTGCTGCTGACCCGCTGAGTGGTAACATGTCCCTAACATGTCATGCGGTGTCATTTTTATCCTGATGTACGTGCAATACTCACCTTTGTTATATAAAATTATCTTTAAATATAGTACACTATGAGGTTTTTTTGCGCTGTTTTTTCTTCTGTTTTATTGTATTGTATGTCTTTTTTTGGTTCCAGCACCTCAGGAATCAGGGGTTAATATGTTTGCAGTAGAATTGTTGCAAATGTTATGTTGCAGTTCAACCCACCAATCAGGGCCGGGCATGTAGGCAGCTCCTGGCCCTGAGTGTTGCAATATTATGGTTTAAGTATATAAAAAGGTGGGGAGGGAGACCCCTAGCAGACAAGGCGCCAGTGAAAGGAGAGGGAGAGAGAAAGAGAGACTTGTGATCATTCAACCAGATGGTTTTATTCACTTTGCTTACTCCATTTTCTCTGGTGTAGTCAGTACTTTGCTTGTTTGAGCTTTCTATTTGCATTTTGTTGCTCTGTGAGTGCTGCTCTGGTTTTTGGAGTGTCAGGGTTAAGGGAAGTACCTTGTGGTCTTTTTAGACCTGAGGGAACGGGCCTGAGGAAGGGGTATCCCCCCCCCAAAAAAAAACATTGCCCCACTGATTGCCCTCCCCCTTGTTTGTGCTGTCCCCACTCTTATTACCTAGTGTTGTCCCACTCCCTATCCCTGCATTGTTCACCCCAATCACCATATTTGTATTATTCGTGTTTGTGCATTTGCGCCGCATCACTCCAAATGTTAAATCGTGCTTATATTAAACCTCTTATCATTTTGGCATAACCCATATTATTGTATTTTCTCTGAGTCAGTGAGCGCTGGAACTTTATATTTTGACTGTTGCAAATGTTATGTTGCAGTTCTACCCACCAATCAGGGCCGGGCATGTAGGCAGCTCCTGGCCCTAAGTGTTGCAATATTATGGTTTAAGTATATAAAAAGGTGGGGAGGGAGACCCCCAGAAGACAGAGCCTGCAGAGAGTTACAGAGGTGTTGCTGTGACAGGGAGAAACTGCAGTGTCCAATCCAGTGCTGGTCTCAGGCCTGAAAACCAGTCCGTTAGGCACTGGGCAAAGAAAGAGAACAGGAGAAATCTCTGCAAGTTGGTCCATGCGACTAGTTAGGCAGGGTATTCCCCAGTTTCCCCAGTTGGGTATGTGTGATGTTTATGTCTTTTGTATAGTTGTGGATATGTTTTTCCAATAAATTAATTTTAGAAACTCTCGTGTTCTGTCTGGCGATATTGATCCCTGGTATTAGTCCTGGTCTCCCGTGACACTCTCCTGTTAGCCAGATCTTCATTTATGCACATGATCGCTGTGCAAATTTGAATAACATTTTGTAGACAGTCTGCACTATTATCTGTTCTCTTTTTTACATCGAGATTAACCTGACCAACTGGTATCTGACACCTCAGTCATAGATTGATTCCACGCTTTTTTCTATAGACAGTCTGTGCCTCTGATATACTTCTGCGAGATTTGGGGAAAGTGAGTACATATGTATAGAGCAGTACTGGTTGGCTGTTTCTTTAAAACCACTTAAACCTCTGGACTAGAATCATGTTTTCTTTATGATTGGTCAGCCATTGTACTCTCTGATTAGTGAGCACCATACACACTGATTGTCAATCAGCAAAGCCATATTTTTGACTCTTTGACTCTCCCTGACTCACTGATTGGACAATTTGCAATCCCATCCATTTTTAACTCCCATCCATTTGTACATCAAAGGACTGCTCAGAATAAATAGCCCACCCTGGAACCACTTTCTTTAGACTTACCTGGGTCAGTAGCCTTGTGCTGCTTGCATGTTTTACCCTGGGATATTTTCTTCCCCTAACCATTGCAGTCCTGGACAGTAAAATGTCTCTTCCCTGCAACAAAGGGAATTTCCTCATTAAAACTGCCGGAACAAGGATCTCTTTCTGATGTAGCGCACTTTCCCCCACCCCCTGCGAGATAAGTCGACTACGCAGTGTGTGTTGCGTTACCTGTGGCTTATAGGAGGCCTGTACCTCCACCGCTGGGAGCCTGGGGTGTACTTGATTCAATAGGTGACAGCGAATACACCTGCACAGGATCCTAACTATGTGGGATAACACAACGTACATCTACTGGCAGCCTGGCTTCTCACCTAAACATAAGGAAGAATGGACAGAATCCCGTGGACTCATGTATACACATGAATTATGTATGAGTTATACGCATGTACCAGGGTCTCCACATGTCGGCTCCACTCTGTCTTCTGAGTGCCTTTGAACGTACTGAGCATGTCCAGCAACGTCCTGTTTAATCGCTCTGGCAGAGCGTCACCCTCCGGATGGTGCAGAGTTGTCCAAGATTTGGGGATGTCCAGGATTTTGAGTAGCTCCCGGATTAGTTTGCTTTCAAAGTACCGTCCTTGATCAGAATGGAGGCGGTTGGGTAGGCCATAATGCACAAAAGTACATTTCTCATAGAATCTTCACTACCGTGATGGCCTTCTTGTCTTTGGTTGGAAAGGCTTGTGCATATCGCGTGTAATGGTCCGTGATGATCAGCACGTTACAGATACCTCGGGCATCAGGCCCGATGCACAGGTAATCCATGCACACCAAGTCCATGGGACACAAGCTCTTTAGGTGAGCTATTGGTGCAGCTTGGCTAGGCAGCGTCTTGCATTGAATACACCTGGAACATCGCCGACAGTGTCGTTCTACTGCCTCACACATTTTTGCCCAGAAGAAACGGTCTCTGACGAGTCTGAAAGTCTTTTCCACTCCGAGGTATCCATGCTCATGATGCAAAGCTTTCAGGACCATATGTTGTAAGTTCCAGTTGTCGTCTATCCGGGTGATTGAGGTATTGCACCACCCGGTTGAGTACCTCATTGTCGAACTCCGACTTATCGGCTTCTCACCTAATAATGGCGACCAGGTCGCTAGGAGCACGTTTCAGAATTGCAGGCTTGTTTTTCCGGACAGCCTGATGGATATTGGCAGCTTTGGGGTCCAAAATATGATATTGGACCATATCCCTCCACGATATGATTTTATTGTGTGTGATATTCATCCTTTCTGGATCACAATAAGCATCAGGAATGGCTTTGGAATGACATTCTAAGGAGTCCACTGCCCTTAATTCTGAGAAGGCCACTCTTTCTTCTATGACAGTGGCCGTGCTGCACATGGCTCTCATCCCTGGTTCAGGAATCTCCTCCCAGCCTTCATCATCGGGAGTGGGGCTCAGCCCTGGTCTTCAGGATATGGCATCTGCTCCGATATTCAGGGGGACTGGTTTATACTTCAGCGTAAACTGGTAGTTTGATAATGCTGCCCGCCATCGGTGGCCAGTAGCATCTAATTTGGCGGATGTTAGAATATAGGTGAGAGGATTGTTATCCGTCCTCACTTCGAAGGATACGCCATACAAATAATCATGGAGTTTGTCCACGATAGCCCACTTGAGGGCAAAGAACTCCAACTTGTGTACCAGGTAATTTTGCTCGCTAGGAGTCAAACTGCGGCTGATGTAGGCTACTGGTCGGAGCCCCTCCGGGCGCTTCTGGTGCAAGACTGCATCTAAACTGTTAAGACTCGCATCTACACTGGCGACACACTTTATTCGAGCTCGGCTAGTCTCACGAATTCGGGTATACCCGGGTGTATTGAGGTTTGTGACTGTTTTCTGCCCGAGTGCATTGGGTTATTTTCCAGGCAGGGATTGAAGCATTTTATTCCCCCTGGCTGCAATACTGCACAGTATATATATATATACTGCATTACAATTCATGAATTTATGCCATCTGGTAGACACGCGAAGCATTGCAGCCTATTAAATCCTAATCATTATCATTTAACAGATCAGCCGCCCATCAGCCAGGCATGAACCCAGGCTGGGAAGGCAAACGCAACGGGGCTTGTCAGAGGTGAGGAGCGGCGCATTCCAGGTATCTGCCAGGTACATACTGGGTATTTGCTCGAATAAAGTGTGTCGGTGCAGTACATGGAGGACATAGGGCCGTTCCGGATCAGTATAAACAAGAACAGGTGCCTTGGTTAAACTCCTCTTCAGGCCCACGAAGGCCCGTTCACATTCAGTCATCCATTTGTCCCCAAACAGCTGTCTAGCAGAGGTGGCCTTTCGGCCAGTATCTTCGGGATATATCTTGAGGAGAATAGTTAGAGGCTTGGCCTTACTGGAATACCCTTCCACAAAGCGACGATAGTAGCCACAGAAGTCAAGTAAAGAACGTAATTCCATGACATTCTCAGGTCGTGGCCAATTCACTACAGCCTCGAGTTTGGCCGGATCAGTGGCGATTCCATTGGCAGACACAATGTGTCCCACATAAGTCACTGAGGTGTGACAGAACCAGCATTTGTAGAGTAACAGTTTCAGGCCCTCTCGCCCCAGATGGTCCAGCACTTTAAGCAGCCGTTCCTCATGTTCCTCCAAGGTCTTACCAAAGACAATAATATCGTCCAGGTAAACCAAGCATTCGCGAGGATTCATGTCTCCAACATTTTTCTCCATTAGGCGTTGGAATGTTGCCAGAGCCCGTAGATGCCTTGGGGCATGCGCGTAAACTGGTAGAAGCTCAGGGGGCAGATGAAGGCAGTCTTCTCCTGGTCTTCTTTACTCATTGGTGCCTGGTATTACCCAGATCACCAGTCCAGAACACTGAACAACTGACACCCAGTTAGTGTTCTGAGAATCTCTTCGATGCGGGGAAGAGTGTATTGATCGGGTATGGTACGGTTGTTCAGTGTCCGGTAGTCAACACACAATCTTACCAACCCATTCTTCTTTCTCACCACCACGATGGACGAGACGTAGGGACTCAGAGATTCAGTCACAATCCCTGCTGTCTCCATCTCGTGTAAGAAGTCCCGTACATCGTCCACATCCCGAGGGGCGATGCAACGAGACCGTTCTTGGAAGGGGGTAGAGTCACTCAGACTGAAGGTGTGCTGGGCACTGCGACTGCAACCCACATCCATCACGCTGGGGTGACGGGGTAGATACAGCACAATTGTTGTCCTTGATCGAAAGCCATACGGTACGGAGAGATATTTTGGACAAACACATCAATTCAATTAAGGATCTCTGAGGTCCATTCCCGTACTTCTGGTATTAGCTTGTAGCTTCTTTGAGCATCTTCCTCCGGCGTGCTCTCTAGAGAGAAAAGATGATCAGCCTTGTCTCGGTCAGGGTAGCAGCACCACGCAGCCATGCGTTGCACTCCCCCTGGTGGAATCTCTTTCAGGCCTGCTTGCCTGTTGAAGAGATCTCCATGATGGTCTAGAGCAGATATCTTGCAACACTCCTCCAACAAGATGGGATGAAGATTTAGGCTACTCAAAGGCAGTTCCCCCACTTCTTGTAGATAAGCTTTGATTATTGCCCATACTATATCAGTGTTAGTCCCCAAGATAATTGGGTACTTGGGCTACTCCTGGGGTTCGGGACACACTAGGGCATCCACATCCATAGGGTGTGATTTGCTGGTGTTCAACTGAATTATCTCCAGATGAACATTTACAATCCTGTCAATGGGGTAGTCCTCGTTACTTAGCCCTCTCATTTTCATATGTTCCGCCGAATGCAGGGGACGGTGTTGGTTAAAGAATCCTCTGTATATGATGGTCACTTGAGACCCAGTGTCCAGCAAGGCTGATGGATAGACACCGTCCAAGACAACGCATATAATAGTGGCTGGTCCTATCTGACTGCAAGAGTCCAATGGTGGGGTTCCATCATTGGGACTTTGCTCAGGAGTGTCATTGGGGGGTGGGGGAGTGGTGTCATCCAATGGGGCAGGTGTTTCTGCGGTGTGAACCCCACAAACCATTACGTTACGGTGGAAGATCTTAGTTGGAGTTTTTTTTCTTCCTTCTCGGGGCAATCGTAGAAGAGGTGGCCCTTTTGACCACAGCTGTAGCAGGTGCAGTCACTGGGGGTGTTATGGCTAGGAGATACTCTCCCTGAGGGTCTAGACTTGATGGCAGATGGCTTTACATGCGAGCCCTCCATTGGATTGTAGGGTTCCTTAACCTTTGGAGTGGATGCTCCCTTGGGTTCACCCTTGAGGGCTTCTTTAGCCTGTGGGGAAGTATGCAAACGTGTATATGATTCATGCCGCTTTACTAATCCCAAGATGTCCTTGAAGGTAGGGGGAGGTCCTTGTATTAGGAAGCACCTGATCAAAATTACAATGTGATGAGTGGGGGTTGCCCTTGAAGGAATTGCTTGCGCTGGTATACATCCACTGTTAAGGCGGGGATGATGTGGCAGCTTCCAGAGGACCAGTTGGATTTGTTGAAGGAAATCAGACAGATCCTCGCTGTCCTTTTGTCTGAGGCCGTAATATTTGTACCACAGTTCACTTTCCTATTCATCCTTTCTGTAGATTTGCACTAGCAGATCCACCATCTGTTGAGCTGATAGATCGTTGACTTGGTCATGCACTGACCATGGTAGAGGCCGGAGGTCGGAGGCTCTCCATTATCCTCTGTCGCCTAACTGCCTCGGAGCAGGGCCATTCATCAATCACTTTGAGAGAATGTTCCCTCCATGTATCGATTCCTTCTTCGTCCACGGGGATAGGAGTCGTCCCATAGAAACCCTTCAGTTTCCTGCAATTTTGTGCTTGGGAGGACATGGTTAGGGCTTCCAGTAGCTGCAGTAGGGTCACACCTAGGATGGAGCCGTCACTTGTTGAGCAACTATCGGTTCGAGGCCCGGGACTAGGTACCGCCATTTAATTTCTTATCTGTCGGCTAGGGAGAAGTGACTGTGGTGGGCTCCAGGCCCAGCTGTTAGCTCCTTGTGCAGCACTTGGGGTGAAGTTACTTGGGCTGGGGCTACGTCAGGTCTGTCCGGAGTGCTGGTGGCCACATTTATGGACCTCCATTCCCCTAAATTGGAGGGGAAGGTAGAGATCTTGATTGGTGGGGAAACCCTTGTGGGGGTTCCCACCGGTGAGGGGGTAAGGTGAGAGGATGCTATCCCAGAGTATATAAGTGGGCAACCCTTGGGCAGGACCTCGAATTGGGGTAGAGCCTGAGGGGCGTCTTCCAAACGTATCTCGTGGTTGGTGACCATTAATATGGTAATAGCCCGGTAATCGGTATCAAGTTTGCATCCTAGGATCCTGGCACTGGCCAGACCCGGTGAGTTTCTTGCGTGATCTCGGACAGCAGTTATAGATGTAACGATGTGAACTCCTCCCACGGCGACCAGGTGGCGCGGCGGTGCGCGATATTCTAAGGCCCAGTCACTGACCTGTTGCTGAGAAACAACGACAATGGTGTTAACTTTGTTTTATAATTTGACAATGAAGTAGGGCGCCCCAGGTCTGAAATCTCAGCAGTGCCTCCAAATGTAGTGCACTTTCCCCCACCCCCTGGGAGATAAGGTGACTACGGTGTGGGTGGTGCATTACCTGTGGTTCACAGGAGGCCTGAAACTCCACTGCTGGAAGCCTGGGGTGTACCTGATTCGATAGGTGACAGCGCCTCCACCTGCACGGGATCCTAACTATATGCGATAACCCCGTGCTGGACCATATATGAACAATACACAATAATATGGTAAAACAGGAATACTTTACTATAAGCACATAAACTGACATATACATGAACCACACTTATATTATCAACACTTATAGTGAACACTAATGAGGTACAGCTACCTGCCAAGCCTCGCAGGGCCGAACCATCTCCTCCCCACCATGTTCCCAACACCTTGTCCACATCCCATAGGGTATACCGTCCCCAAGGTGCTGAGGTGCTCTTGGACACCAAACCTGCCCAGTGTCCCCAAGATCCAACCCACCCGAATATGTGAGATAGCACTGCCCCCACTAAAGTGTTGAGTTGGTGCACTTGCTGGATAAAGGTACCTGCCGGATGTGTCCACACCCGGGCGCGCAGTGATGATGATGGGATCCACGGATCCAGTAACGTTAACCGCACAACCTCCGCCTCTACAGTGGTTGGGTCCTACATGGATTGTACCACTGTATGCAGTATTTCTTTGCTGCAGGTGTCTGGTCCCAGATCACCTGTGAACAGGAGACCACTGTGTCCTGTCTGTGTCCCTGTCTAGTACTACAGGGCAGTGTCCCTATCTATGGGCCTGTCCCTGCAGCAACCACAAGCTGAGGGGCGTCGTGGCCTAGCTGGGGCCTAATAGGGGTATTTGGCATAGTGCAGAAGCCACAGACCCCTGCACACTCAACCTACCCCTTCCTTGTCCCAGCTTCAACTAACGTGGTCTCCAGCACGCAAATTGTATCCATTCCAGGAGCAGGAGAATCCAGCCTTCTGATTGGCTAAGCCTAGCCACCTGACTAACAGCCCATATTCATTTTGGGGCTTGTAGTTCCCCCGGAGCCTACTCTAACTAATGCGCCTCTCGCGCCTGCACTGCACATGCACGGTATCTTGCACATGCGCAATGTAATGCAAGATGGCAGAGCCCTGCACAGGGGGCCGCCAGAGCCCTTGGTGAACCCGTCGCCCGCCGCAACTACCTCCAGCCCTCCCCGCAGCACCGGCGCTCGTTTATTTATTTATTACTTTCTAAATTTTTGCTTTCTGTGTGTGTTGTTGCAGGTTTTTAGCTTTGTTAAGGCCCTGTCACCCTCAAAAAGCACTGATTTTTTTTATAGCAAGCACAGCTTACTAGGAAGCTTTTGTGAGTTCTGATAATGTGTAATATGTAGTGCTGAGGTACTGTAAGCCACTCCCATCCACCTGCTGCAGGGATTCTTTCTAAGTGGGGTCCGATTCTGAAGTTCAGATCCCTCAGTCAGTCACAGCTTTTACTCTCTTCATAGATGCAGATTTATTTATTTATTTTTGCCACAACTGTAGGAAATGTAAGTCTGACTTCACCGTTTCCCTTGTGGATAAGAGCACTCACTGGAAGAGACAGCAGAGGTCAAGGCAGTGCTGCTCCTGGGTAGCCTCATTATCCAGTGCTCTGGGTAGCCTCAATGCATGTTACCTTGTGTTTTTGGGTGTATTTTGTCAGTGCAGGACCCAATTGTGGTTAGAGGACCAAGGCACTATCCAAGCTTGTGGAATCTTTAGCAGAAATAAATAAATAGAATTCCAGTTTTGTATTTGACTAATTCGTTTTTGTAAATTAACATAAGAGCCGCAATGTAAAAGTTTTCATGCACTTCAAGTTCATGAAGAGTGGATCTTAGGTCTATTTGCAAAATTTCATAATCATGTTAATCTACTGTACATTTAAACTGTGCGAAATGCATAGATGTTTAAGAATTATTACATAAAAAGGTTTCTTTAAGCACTGTCACTTTTATCAGGGGCCCTTAACTAATAATAACAATAATCATCAATTTAATTCACATTTTTGTTTAAGTAAAGTCCCATTATGTATCATCTCAAACAAAACTGAGCCTCAATAACAATAGCTACATGTACATTAGTTCACCCACTGTACAAAATAACGCATAACATGAAATTAATTATTTAAAGTGCCCCGCTATGTTACACAGATTTGACCATCGCTGGTCTGTGACTACTAAAGGTTTCCCAAAAAATGATGTAGTCAAAATGTATCTATGAAAAAATTAACATTAAGTATCAGAGAGTACTCATGTTCTGAAACCAGTTTTTTAACTTGTATTATGACATTTGAACAAACTCAGTGTCACAAAAGGAAGATATTTTCAGATTTGTATGCTGCCCTGAAGATGATGAGCACAACACATTTATCGTGAGTATGTGCCAAAAATCCCTAACACTCTTGATGAGCTGACAGATGGTGAAGATGTGATCCAGCAATGACCTGTCAAAAACTAATCCAGCCAACTATATTCTTCCCTTTCAATCTAAATGCCCATAGGGACCTGCTTAAACATCCATAGCAAACTATTTGCTTGTGGAAGACAGGATTCTTTTTTTGTTTCAAAGAGTGTCTTGATTCCCTCTTAGTAATGACAGTTGTAGCCCATGATTAATCATTATATCATTATCATGTTTGAGGAAATAGCGAATTGGTACGTAACCATAACATATGAAGGAATTTAGCAATGAATTTCAGCAGATTACTATAGGTGTACTGACTCATGTCAGTTTTATGATGTGACATAATTACATGCATATTCATAAAGTCACTAAACCAAAATAAAATTGTATCAAATGTGTTCCTAAACTGCTGAAAAAATAATGTTAGGGAAGATACTGTCAGGCAGCATAATGTAAATAGCATGACATTTCCTGATAAGTTCATAAATAAACAAATATAAAGTATCACTTCTGCTGCAGTATATTTTGTAAATGAAACATATTTCCTAGTGTAACTGATTAAAATATCATGATTCCATATCCTAAATTTAGACTAAGAAGCCAGCAACTGTTTGACGCAAGAAGTGTAAGTGTATCCAAATATGAAAGTTAAGAAATTGACACATTTAAAATCCATGATTTAAAACAAAATTAAAACTGAAAGCAATAATACAGAATCAAGAAGAACAATTTGTGATATAAAAAGAAGGCAATAAATATATTTTAATTTGTCTCTATTAGAAAACAAATCTATTAGATTTATAGAAAAACAGAGCTCCATTGTTTTTGCACTAAGACATCACATTCCCGAAATTGGCGTTGGCTATTGATTTGTATCCTCAAAGCTAACGAGATGAAAAAAATAATGTCCGTTAGCAAAAATACCAACATAACATTATCTGGATGAAAGGGGATTATCCTGTTAAATAATACACTGCGCATGTACATTGCGAAAAGTATGATTTGTGCCCGTCCCTTAGTGACGCGTTACGCATGTGCATTACATAACTTAACACCAATGAGCATGTTGCAATGTCAAATAAATACACATTACAAACTGAATAACTCAGCCATTTCATTTTAATTGTAAAACAGTGGGGATGACTGAACAAGCTTCTACCGGGTCTGCTCCTGCTACTGAGAATATATTCTGAGATATCAGAATTAGAAGCCTCAAATTTAATGATGAGGACCTAGAAATTTTAATTGTTGGAGTAATGAATCACCACTCAAAATGAATGGGGTCTCTCTGCGCCAGGACTAGTACTGCTGAAAAACAATGAATATAGGTGCACATGTTGGAGTGCATTAATGCTCTATGTAACACTGTTCATACTATGGATATGCTCAAGATGCACTGGGCAGACAGCAAGGGCAAAGTGAAAAAAAAATGCTGACCACGCATGGAATACAGGAGGGGAAGCATCTGTCCCATTGCACTTGAGCCATATGAAGAAGCGGGTCAATTCTGTTAAAGTCACCTCCCAGTGAGTGGTACTACCTGGGATTTTGAACTCCGTGGATGTGGAGAGAACTAGTAAGTGATAATACAGTATATAATTTATATAATACACTAGTTATCAATCTCATTATACATATCACTTTAGATACAACAGATTTTTAGTAATCTGAGCACGGAAAATGGATTTAATGACAGAGGAAGCTGTATAGAGTTTATAGCCAAAAGACACCAATCTAATGACTGGAATCTAAAGACCCAACAAGATGAGAACCTACAAACCCTGTTTTTCTATATTCAAGCTCTAGCAGTTTGAGCTAAACCAGCTGATGGCTAGCTGTGCGCTCTATTTTTTTTATTTCAAGCATGAAGTAATAATATTTTCCGAGGGTTATGAGTTACTAAGGCCAGGTGAGATTAAATAAAAGATGAAAAGAACATGGGCTACCTCGGTTAGAAGACAATGCGTGCCACTTCCACTACTCTAAGGAGTACTCAGTTATAACAACGGTCAACAAGCAAGAACTATTATTTTTGTTGATGAATATTTTCTGTACTATCTGGAGTTTATACTTTTCATCTTATAAGACCAGATGGGTGCAATCTTGTTCATATAGATTGCACATGGGGCATTAAATCTCTTCTATGTACTTCTACATACCTCTCTATTTAAGCGGATAAGGGTCTTTTCAGGGTGATAGGACCTCTGAAGAAACCAACCTTTGATTTATTGCATTTTGAATTTTCAATATGCATTATTAAACAAGCTCTAAATCTGGAATCTTTTGTTCTGTCAATATAAATATACAGCCTTCATTCATAGCTTATCATTTTTATTAAATTATTACTATCACAAATTGTGGTTTAATCACCCTCAAATCTTGGGCTTTTTATGCACTTCATTCTGTCTCTTCATAAATATTTAACTTTTTCACTCAGTTAGGATACACTGGCGACACACTTTATTCGAGCTCGGCTAGTCCCACGAATTCGGGTATACCCGGGTGTATTGAGGTTTGTGACTGTTTTCTGCCCGAGTGCATTGAGGTATTTTCCAGACAGGGATTGAAGCATTTTATTCCCGCTGGCTGCAATACTGCACAGTATATATATATATATATATATACTGCATTACAATTCATGAATTTATGCCATCTGGTAGACACGCGAAGCATTGCAGCCTATTAAATCCTAATCATTATCATTTAACAGATCAGCCGCCCGTCAGCCAGGCATGAACCCAGGCTGGGAAGGCAAACGCAACGGGGCTTGTCAGAGGTGAGGAGCGGCGCATTCCAGGTATCTGCCAGGTACATACTGGGTATTTGCTCAAATAAAGTGTGTCGGTGCAGTAATAGTATATAGTGTATCATTGGTTACATTGTATTGTTAATGTATCCTCTAGGTTACAGCTCCTTGAAGGTCTTTTCTCATTCTTTTTAATTGTATAATTATTTAAAGTTAAGTCTTACTTTGTTCATTTGTCATTGGACACCTGTAAGGGGTATTTTACCCACTTGGAATATTTAGGAGTACACCTCCTCTAAAGTATTGCCTTTTCTCTCTCTGAACCCTATTCTAATCCAGATTAAATAAACACATGTTTTCTGACACACACCACTTGATATTTTCCCATAGCTTCAAATGAAACACTGTACCGTGGTTAGAAGTGATATTTATAGACCCCTCAAACCTTTTGGACGTTTTCCTGACCAATCTAGAACGAAGTGTATTTCATTGATTTATAATCTAATATAGAATTCATTACCCATTATAAAACACAAATTCCACCTTGCCTGGGAACAGGACTTCAGTTCTAAAATTGATGAGGAAACATGGTGGGTCAAGATTCAGAAAAATGCTGCTACTTATCTACATTGGCTAACACTATAGAAATTTAATATAAGGTATTTCTCAGATGGTACCCCAGCTCGGCTTCAGTTAATTTACCCGAATATGTCCAATCTCTGTGGCAGAAACTGTGGAATTGTTGGTTCTTTTTTCCATATTTGATGATAAAGCCCCATTATTCAATCATAGAAGGAAATTAGCAGTTCCATACAGGATGTCATGGGAGACTCAATCTCACTGGATCTCAAAATATTTATTTTTTAAATGACATCCCGCAAATGGTCTAGTAATAGGAAGAGGCAAAGGAAATCCCAGAATCACTTCAAGGAAACACTGATGCTCCAAATTGTGTGCCAGTAATACAAATCATCCAGAATAAACAGACTGTATGTATATAATAAAGCAGACTTCCATTCAGAGTCCCATTGTGTTGTACATATAATAGGTATATAATCACCCCACTTGATCGAGTGTTGTAGCTTCACACGGGTAGGGGCTGTGTCGTGGTAAGGAGGCACTGTAGCAACAATACCGCTGCGTCCCCTGAGAAGGAACAGAACGGCTAAGTATGCCGCCACCCTCCACCACTGCCTCTCTGCTCCCGGCGCCACACCAGAACAAGAACCCCACAGCGGAGGTAAATACGGGGGATAAATGGAAGAGCAAAAGCACTCACTTTCTTGACACGACGAGTCTCTAAACCGCGCTCCGCGTTCGGCGTCCACCATCAGCCGATGACGTCAGGATCTCTGAACCGGAAGTGACGTGTAGCGTGCTCCAAGCCGGGGGAATCAAGCAAAAATAGAACAGGTAAGCGGTGCACTGCTGCCGTCAGGATTAAAGGGAAACGAAGTCCACACGCAATGTAAATGAATAAAAAGGTTGTTTATTTGAGTGCATATACATTAAAAAAGTGCTACAGAGCGAACTCTGACGTGTTTCGTCCCTGCCTGGGACTTTGTCAAAGAGTATCAGGTACTATACATGATGATGTATATATAGTGAACCCTTACTGCCCATTGGTCCAATTTAATTGGATGAGCAAATAGTAACACAGGTGATGCATAAATCATTAATGATTCAACAGGGAACACCTATCCCTTAATAATCAACGGAGTTCACATACACTACCGACACGCTTTATTGCGCATCGGCCAGATCCGCAAGCCGGGAGATTTCCCGGCTTGCTAGTGGCCGCCCCTCGGCGTGCCGCGCGTCATAGACGCACGGTCACGCGTCTTCGGGTGCCTGCGCCCCCTGCACGCGCATCCAGGGCTCCCCGAGGGAGCCCTGGTGTCCCGCGATGTGGGGGACGGCGGCAGGGGGTTCTGGGGGACCCGGCGGACCCGGCAGCGGTAGGGAGAGCGCCCCGATCGGAGGGCGCTCTTCCGCTGCTTCGGCGCGCGCCCGTCACCCTCGGGCGCGCGCCAGGCTACTGCTGCGGCCAAGAACGGGCAAATGCTCGAATAAACTTGGCCGCAGCAGTACACAACATCATCATGGACAAGCAGATGTATAAACAAGATACTATGAGACACAAAATGCAATTAAAAACAATACTTGTATACAAAGAACAAACATAATGTATATATTACATGTACCAGTAACTAAGTAGCACGAACCAGCAACATACACATATATATATATATATAGAGAGAGCCTTATAAAGCTCTTATATAACCAAATTAGGACTTTTATTATCTTTGATCATATTTTAACATACATGGTAGAAAATAGTTGATCTAAATCAGTCTTTATAATATATATATATCATTCAGAGGATCCACTGTCAAATGTAAATGGATTCATGTATATGATAAACATATATAATATGTAATTACAATAACATCTAAATTAACAATATATATGTCATATTTTAATAAAACTCTATATGAACTAAAAAGAATAAACTTCAAATGTGACAAATAAAGGTATATATAATTATTATTGATCTAATATTAAATAAAAATAATTATAAAATATATCAAGTGAAATACCACATTCTGTAGTAGATATTAATAATAAATATCATAAACTAGAAAAACTAGTGCTCAAACTAAAAAGTGTTTTAAATCCCAATCAGTATTAATCCCCATCAGATGTAATGTGTTCATAACATGAATCCAATACAGTACATTTCTCTTGTACGAACGAAAAGGAAGAAATATACTTGAATAAGTTTATAGATAATGTGGTTAACCTGTCTGGTATTGAATTATCTGTTGATCAGCTATCCTTGCTTAATCGTGGGTTAGGTTCTGCCCCTACTGGTAATTTTCAGATTTTTGAGACAGTGATAGACTTACAGAAGTTTACCCGTAAGTTATCCCTCAAAAAAAAATTTGCGTCACAGACCTCACATGTATCATCAAATGACCCTATATATGTTCAGGAGAATTAATCTATTTCTAATGACAATGTTGCAATATTTGATTTTAGAGATCAATGTGTTATATCAGACATGAATGATTTGTTAATACAACAGGGTGAAGAACAAAACTTATATGCACAATCATTTTTTGGCAATCAAGACTCAGGATTAAAGAAAAAATCCATCTTTTTCCCCAGTTCTCAAAGGGGACCGTATATTACGGCCTTTGAGAAACTGGTAGAACGCGATATTCGTTTACTCAATAGAGGTTTTTCTTTTTCTAATGTTAAGAACAATAACTTCACTATCTCAGAAATTGAACAATTAAAGGTTTTGAAGCAGGATGAGAGATTAATATTTAAGAAGGTAGATTCTAACTACGGAGCTTGAGGAAGCCCATAGGGCGAAACGCGTAGCTCAAAATCCCCCAGTATTTTTTACCCTACCAAGCCACCGTCGGGAGCAGGACACGCGGACGTGCAGCGCTACATCCAGACGCGGAGGCAGTTCAGCTGCAGTACCACAAGCCCTGCTCGATTCCATAAAGACTGGCTTTTTTAACTTTCCACAGAGTAACTCACGAGCTGAGTTAGCTGTGCTTTGTTGTTTTATTGCTCATTCCATTTAATAAAGACCTTGGCCTTGATTTTCTCGGGCTCAGAACTTTTTGATCCATTGGGGGGGGGGGGGTGAGGACCCACATTCAGCACCAGTGGACCATTTCCAGCTGGGACCTCAGAAGGAGAACCCAAAGATACCATATCCAAGTGTGCACTCACACTTGGCCGTGTGAGTAGTTACATTTTATTTTATTTCTGCCTTTGTAATTCAAGTGTGGCTTTTGACTTTCTGTTTTTAGAGCTCATACTTTCCTTTAAGAAGTGGGATTGCCCCTGAAAGACCAAGATACCATCCCTTAGAGCGCACGCACACACGCCCGTGTGAGTGTTTTATATATTCTCTTATCATACATCCAGATACCTTCCCTGAAAAAATCACAGTTTGCTCACATATTTTTGTGTATATATTTATTCCGAGGGCGAGATAAACATCAAAGAAGTAGGAGAAGAAGAATACAGACGCAAGGCGGCGAGGAAAAATCCAGAAGACAGAAAGGAGACGAAAGAAGGAAGAAGAAAAAAGAAGAAAGAACAGGGAGTCTCAAAGATACCTTGATGCGACAGCATTCGCACAAGGCCGTGTGAGTGTTAACAATTATTTTACACCCACAAAACCCTTCTTATTGTCATATAACATTACACAACCAATTTAGGTTTTATACCAGCCTTCCACCGGTGCTCCCCCATCCCCCCTTTTTTTCTTAAATAAACTTAACACAAGAGAAATGTATTGGATTCATGTTATGAACACATTACATCCGATGGGGATTAATACTGATTGGGATTTAAAACACTTTTTAGTTTGAGCACTAGTTTTTCTAGTTTATGATATTTATTATTAATATCTACTACAGAATGTGGTATTTCACTTGATATATTTTATATTTATTTTTATTTAATATTAGATCAATAATAATTATATATACCTTTATTTGTCACATTTGAAGTTTATTCTTTTTAGTTCATATAGAGTTTTATTAAAATATGACATATATATTGTTAATTTAGATGTTATTGTAATTACATATTATATATGTTTATCATATACATGAATCCATTTACATTTGACAGTGGATCCTCTGAATGATATATATATATTATAAAGACTGATTTAGATCAACTATTTTCTACCATGTATGTTAAAATATGATCAAAGATAATAAAAGTCCTAATTTGGTTATATAAGAGCTTTATAAGGCTCTCTCTATATATATATATGTGTATGTTGCTGGTTCGTGCTAATTAGTTACTGGTACTTGTAATATATACATTATGTTTGTTCTTTGTATACAAGTATTGTTTTTAATTGCATTTTGTGTCTCATAGTATCTTGTTTATACATCTGCTTGTCCATGATGATGTTGTGTATGTGAACTCCGTTGATTATTAAGGGATAGGTGTTCCCTGTTGAATCATTAATGATTTATGCATCACCTGTGTTACTATTTGCTCATCCAATTAAATTGGACCAATGGGCAGTAAGGGTTCACTATATATACATCATCATGTATAATACCTGATACTCTTTGACAAAGTCCCAGGCAGGGATGAAACGCGTCAGAGTTTGCTCTGTAGCACTTTTTTAATGTATATGCACTCAAATAAACAACCTTTTTATTCATTTACATTGCGTGTGGACTTCGTTTCCCTTTAATCCTGACGGCAGCAGTGCACCGCTTACCTGTTCTATTTTTAGTAATAGGAAGACTCTTGTTGGCCTTCTGCTGAGTGCAGTCAAATTGAATGTACCCTCTTATTCGAAATGTCAGGGGATTCTATCCATTAACCCTCATGGTATAATAAAGTTTTGCAATTGGTGGCTATGGAGAAACTTACAGCTTTAAAAAAGAAGAAACCATGGAAATTATTTAGTATATGGGAATCCTTTATTAGATACACACAAAGAGCAAATAGACAGTTCTTTAAGCCAATATACCTACAAAATATTTTTCTTATAAATCACAAAAAGTCTGGAGTACCCTCCCTTGCAAACAACCTACAGTAGCTCTGTACACAGGAAACATTAATTTGACCTAAATTGTACATTAATGCTCAATGTAATGTTTTCTATTTTTCTACTTACTCTGTATCAATGTACTGTATTTCAAAAAAAATGCAAATGTTTGCAAGATGATTAACAATCAACCTCCCCACCCCAACCCGGTTTTATTTCTGTACCCAAAACTCATTCCCCTTTTTAATTTATGTACCCCTTTACTGTTGAAAATTTAATAAAACACACAGCATAGTTTGTGCCATGAAAAAATAAATGCATCTGTTGATGTGTTTCATCCATTTATATGTTAATATTACACATGTATATGTACATTCATGTGGGGACCTGACCTTTTCCCTTGTAGGATATCTGTAGCAATAAAGCAATTCTAATCAGGGTCTGGATATGAGTAATGGCAGATTTTGAAACATGTTAAACCTGAGGTATACTCCCTCCCACAATGTGCATTTTTCCTTTTTGTTTCAATATTTTGCCTCATTCCTTTTATATTGTAACCACTCAGGATCAGAGCCTTTGTTACCTTTTGTATCTGTTTGTGTATGTTTGTCTTTATTTGTATGTAACTCTGTTTGTGTAATTATAAAATCTCTGTAGCCACATTGTACCACTCCTTGGAATATATTGGTTCTTTAAAAATAATCAGTAATAATAATAATAATATAAAAATGTAAACTGCCTTCTTACTGTCAGTGGAATAAGCACCTAATTTAATGACAAGACTCTGCATTTGAAAATTGTGCCATAATGGTGTCTCTAGTTGGCAATTTAATGTGTTCTCTTTTTATAGCTTTCCTAAGAGCTCTAGGAATATGTACATGCTTAATTAACCACTGCTTTTTTCTACTAAAACTAAAAAAACTCATCCAGATTGTTGGTTCCTCAATTTTCTATATCACTTGTATTGCTTCCAACTCTTCCTCGAGTTTATCACGTAGAGCAAAGGCCACTTTTGTACATGAATGTATGACAGGCAGGACTTGCCTGTTTATCTGACTTGAACAGTATGCTCTCCTGTAAATTATCCAAGCCCTTGATACAAACCCTGGAATTCTTAAATGTGAATGTCAAAACAAGGTTCAGTGCTATCTTGTATAGAGAATACTGACTGTACCAAATTAAGTTTATCATAGACAGCCAGGACTAAAATTGGTGTAACATCCTATCTATTGAAACTTGTATGTGTTTTTTTATGATTAATGCACACAATACATATTCACGTCACTAGAATAGCTTTTCAAGAATAATCTGCTACTTTTATTTTTGTTGGTCTGTCTCCTATTTCTGATGACATTTCATGAGAAATATTAACCTAACCTCCAGTGTCCACTTTCAAAGTAATGAGAGTTGAATTAAGTGTTATGGGTACTGTCCAGTCACTCCCAGCTGTACTGGTTTCCAGTACATCTACATAAAATGTCTCAGACAGATTGCTTTCAACTACTTGAATTTTCTGCATCAGCGATTTACAGCACAATATTATTATTTATGTCACATTTTTCACAGAGCTTTCCAAAGGCCACACATTGTTTGGGTTATGTGCAAATCACACTTTCCACATAACCTTCTATTTGGCACATTCATCAAGTGTCAGTACGGCTTATTGCACCTGTTCTGGCGCTAACTTCCATTCAAGTCAGGGATTCTGGGTAATGACATGTGAATGAGCAATGACAGTGTATTACTTTTTTTCTTCGTAACCATTTTAACATGGATCCCTATAAGCTTATTCCTGCCACTTTACACAGATTTTACAGAATTCTCTGGGTTAAAAAAGTGCATACAAAGCAAACCAACTCATAGACAGCTGTTTTAATCTTTTGGGTCTCCTCACTGTGAAGTTAGTTAATGGTCTTGTATTATGAAGTTGATAGTGGCAACAAACTAGGTACACAAAGTAACTTACAGTATGGTGAGTTAAAAGGGACAAAAACCCTCCACTGTATAGCAATGGTAAAAAAAGGAAACAACATTTCTGAGCACATTCCCATGTCTCAAACATGTCCTCCAGAAATCTGCCTTTCCCGATAGTTGCCAACCATAAATGAGTAGGATTGCTGGCCATGCACATATTTAACAATATAGATATGTTCACATTTAATTTAGATTTAACAGCTTAAAAATGAATTATTGTACTGTACATACCTGTAGATGCACGGGCACCTCATAATTCATAATACATATAATAATTACATTCGCTTAAATGGACTATAAGGTGTCTTTCAGCTCTGAAACGTGTCTTATGACATACAGTAGCACATCTCAGTGAATATTGGATTAAATCTACTTAATTGATGACCCCAATTTTAGCATATAAATTCCCCAAATAAAAGCTGCCATTTTGCAAAAACAATGGAACAACTCTTGTAAAAAGTTCATAACAAAATATAATATTGAAGAAATGTTAAATATCATGTGTTACAGACCAGTTTTTATTTCAGTGTCATCATTTACTACTGTAAATAAGCAACATTCTTTCAATTACACACACACTTTAAGTTTACGATTCAATAACAAAATCAAAAGTATTTTGTTATTCCAATGAGCTACCAACTACCAAGGACATATTCAGGGCTGGTAGCATTCATTACTGAGTGTAAGGATCTGTGATGACCTGCGTCATCCTCTCCACGCTGCTCACACACCTAAACCCGCGATCAGGTGCCCCATCGCCCCTTCCAAATGCGGCACCTCCCGCGGTGCCACAGGTGATGACCGTCGGCTCGCTTTGTGCACTAACCCTGCGCTGGGGGAAGTACTGATCCCACTGGCCCCGTCTCCAGGCTCCATCCTCACAGTGACTTCAACGGCGAGCAGTGCTCACCCTCTGTGTACGGACGGCGCACTCACAAGCTGAATCAGAGCCTGGACTCTGTCTATTATTCCACAGGTGATGCAAACTCCTGTCCTGCCTATCACAGCGAGGGATACTGGTGAACTCCTTCCTCTGCAGTCTCCCTAGTTGTCCAGGGTACTATTTATGCTCAGACAGCCCCTTGGGCAAGACAGCTTAGCATTCATTCGTGCAAAGTACTTACTGCAATCCCTGCCTCCTGATCTTTCTTCCTAGTACCAGTCTCTTCTCTGTGTCTTCTCCTGAATTCTCTACTCCTGACCCCGGCAAGTACCTATGACGATCAGCACCTCTCTAACCCCGACCATGACAAGTACCTACGACGATCCCGACTTCTCCAACACTGATTCAGCTACCCACTACTAATCTACACTCCAGATGCACTCTCGCCGCTGGAAGTCGGTTTATTCAATCTCCAACTCGGCCTCGCGGTCACGCCCTGTTTGTGGTGAGTACTCCATTACAGTATGCTCAGCCCCACAAACATGGATCCCGCTGAGGTGGGGCGAGTCTTGAGCATGCACGCTAGCATGTTTTCTAAAATGTAAAAATACTGTGAACAAAACAGTCAACGCATGGAGCTGCTGCAACAGACCGTGCAATCCATCACTGACCGGATGCAGACTCCTCCTCTTATCCCTGTCCCTTTGGGGGCTTCGGTTCCTACCCTTACTTCAGTGTCCATGACCATGACTTCTGAACCAAGACAGCCTACACCAATCGCTATGATGGTGACCCGCATGGGTGTCAGGGTTTTTTGAACCAATGTTACATTCAATTCGGGTGAATGCCTTCACGATTCATTTCTCAAAGATCCAAGGTGGCATACATTATTTTGCTACTTACCAATGATGCTCTGGCCTTGGCCTCACATATCTGGGAACAGAGATCGGATCTCACCAATGATATTGCACATTTCACTCGGGAGTTCCGCCGAATGTTCGACACGCCTGGACGCAAGGTAACAG
The DNA here is from genome assembly GCF_040206685.1 of Ascaphus truei. Lineage (NCBI taxonomy): Eukaryota > Metazoa > Chordata > Amphibia > Anura > Ascaphidae > Ascaphus > Ascaphus truei. The sequence continues at coordinate 235,923,134 of NC_134483.1, forward strand.
CTGCTTCCTCCTTGTTACACATCTCACAGGGTAACTGTACTATCGCCAGATATGCCCTCGAGTTCAGCACCATAGCTGCTGAGACCGGATGGAATGATGAGGCGCTAACTGCCGCCTTCTAGCAAGGACTTTCTGAGTTCCTAAAAGATGAGCTGGCCGCACAAGAACGTCCCACTGATCTCAGGGAACTAATTCCTCTATGTATTCGGGTGGATCACCGTTTGCAAGAGAGGAGATCTGAAAGAGCCCGGAAAAGGCAAGGTACTCCAAGATCCCACTGATTCTATTCAGGTACGACCAAACCGCCTCCATCAGATACAGAAGAACCCATGCAATTCAGTGGCAACAAGCTGTCTTTGTAAAGATCGGAGAGTCATGCTGACCTCGGCGCGCTCCCTGCTGACCTCTCTCTGCTGCTGGGGGTCCCACTCATCTCGCGCCATCTACTGCTCGCCATGCGGGGTGCATGCACACTGCTTAAAGCTTTATGCTTCCCTCTCCGGCCCACCTCTGAACTCCGCCCACGTCGCACCATCAGAGGGGTGCAACGAGCACGCGCAACGCGTGACAAGCACGCGCAGGAGACGAGTCCTCAGTAATCCACCGAGGCACCTCCCCACACCTGTCCTGCGCAGCGGAGCGGCTAATGATGGTCACCACTGAGGACACAGCTACACTACATCATCTTCTATTGGATGCTCATATATTTGCTCAGCTGTGCCACTGGCACATTGGCTGAATGTTGCAGGGTACATGCAACCATATGTGGGTTTCTTGCAAAGGCTTATTTATTGAGCCTTTAAAATATGGCACACAAAAAACAAAACAGCTTCTTTTCAGCATACAAAACAGAAAATATGTCCTGAATGGGGCTTGGCCCTTTTCCCAACAATGGCTGTTTAGCTTCCAGCATAACAGTACAGCAAACAGTTCATCACAAATATATATTGAAGAAACACCTTATTGCAGTAACTCTCCTTCAGTATTTCAGTACTCTCACTGGTTCAGACAGGCTGTATGTGTGTGCAGCCTGGGGGTGTTAAAGCTCCTTGATGAGGCAGCGGGGATCAGACTAATTAAACAGACCTCCCAGCTGAATGTTAACCTCGTCACTGCTGCACTGCAGACCTAAACATAGGTCTGCCAGGCATAGGGCTAGTGACGTTTATTCACCCTGTCACATTCCGCCCCTGTTAGTGTGTGGCTGGGGCCATGCATGGCTGAAGCTTGGCAATCCACCCTTCTCTAGAAAAGAAATCAGCATTTGCATTTTCTTTTCCAGGCCTGTGCTGAATCTCAAATGAGAAGAGTTGGAGGGCCATATACCACCTGGTCAACTTAGCATTGAAGTCCTTCATAATATTTAACCACTTTAATGGAGCATGGTCTGTTACCAACGTAAAATGGACTCCCACCAGGTAATGCCTAAAGGCTTCGATTGCCCACTTTACTGCGAGGCACTGCTTCTCAATAACTGAGTAGTTTTATCCCTTGGGAACAATTTCCTACTCAGAAAAAGGATCAAATGTTCCACTCCCTCAAACTGTTGTGAGAGCACTGCCCCTAGCCCTATCTCTGAGGCATCGGTTTGCATGATAAAAGGCTTATCCAAGTCTGGGCTTCTAAGGATGGGACCCTCTGATAGACACCTTTTTACCTCCTCAAAGGCTCTCTGGCACTCCCTTGACCATACCACTTGTGTAGGGGCACACATTTTTTGTGAGGTCTGTTAGTGGGGCTGCAACTTCCGAGTAGTTGAAGATGAACCTCCGATAGTATCCTGCTAAACCCAACAGGGAGCGTACCTGCATTTTTGTTTGTGTGGTTGGAACTTCTTTCAGGGCAGCTACCTTATCTGCTAGTGGCCTTACTTTTTCACCTCCCACTGCATACCCTAAGTACTTGGTTTCCGCCTTAACTAAGGCACATTTCTTAGGGTTGGCTGTGAGCCCTGCCTCTCTTAGAGACTTGAGGACTGCTTTCAGACTATTTAGATGGGCCCGCCAGTGTTTACTATAAATGACAATGTCATCTAGGTAGGCTGCGGCATAAGCCCTATGAGGTCTCAGCACTTTATCCATGAGTCTCTGAATTGTGGCTGGGGCTCCATGCAGTCCAAATGGCATTGTCACAAACTGGTATAAACCCATGGGAGTGGCAAAGGCTGTTTTGCACTTGGACATTTCCTCTAAAGGTATTTGCCAGTATCCTTTTGTTAAGTCCAGTGTGGATATATATTCTGCGTTACCAAGGGCGTCAATTAACTCGTACACCCTTGGCATCGGATATGCGTCAAACTTGGATACCGCATTGACCTTTCGGAGGTCCACCAAAATCATACCTTCCCATCGGGTTTAAGGACCATAACTAGTGGACTACATCACTCACTGCATGATTCCACAATCACACCTAAGTGTAACATTTCTTGCACCTCCTTCTCTACCAGGGCCTTACGGCATTCAGGCAATCTGTAAGGATGAGAATGTACTTTTTCCCCAGGTGCTCTCTGTATCACATGTGAAACTAAATTAGTTTGCCCTGGTAAATCAGAAAATAACATCATTGTGATGTGTAATTATTTCTAAAAAGTCCCCTTTATGTTCAGAGGACAATTGTCTACCCATTGGGATTTTCTCGTCACCAAAGATGTTCTCCCATGGGGGCTGAGGACCCAGGTCCGTTTCCTCCTCCACCAGGTGGATGAATAGAGACTGCTGTACCTTCCAGGGTTTCAGCAAGTTCACATGGTAAATTTGTTTACCCTTCCTGGACCCTGGTTGAGCGATCTCGTAATTCACATCACCCGTGCGGCGGAGTACTTCGAATGGGCCCTGCCATTTGGCTAGAAGTTTGCTCTCACAACTGGGTAACAATAACATCACCTGGTCTCCCGGGTGAAACACTCTCATACGAGCATTTTGATTGTAATGTCCCTCTTGACTGTTCTGGGCTGATCTAAGATTCTCTCTAGCAAAATGGCCGACCACATCTAGGCGCTTCCTAAGGTCTAAACCATATTGCAGGGAATTCTTAGAAGGGGACCGCTGTTCCTCCCAGGACTCCTTTAGGAGGTCTAGGATACCTCGGGGTTGTCGGCCATACAGCAGTTCAAATAGAAAGAATTCCGTGCAGGCCTGGGGAACATCCCGCACTGCAAACAGCAGAAAAGGGAAAAGTTCATCCCAGGCTCTCTTCTCTGAATCTACAAATTTTCTCAGCATACCTTTTTGAGTTCGGTTAAATCTTTCCACCAATCCGTCAGTCTGTGGATGGTAGACCGATGTCAAAACAGACTTGGCCTCTAGTAATTTCAAGACATCCTGCATCAGTTTAGCCATAACATTTGTACCTTGGTCTGTCAACATGACCTGGGGAAGTCCAACCCGTGAGAACAGCTCCAACAATTTGTTGGCTACTTCACCATTACTGTCCTCAGGAGGAACGCCTCAGGATATCTTGTTGCATAGTCGACTATTACGAGAATAAACCTGTGTCCTTCCGCAGAAGGTTCTAGCCGTCCTACCAAGTCTACTCCAATCCTCTGAAAGGGAACTGACACCAAGGGTAGAGGAACCAAGGGGGCTGTTTTTGTCCCTTTGGACTAGTTAGCTGGCCTTTTAGGACATGCTGCACACAACTTAGCAATATCACTATGCATCCATGGCCAATAGATTTGGGATGAAATACGGTCCAAGTTTTCATCCCTACCAAGGTGACCACCCCAGGGACAGTATGGGCTAGGATGAGGACACTTTTAACAAATGCCTTGGGAACCAATATTTGTCTGGTGACCTCCCCTGTTTGAGTCTGCTTGTTCACTATACAGGATATCATTTGACAATTCAAAATGGGGGAATACTATTACCCCCTGTGCATTCTATATTTGGTCATCAATTTTTACCACTTTATCATATTGTCTGGCCAGGACTTGATATTCCCATTGCCTCTGGCAAAAATCATGGAGGTATAGCTCTGGTAAATCGACAGGGCCTATATATCTCTCCTTCTGGCCATCCACAGTCATTACTTGTGACTTGTGTCTATCAGTATGGCCACCTTGAGTCCCAGATTTCTGCAACCAGTCCTGTTTGTCAGAGTGTCTTTGCTTCCGAGTCTTTGGAACCCGGTGTCTACTGGGAAATAGGTCTGCCAAGAAGGGGAACAGTTTACCAGGGTTCTCCTGAGCCAGAGAATGAGGCTCCTCCTGTTAGACTGGAGCCATTAGGTTTGAAAAGTAAGGCCAGTCGCAGCCAAGCACAATGGAGTCAGGGAGACAAGGAGCAACTCCTTCTTCGAGCCATGCCTCCTGACCTTTTACCTGTAGCCGGATTTTGGCCGTCGTATACCGTTTTACATCGCAGTGTATACATTCTATCCTTCATGAGGAGTCAAAGGAACACATGTCAGGCGGTAACAGTTCCTGGAAGACTAGAGTTTTCCCAGAGTCTGAATCTACAAGGGCCTGGATGGTTTTACCCCCAATCTTGGCTGGAAGTAACCAGGGCTTGTAACTTTCTTTGGTGAAGGCTGAGGCGACTGTCCTGCTGAGCGAACACTCCATCTGTGGACAGACCACATGACGGTGGCCTTGTTCTCTGCAGGCAGAACATGGAGAGGGTTCGCTCACCGGAGGATGCCATGGATACTGCTCAGCTGGACCAGCTACTGGAGACCAGGAATCTGCAGGGTCCTGTGCGCGACGTCCTCTGAAGTTCCTCTCATTTGGCGACGAGTCGACATCAGGAAGTACTGTAAGTACTGTAAATAAGGGTCTCATAATGACTGGCATATGGACCTCTCCCTTGCTGGAAGGACTGCTCCTTTCGTGGCACTTGGCGGTTGCGTATAGAGGGGCTGTCGTTTCTCCATTGGTCCAGTCTCCCTCTTTGGGCGTCTGCAAGCTCCGGCGAAGTCGGATCCGTCGGGTCCAAGACACTCGACTGATCCTCGGCCCCAAGGAAGTTCTCAACGAGTCAGAAAGCCAAAGCTAGGGTATCAGCAGCTTGGCATTTTACCCATGAGCGTGCGGAAGGGGTTATTACTTGTAGGAGTTGTTCCAACACAACTTGTTCAAGAACAGTCTCCTTAGTGTGTTGCATGGGTTGTATCCAAAGTCCAATAACCGCTGAGCTAGGACACGGGGTCTCATCTTAGAGGTGTACTTCAGGTTCGCCCCTTCCTCCAGCGGCACCTTCCGCTGTGCTGCATGTGTCGTCTGTCAGCCTTGCTTCACACGCGGACCCCACGCTGGGGGAAGTACTGGTCCCACTGGTCCCACTGGCCCCATCTTGAGGCTCCATCCTCGCGGTGACATCAATGTCGCACTGTGCACGGACTCAGACGCTGAATAAGGGCCTGGCATGTCTATTATTCCGCAGCTAATGCAAACTCTTGTCCTGCCTATCACACCGAGGGATACTGGTGAACTCCTTCCTCTGCAGTCTCCCTATTGGTCCAGGGTACTATTTATGCTCAGACAGCCCCTTGGCAAGATGGCTGAGCTTGACTTAATTTGTGCGAAATGCTTACTGCAATCCCTGCCTCCTGATCTTGTTCTTTGTTCCTAGTACCAGTCTCTTCTCCGTGTCTGACTTTGGCTAGCATCTGGACTCCTGACTTCTCCACTCCTGACCCCGGCATGTACCTATGACGATCGGCACCTCTCCAATCTTGACCACGGCAAGTACCTACGACGATCCGCACCTCTCCAACACTGACCACGGCAAGTACCTACGATGATCCCAACTTCTCCAAATTGACCCGGCTACCCACTACTAATCTATACTCCGGACGTTACAGGAGGTCGGTTTATTCAATCCCCACCTCGGCCTCGCGGTCATGCCCTGTTTGTGGTGAGCCCTCTGTTACACTGAGTCACTCATATTACTGCAGATACAACGATGTACTCTTCAAATTACATATATAAAACCTTTATGGGCTTTTTTCTAAAAAGTACTATAGCACAGATACGAAAAGTCCATTCTAAGTCAATGGTGCTTTCTGTGTGATAGCACCGAATCAGCACGATCACACTTTATAGACTAAGGCCCTATCAATGTAAAGAATCAGTGCATGCTAAATATATTATGGAACTTTATGCAATCATGGTATAAAGGGATATTGGTTAGCTAATATTATCCTTCAATACGAATTAATTGAAATAATATTATCCAAAAAAATGCTTTAACTGCAAATATAAAGTGACAACTTGTACAGAATAATATGTTTTAAAAAAGCATCTTATCCAGTCTGGTACAGTGGCGGCGATTTGAGTCTAAGACGGCTAGATCCGCTGCTCTCAGATTATCCCGGTTAGGTGCGTTTTTTTGTCGTTTTCGCCCAGAGTGAACTGCGTTATTTTCGCGCTCGTGATATTAGCATTTTATTCTCGCTGTCTGTAATACTGCAATGCCGTGTAAAAACTCAGGGGTGCGTTTGCGAGCTGTTGTCTTGGAAATCTAATACCTTCGCGGTTCAACCTACGTCAGTACACAGTCTGTGTGTGCGCGCGCAGTAATAGTAAATGTGCATATTTAAAGCATACATGCATTTGCAGTGCTGTGCTGCTGTACGGTATGTCACATTTGAAAATTGTTGAAACGCATACTGCACCGACACACTTTATTCGAGCAAATACCCAGTATGTACCTGGCAGATACCTGGAATGCGCCGCTCCTCACCTCTGACAAGCCCCGTTGCGTTTGCCTTCCCAGCCTGGGTTCATGCCTGGCTGACGGGCGGCTGATCTGTTAAATGATAATGATTAGGATTTAATAGGCTGCAATGCTTCGCGTGTCTACCAGATGGCATAACTTCATGAATTGTAATGCAGTATATATATATATACTGTGCAGTATTGCAGCCAGCGGGAATAAAATGCTTCAATCCCTGCCTGGAAAATAACCCAATATACTCGGGCGGAAAACAGTCACAAACCTCTATACACCCGGGTATACCCGAATTCGTGGGACTAGCCGAGCTCGAATAAAGTGTATCGCCAGTGTACGCGTGTACAGTACTGTAACAGTGTCACATTTCGGCATATAAAGCGCTCTCCCCTCACGCAGGATAATTAACTGCACTGCAGGGTATTTCAACTTCTTATCTTCTGTGCAATGCAGTACATCTCTACCACACCATTCCTTTGAACGTGTGTCTGGTTTCAATCACATTCCTGCTTGACAGCAGGAATTTACTGTGCATGCGCCTGTAACTTCGCCCACCACTGCTTGCTTGCCTGAGTGAGGGACCAAATTTTTTTTTACAATTTTTATTGTAATTTTTTTTCCTCCACAAGAGACTGCAAAACCCATCTTACTGTATTACGATATCCAATCTGTGCTGTAGCTTTTGACTGCGACCCTGCACATGGTTGATTTGTGTGCTTTTTACGTACTGTATTTGGGGGTGTATTATTATGATGAACTGCCTTTTGAAATCAAAGTATATCTTTAGCTTTGAACTTCATGCAGCTGTACCCTGCAGCCCCCTCCCCCATGAATGCCAGCTCAAGGATTTGAAATTCCACGGAGTCGTTAATTTTCTGAATCTTGCCATTGTGTTCTTAATCCGTCCATAGCCGACCTACAAAGCCTCACTGCGCCTACGTGTAATCCTTTTAGAGATGGGAGCTAGCTGCTTACTGCGCATGAGTCACCCAACCCCCCCTCTCCACAGAGTCGTTAATTTACTGAATCTTGCCATTGTGTTCTGAATCCGTCCATAGTCGACCTACAAAGCCTCATTGCGCTTGCGTGTAATCCTTTTAGAGATGGGAGCTAGCTTCTTACTGCGCATGAGTCACCCAACCCCCGCTCCCTCTCCACAGAGTCGTTAATTTACTGAATATTGCCAATGTGTTCTGAATCTGTCCATAGCCGATCTACAAAGCCTCACTGCGCCTGCTTGTAATTCTCTTTTAGATGCGCCTGTAACTTCACCCACCACTGCTTGCTTGAGTGCCCCCCCAAAAAATTTTAATCATGATTTTTAACTGTTATTTTATCCACAAGCCTGCAAAAACAATCTTGATGTTACGTTATTAAATCTGTGCGTTTGCCTGCACATGGTTGATTTGTGTGCTTTTTATGTACTGTATTTGGGGGATGTAGGGATCAAATTACAGTATTATGATGAACTGCCTTTTGAAATTACTGTACTCTGCAGTACAGTACAGTATGTTATTTCTTTGAACTGCTGCACAACTAATCCTTCATCCCTCCCCCACGCACACACAAACTCTTATCGACAGACACCTCCACAGAGTCATTCATTTTCTTTAGTTAGTTAGTCATTGTGTTTTTAATCCGTCCCTAGCCGAGTATCAATCGCCTCACTGCGCCAGCGTGTACTCTAATCCTTTTAGAAATGGGAGCTTGCTGCCTACTGCGCATGAGTCACCCAACCCCCTCTCTCCACAGAGTCGTTAATTTTCTGAATATTGCCATTGTGTTCTTAATCTGTCCATAGCCGACCTACAAAGCCTCAGTGCGCCTGCGTGTAATCACCCACCCACCCCCCAACCTGTTACACAAAGCGATATTATCCATCGAAATCCCTCCATTAGCCGTTTTCTTTTCTGAGGAAAAACAAAAAGAAAAGTTTTACTGTAATGGTCTAAAGAAGTTCCCAGCCAGTCCCACCAATAATTTTCTCGGGGGGCGTCTCCGGTTCACATGCACATGCGCCTACCGTCGATGTAATGACACGCATACTGTATGCGTTTCAAGAAGGTTCAAATGTGCATGCGCCTAGCGTTCCACCAATAGTTCAATATCTGCAGTACAGTACTGTAGAAGCCGCTCAGCCAATAATAATGCTTACAGGAGAATCGCTTGAATTTTGAATCGCACCAATATTGATACTGTATTGTCAAAATAAAAAAAACACAGAAAATAATACGGCAACAATACTCACCATAGAATTTCCCATTCAGCTGGTGCCAGCACCGGCGCCAGCACCGGCGCCGGTCCACTGCAAGTCCAGCGTTCTTGATCATCCACGTTGATAGTTTGCAGCGGGACTAGTCCACCTGTTGTCAGCTGATGAGGCTGGAAATTGCTTAGGTACATGCAAGCTTGATCGAAACTGCACGCGAAATCTGGCTCAGGCTCAGGGTTGTCACTGACGGCGGGACCGTCATTGGAAGCCGGTGCTGGTGCATTGCTTGGCAGCAACTGTCGTTTCTTAGTTGGTTTTAACACGACCCTTCACCTTTTGCTGTCTGCATGATCATATATACAGGAAAAGGCCGGTGATACACACCAATACCCTCCAACAAATTGTGGCTCAATACGATAAAAACAGGGATCGCTACATAACCTTTTTCTTATTGCACGCTTCCACGTATGAGGAGCTGGCGAAAATTTGTAATAGTCATAGTTTTCGATAAAATACTGATAAATTTGAACAACTGTTGCCATCTTATCATCTGTTGCATTAATCGCGGCCCATATCAAATACGCGTAACTTCTGTCGGGTTTTTGGAAAACGGGCTGCACTTGAACACTCATGGCGGGCGGGTCTCTGGAGAATACTGTAACCGAAACTGGTCTTTGTCTTTCTTTAATATGAAAAGCCTAAATTGATACATTTTTGCAACCTCTTCCTTCAGTCTCAAGGCCAAGTTACAATAGCACACTGTGGTATCTTTTTTAAACGAAACACCTGCAAGTTGACACATTACTGAAGCGCATGCGCATTACAATTCATGAATATCTGCCATCTGGCGGACACGCGAAGAATTGCAACCTATTAAATCCGAACCATTCTCAAAAAACGCATCAACCGCGCGTCAACCGCGCATGACCCGTGGCTGAGAACGCAAAATGAATGCGGCATGCTCCAGGTGAAGTGCGTCGCATTCCAGGAAAACTCCAGGGGAAAACCGGCGATGTGTTAGACTCAGATGTGCCGCAGCAGTACAAATAATATTAACATAAAGTCATTGGAGTGCAGATATGAAAATAAAACTCTATAACCGAAGCTTTTGTCTTCCAAGTGTTTCTTAAATGATAAAAAGGATGGAAATATCCCCTTGTATTTTGACATTTCCTTCAAAATAGTTGTATAGAATATAATCAAATACCTTATAAAGCTAATTAAAGATTACCTTTTCCATCACTTTGTATATATATTTTAATTGGTTTATTAAATTGTATCATAATAAGGCAGCTTATGCTCTCTCAAATGGAAAACATGATGTACTGTATATTAGTCAAAAAGTACAAAAATGTTGCTATATTTGGTAAATCCATGAATACATGTAATATAACTGTGATCCTAGTTCCTAGCTACATTTGTAGAATGCAAAGTTGGATGTAAAAAATTTTTGTATTATATTTTGCAACAGTTCATGAAAGAACAATAACTTTAACGAGACTGACCTACATGTCCATTAAACATAAAAATTGTCTCCCGCTCATTCTTATGTTTAATTTTTTTCCTGCTTTCAGATGCCTGCATCTGATTAACTCTGGACAGATAAAAAAAAACATGTTATTGTATTTTCTGGTAAAGTTTTTATTTACGTGCCATAGATGATAATCATTACATTATCACAAAATACAAGACGGGTTTAGCAGTTTTATATACAGTGTACAATATCAAGTATCCAGTAAAGTAAAGTAATACTAGGTTACTTTATTATCTTATAATACAATGTATTATTTATTTATTACTGAAGGAGATGAGTGCAGAAATATAACCAGGGAAACATAGATTGGAGAAATAAACAGTGGTTTTTATTTAGCCAATATCTTCCAAAAAATAACACAGCTTTCAGGCAGCACACAAAATAAGAAAACAGACTATCCCTTGTTTATTTTATTTATTTATTTATAAAATCTATTACCCGGAAGTAATACATTTAGAGTTATCTCTCATTTTCAAGTATGTCCTGGGCACAGAGTTATGATGGCAAATACTGTACATGGTTACAAATACATCTTTGGCTCACAAATAAATGTTCTAAGCAGAAATCCTCAGAGCAAAGGTTTTTTCCTTTCTATTAGATATTGGAGTACCTCACAGAGATTCCTGAACCAGGAGCACCGGTATTTATATTTATATTTGCTTTTTGGGGAGTGCAGCATTAAGCTACAATTTACAAATACATTGTTACATTACAGTAAGTGAGCAGGGATATACATTATATACAAGACATTGCATGCACAATTAAAGATAATATATATTATAGGCATATGTAACAGTTACAGACCAGATTAAAATGTGAGACAGCTTTAGTTTTGAAAGAATTTAGACTGGTGGTGGCTGTGAGAGTCCCCAGTAGATTGTTCCAGTTGTGGGGTGTATGGTAAGAGAAGGAGGAGCGGCCAGATACTTTGTTGAACATTGGGACCATGAACAGTCTTTGGAGTCAGATCTCAGATGATAAGTGCTGCATGTGGTAGAGGTGAAGAGCTTGTTCAGACAGGCCAGTAGCTTGCCCAGAATGTATTTGAAGGTGTAACAGGAAAGATTAACTTTGAATCTAGACTCAAGTGATGACCAATCTAGTTCTTTGAGCATTTCGCAGTGATGTGTGTTGTAGTTGCATTGGAGGACAAAGCGGCATATTAAGTTGTAGAGAGTCAATGGAAAAATTCAGTGCGCTTTACTTTGTCAATTAATGATTGCTTCATTCGCATCCCCCCTAATCCGGAAGTCAGAGGAGGTTTTTGGGTATTGTAACAATCGTTTGCGAATATGTTTGATCATGGCAACTTCAGAAGGAGAAGAAATGGAACCAACAGATTGAATAATACTTCCAAATCTCGCAATCAAACATCCATCTTCGCCCACCACTGCTTGCTTGCCTGAGTGAGGGACCAAAAAAAAAATTAAAATTTTTTATTGTAATTTTTTTCCTCCACAAGAGACTGCAAAACCCATCTTACTGTATTACGATATCCAATCTGTGCTGTAGCTTTTGACTGCGACCCTGCACATGGTTGATTTGTGTGCTTTTTACATACTGTATTTGGGGGTGTATTATTATGATGAACTGCCTTTTGAAATCAAAGTATATCTTTAGCTTTGAACTTCATGCAGCTGTACCCTGCAGCCCCCTCCCCCACGAATGCTAGCTCAAGGATTTGAAATTCCACAGAGTCGTTAATTTTCTGAATCTTGCAATTGTGTTCTTAATCCGTCCATAGCCGACCTACAAAGCCTCACTGCGCCTGCGTGTAATCCTTTTAGAGATGGGAGCTAGCTGCTTACTGCGCATGAGTCACCCAACCCCCCCCTCTCCACAGAGTCGTTAATTTACTGAATCTTGCCATTGTGTTCTGAATCCGTCCATAGTCGACCTACAAAGCCTCACTGCGCTTGCGTGTAATCCTTTTAGAGATAGCTTCTTACTGCGCATGAGTGACCCAACCCCCGCTCCCTCTCCACAGAGTCGTTAATTTACTGAATCTTGCCAATGTGTTCTGAATCTGTCCATAGCCGACCTACAAAGCCTCACTGCGCCTGCGAGTAATTCTCTTTGAGATGCGCCTGTAACTTCACCCACCACTGCTTGCTTGAGTGCCCCCCCAAAAAATTTTAATCATGATTTTTTAACTGTTATTTTATCCACAAGTCTGCAAAAACAATCTTGATATTACGATATTAAATCTGTGCGTTTGCCTGCACATGGTTGATTTGTGTGCTTTTTATGTACTGTATTTGGGGGGTGTAGGGATCAAATTACAGTATTATGATGAACTGCCTTTTGAAATTACTGTACTCTACAGTACAGTACAGTAGGTTATTTCTTTGAACTGCTGCACAACTAATCCTTCATCCCTCCCCCACGCACACACAAACTCTTATCGACAGACACCTCCACAGAGTCATTCATTTTTGTTAGTTAGTCATTGGGTTTTTAATCCGTCCCTAGCCGAGTATCAATTGCCTCACTGCGCCAACGTGTACTCTAATCCTTTTAGAGATGGGAGCTTGCTGCCTACTGCGCATGAGTCACCCAACCCCCTCTCTCCACAGAGTCGTTAATTTTCTGAATATTGCCATTGTGTTCTTAATCCGTCCATAGCCGACCTACAAAGCCTCAGTGCGCCTGCGTGTAATCACCCACCCACCCCCCAACCTATTACACAAAGCGATATTATCCATCGAAATCCCTCCATTAGCCATTTTCTTTTCTGAGGAAAAACAAAAAGAAAAGTTTTACTGTAATGGTCTAAAGAAGTTCCCAGCCAGTCCCACCAATAATTTTCTCGGGGGGCGTCTCCGGTTCACATGCACATACGCCTACCGTCGATGTAATGACACGCATACTGTATGCGTTTCAAGAAGGTTCCAATGTGCATGCGCCTAGCGTTCCACCAATAGTTCAATATCTGCAGTACTGTACTGTAGAAGCCGCTCAGCCAATAAAAATGCTTACAGGAGAATCGCTTGAATTTTGAATCGCACCAATATTGATACTGTATTGTCAAAATAAAAAAAATACAGAAAATAATACGGCAACAATACTCACCAAAGAATTTCCCATTCAGCTGGCGCCAGCGCCGGCGCCGGTCCACTGCCAGTCCAGCGTTCTTGATCATCCACGTTGATAGTTTGCAGCGGGACTAGTCCACCTGTTGTCAGCTGATGAGGCTGGAAATTGCTTAGGTACATGCAAGCTTGATCGAAACTGCACGCGAAATCCGGCTCAGGCTCAGGGTTGTCACTGACGGCGGGACCGTCATTGGAAGCCGGTGCTGGTGCATTGCTTGGCAGCGACTGTCGTTTCTTAGTTGGTTTTAACACGACCCTTCACCTTTTGCTGTCTGCATGATCATAGATACAGGAAAAGGCCGGTGATACACACCAATACCCTCCAACAAATTGTGGCTCAATAAGATAAAAACAGGGATCGCTACATAACCTTTTTCTTATTGCACGCTTCCACGTATGAGGAGCTGGCGAAAATTTGTAATAGTCATAGTTTTCGATAAAATACTGATAAATTTGAACAACTGTTGCCATCTTATCATCTGTTGCATTAATCGCGGCCCATATCAAATACGCGTAACTTCTGTCGGGTTTTTGGAAAACGGGCTGCACTTGAACACTCATGGCGGGCGGGTCTCTGGAGAATACTGTAACCGAAACTGGTCTTTGTCTTTCTTTAATATGAAAAGCCTAAATTGATACATTTTTGCAACCTCTTCCTTCAGTCTCAAGGCCAAGTTACAATAGCACACTGTGGTATCTTTTTTAAACGAAACACCTGCAAGTTGACACATTACTGAAGTGCATGCGCATTAAAATTCATGAATATCTGCCATCTGGCGGACACGCGAAGAATTGCAACCTATTAAATCCGAACCATTCTCAAAAAACGCATCAACCGCGCGTCAACCGCGCATGACCCGTGGCTGAGAACGCAAAATGAATGCGGCATGCTCCAGGTGAAGTGCGTCGCATTCCAGGAAAAAGCCAGGGGAAAACCGGCGATGTGTTAGACTCAGATGTGCCGCAGCAGTACAAATAATATTAACATAAAGTCATTGGAGTGCAGGTATGAAAATAAAACTCTATAACCGAAGCTTTTGTCTTCCAAGTGTTTCTTAAATGATAAAAAGGATGGAAATATCCCCTTGTATTTTGACATTTCCTTCAAAATAGTTGTATAGAATATAATCAAATACCTTATAAAGCTAATTAGAGATTACCTTTTCTATCACTTTGTATATATATTTTAATTGGTTTATTAAATTGTATCATGATAAGGCAGCTTATGCTCTCTGAAATGGAAAACATGATGTACTGTATATTAGTCAAAAAGTACAACAATGTTGCTATATTTGGTAAATCCATGAATACATGTAATATAACTGTGATCCTAGTTCCTAGCTACATTTGTAGAATGCAAAGTTGGATGTAAAATTATTTTGTATTATATTTTGCAACAGTTCATGAAAGAACAGTAACTTTAACGAGACTGACCTACATGTCCATTAAACATAAAAATTGTCTCCCGCTCATTCTTATGTTTAATTTTTTTTCCTGCTTTCAGATGCCTGCATCTGATTAACTCTGGACAGATAAAAAAAACATGTTATTGCATTTTCTGGTAAAGTTTTTATTTACGTGCCATAGATGATAATCATTACATTATCACAAAATACAAGACGGGTTTAGCAGTTTTATATACAGTGTACAATATCAAGTATCCAGTAAAGTAAAGTAATACTAGGTTACTTTATTATCTTATAATACAATGTATTATTTATTTATTACTGAAGGAGATGAGTGCAGAAATATAACCAGGGAAACATAGATTGGAGAAATAAACAGTGGTTTTTATTTAGCCAATATCTTCCAAAAATAACACAGCTTTCAGGCAGCACACAAAATAAGAAAACAGACTATCCCTTGTTTATTTTATTTATTTATAAAATCTATTACCAGGAAGTAATACATTTAGAGTTATCTCTCATTTTCAAGTATGTCCTGGGCACAGAGTTATGATGGCAAATACTGTACATGGTTACAAATACATCTTTGGCTCACAAATAAATGTTCTAAGCAGAAATCCTCAGAGCAAAGGTTTTTTCCTTTCTATTAGATATTGGAGTACCTCACAGAGATTCCTGAACCACGAGCACCGGTATTTCTATTTCTATTTGCTTTTTGGGGAGTGCAGCATTAAGCTACAATTTACAAATACATTGTTACATTACAGTAAGTGAGCAGGGATATACATTATATACAAGACATTGCAGGCACAATTAAAGATAATATATATTATAGGCATATGTAACAGTTACAGACCAGATTAAAATGTGAGACAGCTTTAGTTTTGAAAGAATTTAGACTGGTGGTGGCTGTGAGAGTCCCCAGTAGATTGTTCCAGTTGTGGGGTGTATGGTAAGAGAAGGAGGAGCGGCCAGATACTTTGTTGAACATTGGGACCATGAACAGTCTTTGGAGTCAGATCTCAGATGATAAGTGCTGCATGTGGTAGAGGTGAAGAGCTTGTTCAGACAGGCCAGTAGCTTGCCCAGAATGTATTTGAAGGTGTAACAGGAAAGATTAACTTTGAATCTAGACCCAAGTGATGACCAATCTAGTTCTTTGAGCATTTCGCAGAGATGTGTGTTGTAGTTGCATTGGAGGACAAAGCGGCATATTAAGTTGTAGAGAGTCAATGGAAAAATTCAGTGCGCTTTACTTTGTCAATTAATGATTGCTTCATTCGCATTCCCCCTAATCCGGATGTCAGAGGAGGTTTTTGGGTATTGTAACAATCGTTTGCGAATATGTTTGATCATGGCAACTTCAGAAGGAGAAGAAATGGAACCAACAGATTGAATAATACTTCCAAATCTCGCAATCAAACATCCATCTGAAAATCATCGTGAACAGCAGCCCCAACCTGATTATATCTTGTCAGGTCCATCTGTAACCTGGTCCTACCTGACTAATATCTACAGCAGTCGAACCTTGATTTTAATTCTAACATTCAGTATGGATACCTACAGTATCTGAATATTGTCTACATCTGCATGGTTGCAAGATTAGCAATATTGGCAAAGTTGTCAAGAATTCTAATGAATTCTAATGACGGTAAATATAATATAAAATATGTTATTAACTTGTGTGCCTTATGAGAGGAATAGCTCGTAAAACTGATCATTGATTGATATTATAAAATCCCATCCCCCCCCCCAGTTTGTGTACCCCTGGTGCATAGTGCCTGTATAGTTTAACCACCCTGTTTTTTTTTTCAGAATCAATAGCGTGCTAAATCAACATTCAACATCCACAGCCGTCAGATGATGAGGATGATGGCATGAGATGTCGAAAAAACAATATATTACTGTCCCTTTTATTACTTTTCTACGCTTTTATATACTTTTTGTAAATATTCTCATTAACGCTTGTTTTGCAACTGTGCTTACTAGTCCACTGTATCTGATAGATACTGTGCATGAAATATTATCACGTTGAGTAAAAATTCACACTGAAATGTTCCCTGCTTATTTCCTGTCACATAACTGTACTATGAGCAGACCCGCCAACAGGGGGTCTGCCGGGGTTGGCATCCCGGGCCCCTTGAGTCAGGGGGCCAGGCCGCCCGGGCCCACTCCGCAGCCGTGCCCCTCAACAAATCCTGTCACCCGGTCACCACTAAAAGCAAAGACAAGTAAAGACAAAGACAAGACAAGATAAAGACAAGTAAAGACAAGTAAAGATACGTTTTGCTGTGTATTTACTTACACGTGGCCGTGTGAGTAGTAAGATCTTATATTTGTGCTATTTTCCTACGCCCACTGGTCGAGATTGCATATATATTCATATTTATTATTATTCATAATCTAATCCCTTGCTCCCCCTTTTATGTGTTTTTCTAAATCTAATCCCCTGTAGCAATTCAACCTGTCATTTATTGCTGTACAGTTCTGCAAGTGTGTAAATGTAAATTGAAGATTAACATTGTGAGTTCATACTGTATTGCAGGCCTGCACAACTTGTACAGTGAGAAGGGCTGAACTGCTCCAAGGAAAAAAGATTTGGGCCGCACGGGTAAAATCATCATCATCATCATCATCATCATCATCATCATCATCATCATCATCATCATCATCATCATCATCATCATCATCATCATCATCATCATCTCTCCTCCAGCACCTCTCATCATCATCATATCTCCCCCAAAACCCATCATCAACCTTAAAAAGACTCCCCATCGATCTCTAATTCCCTGCCATTAGTCGGTCTGCAGAAATGTCACTGAAATGTTGCAGCATGTACCCAGCATGTACCCAGCATGTACCCAGGTTGTACCAAGGATGTACCTGGGTCTAGTTGGTGATTGCCCCAGATTTGTTTTAGAATACTCGTCGGCACTACTATATATTCAATGTGCATTGAACCAACAAAACGGATGGTGTATTTATACTTTAATGGGCCTCCTCCTCGCTCGACAGGTTTAGTACACAGTACACCCACTTTTAACTGCAGCTCGTGTCCATGCCCGTGAAAAAATTCAAATAGGGGCACAGTGTATGAAAAGTGACACAGATTGCATAGCCGAGATAATAAAAAATGCACAAATGCGCACCAGGTAAGGTAGGTAATTGGAAGTTAATTTATTAAAAATACACACAAACTCTGAGGGGATCCAACCCCACCTCAGAACAGCTGTGCAGCTGGACGGCTAAGTACTACCAAGGAGACACCTACTGGTGACTAAACCCTAAGCTACATAGTATACAAATACAGTAAAATTTATATAAAAACACATGAAAGAAAAAAACAAACATGAAAACAACCTATCAACAGATTTGTATAGAAACCGCCATAAGGTTGGGCACTGGCAAAGGGAAACGGACACTCACACTGAGACAGTCAGCAGACTCGCGGTGTCTGCTGACGATCCGGATCTCAGCACCTCGGAGATGGAAAAAAACCGCTGCTGTCTCCTGTAGGCTCCGTCCCAGCTTACCAGCAAACACGCGCAGGATGACCTGTCGTGACCTCTACGCGTTTCGTACCAAGAACTTCGTCAGGAGGTCACGTACAGCGTCATCCACGCGTATATATAGGTGGCAACTGATTGAATAAACCAGCCCCCTCAGAGAAACACCCTTACTTTGCCTAATTGCTACACTGATTAAAACACCTTGTAATAAGGTTACTAGGCAACAGGGTGTATGACAACTCATGTGGGGGATGTGTGCAAGTATAAATTAATCATTGCACTCACCCCTATGAAAAAATACAGGAAAAAGACCTCTAACAACATAAATGATATACTATGTAAACAAATCATGCTGAAACCTGTATATAAATAAAAGAAAAAAGAACAAATGATTAAATAAAAACAAATAAATATAAAAACATACATAAATTTGAATGCAAATAAATGTTAATAAATTCATTTTATTAAAAACGGAATACCTTATCTTAAAAAAGGAGTCAATTCAATTAGTTCATTGAAACCATAGGGATGTCTAGTATGCATCTCATAAATCCAAAATTGCTCCCGTTTCAATAAATGATTATCTCTATTTCCCTGTCTACTACCTAGTGATACACTTTCAAGTCCCTTAAATTTAATACAACCAGGTTCACTATTATGCACTTCTTTAAAGTGTTTCAAAAGCGGAGTTAATGGCATACCCTTTGCTATTATTTTTGGTATGTTTTTAACATTTCTCAGGTGCTCTAACATGCGCATTTTAAACGGTCTTTTTGTCTTACCAATGTACTGTAAATTACAGCTACACTGTAAGGCATAGACCACATGCGTTGTCTGACAATTAATGAAACTTGTAATATTGTAGACCTTGTTAGTAACTCCTGATGTAACTGTTTTCCCTTGACAGATATGGTTACACGCTTTACACTTTCCGCATTTGTACATGCCTTTAACTCCTAGGCGAGTTTTAATATCTCCAGATAAGATGGACTCTCTGGAGACTTGACTTGGAGCCAGAATGTGTTTAAGGTTAGGTGCTCGTTTGAACACTATCCCTGGTTTGGACTTTAGTTGGGGACCCAAAATGGGATCAGCTTTTAATATCTCCCAATGTTTTGGCAGAATTTTTCTAACATTGTAATGGGTATCACTAAATTGAGTAATAAATGCTGGGATTTGATTTTGTCTCTTCTTACTTTTTTTATGATGATATTTCATCAAAGATTTCCTAGGAATCCTTTCTAGTTTTTTGAGCGAAGAGTTTACTAAATCGCTATCATATTCTTTGTCTAGGAATCTTTTCTTTAAAAAGAAAGATTGTTCTTCATAATCCACAGCCTTAGAATCATTTCTCTTTAACCTGAGAAATTGATTAAAGGGAATATTTTGGACCCATCTCTTATCGTGACAACTAAATGAATTTACATTTGTAGCCTTAAAATGCGTTTTAGTATGTACAGTTTTGGCCTCAATGTAAATCTCTAAATCGAGATAATGAATACTTACAGAGCTATTTTCACCACTAAATTTTAAATTAAAATCATTATTGTTCAGATTCGTGACGAACTCAAGATAGGAATCTTCTGTCCCCTCCCACACAATAATAATATCATCGATGTATCTCCTCCACAGCTTAAGCTGCGGAGGAGTACATCTAAAGATCACCAGAGACTCCCACTGTCCCATATACAAATTGGCGAATGACAGGGCAAATGTTGTGCCCATCGCCGTCCCCAAGATTTGCAAAAAATCGAGGGAATCAAACAAAAAATAATTGTGACTGAGGATGAACTCAATTGAAGATAAAATGAATTCAACCTGTGTAATGGGAAGTGTTTGTGGGGTCAATAAAAAGTGTCTAATTGCTTCTACCCCTTTTTTGTGAGGAATACTGGTGTATAGTGATTGAACATCTAATGTGGCTAATCTATAATTATCTTCCCAAACAAAACCATCAAACAATTGTAAAACCATAGTGGTATCTTTAAGGTGAGAAGGTAGTGAAGTGACCATTGGTTGAAAAAAAAAATCAATATAGGTGGATAAATTAGAAGTGAGGGAATTAATCCCGGAAATAATGGGACGTCCGGGTGGGGAAGTGAGAGATTTGTGTATCTTGGGGATATAATAAAATACTTGAACAGTGGGAGTTTCCGTGAACAAATATTGATATTCCAACTTAGAAATAATACCAAGTTCCAGAGCTCCATACAAATGCGTTTTAATGAGACTCAAAAATTCCTTTGTGGGGTCCCTCTTTAATGTGACATATGAGATGGGGTCCTGTAAAAGGCGATGAGCTTCCTTAAAATAGTCCTCAGTATTCAAGAGGACTATTCCGCCTCCCTTATCAGCTGACCTTAATACAATGTCAGGATTGGACTTTAGTTGTTTAATACTTTTTTGTTCATCCCAAGTTAAATTGGAATATAATCCTAATTGTTTTTTCTTACACATATCTCTGAAATCCTGTTCAACCAGTTTTCCAAATAATTCTATATTGTGTCCTCTTGAGGCATATGGGAAAAATACAGAATTTGGTTTAAAACCAGTATGTGTGTAACTTCCAAAGTTGACAAAGTCAGGGTCACTTTCTTTCAGTAGTGCTTCTAGATCTTCAATAATAGCCATCTGATCAACTGTAATATCAATTGCCTCATTGTGAGAAATTTGATCTGATGTAACCTTATTGCTACTATAATGACGCTGTAAAGTCATTTTTCTTAAATATTTTTGAAGATCAATATAGAGATCAAATTCATTTGATTCTCTAGAAGGGGCAAACGTAAAGCCCTTCTTAAGCACTTGAAAGAGATCTTTATCTATAATTAATGAAGATAAGTTAAAGATCCCATTAATGGTTAGTGTCAATGGCTCAGGGATCCCCTCTTTGTGGGAGGGCTTTCTCCCTCCTCTCTTACCTCGTCTGAGTAACCCATTTTTCGATTCATTTTTTGCAGGGGTTTTGAGGGGGGGATTTTCTAGGTCCCAACTTGGTCTGTTGGGCTTGTTTTTGATCGATTTCTGAAAAAAACAATCATTATTATCTTCATTTATATCACTTTCATTACCGTCAGCTCTATCTTTTAATTGATGAAACTTATTTGAAACTGGTAATTCAAATGCAATACTTTTGTCCCCTCTACTGGCATATTGGTTTTTCCTTTGATGTTTATATTTATGTTTTACATCCTTGGATTTACCATTTTTGCCTACCATTGACCAGTTGTCACTTTGACTCCTCTCTCTATATTTATGTTGATTAGAGGGTCTATTATTAAAGTGATCTCTTTTGATATTTTCATTTACTGGTCTATGTAGATCTTTGTTAGATCTTTGAATATTCTCTACATAATGAGATTTCTTCAAATTTTTGGGGTTTTTAGGTATTGCACCCGCTGACATAGGTTTATTATTAATTTTTTGGACCTCTTTTTTGGATTGTTCTAAACTTGCAGATTTCTGTGGAATCTGTTCAGACATTTCTGTCTGTTTTGACAACTTGATCTGACTTTTTGTCTTTCCAGTCCTTTTGCCTATTTTCCAAATAGTCAACCTTATCTCTAAGGAACTTTTTATTTTTCCTTATCATTATGCCTTTCTCATGTTTTCTCAATTTTCCCACCATATCTTCAACTAATTTGGGCAACCCTTCTAGTGTTGGTAAACCGATAATGTCCAATTTGACTTTGTCAATTTTAACAGAGAGTTCCTGTAGTTCTTTTTTCCTCTCTCCCATAAGGAGTTTAATGAGGTTTATTAAACTTATCTCAAGGATCTCCTCCCAAATAGCTAGAAAGGCTGGATTGTCATTGCCATAGGTGGGTTTGAGTAGCAATCTTAGGCCTCTAGGAACCCTTTTTTGTTTCAGGTATTCCTCAAATGATACAAGCTCCCAAAACGCTTTAGATATCCTGCTCTAATAATTTAGTCAGAGCAAAAATCTTTGACGGTAAATCTACCGTGACATCTTCTAGATTAATATTCTCACAAAACATTTGTCCCAATAAAGCAACCTCTGTTATTTCTATTATCCAAACTGGATAAAAAACTAGTGGTGAAATCTAATAGCTCAGTCATTTTGGTAAATGTAGAAAAAAAAAAAAAAAACCCCCAATAAAAATGAATAAGGATTCTACTATGG
Source organism: Ascaphus truei (assembly GCF_040206685.1). Taxonomy (NCBI): domain Eukaryota; kingdom Metazoa; phylum Chordata; class Amphibia; order Anura; family Ascaphidae; genus Ascaphus; species Ascaphus truei. The sequence continues at coordinate 235,945,705 of NC_134483.1, forward strand.
TATAACAGCCTCCTTAATAAAAAAACCACACATAAACATATACATAAAGATTTAGTATGGAATAAACAGTCTTATCTATGCAGCTGAATGTCCAAGGGAGAGAGAACCAGAGTCCAAAGTCCAATAAATTGTATCTGGAAACAGTTCTTTATCTTGAAGGTAGAAAAAACAGGATATTCAGCGCTCGTGCTGTATGATGGTGTGGATGATCCCTTTGCAGCATGTACATAAAGCGTCTCCCCAGAAACTCTCAAATCTAGGTGAACCCCCCTTAAAAAGGGGGGAGGGCACCCTGAAATACAAGATAATAAAAAATGCACAAATGCGCACCAGGGATTAGTGGAAGGTAATTTATTAAAAATAAACACAAATTCTGAGGGGATCCAACCCCACCTCAGAACAGCTGTGCAGCTGGACGGCTAAGTACTACCAAGGAGACACCTAATGGTGACTAAACCCTAAGCTGCACAGTATACAAATACAGTAAAATTTATATAAAAACACATGAAAGAAAAAAACAAACATGAAAACAACCTATCAACAGATTTGTATAGAAACTGCCATAAGGTTGGGCACTGGCAAGGGGAAACGGACACTCACACTGAGACAGTCAGCAGACTCGCGGTGGCTGCACAGGATCCGGATCTCAGCACCGCAGAGATGGAAAAAACCGCTGCTGTCTCCTGCAGGCTCCGTCTCAGCTTACCAGCATACACGCGCAGGATGGCCTGTCGTGACCTCTACGCGTTTCGTACCAAGTACTTCATCAGGAGTCACGTACAGCGTCATCCACGCGTATATATAGGTGGCAACTGATTGAATAAACCAGCCCCCTCAGAGAAACACCCTTACTTTGCCTAATTGCTACACTGATTAAAACACCTTGAAATAAGGTTACTAGGCAACAGGGTGTATGACAACTCATGTGGGGGATGTGTGCAAGTATAAATTAATCATTGCACTCACCCCTATGAAAAAATACAGGAAAAAGACCTCTAACAACATAAATGATATACTATGTAAACAAATCATGCTGAAACCTGTATATAAATAAAAGAAAAAAGAACAAATGATTAAATAAAAACAAATAAATATAAAAACATACATAAATGTTAATGCAAATAAATGTTAATAAATTCATTTTATTAAAAACGGAATACCTTATCTTAAAAAAGGAGTCAATTCAATTAGTTCATTGAAACCATAGGGATGTCTAGTATGCATCTCATAAATCCAAAATTGCTCCCGTTTCAATAAATGATTATCTCTATTTCCCTGTCTACTACCTAGTGATACACTTTCAAGTCCCTTAAATTTAATACAACCAGGTTCACTATTATGCACTTCTTTAAAGTGTTTCAAAAGCGGAGTTAATGGCATACCCTTTGCTATTATTTTTGGTATGTTTTTAACATTTCTCAGGTGCTCTAACATGCGCATTTTAAACGGTCTTTTTGTCTTACCAATGTACTGTAAATTACAGCTACACTGTAAGGCATAGACCACATGCGTTGTCTGACAATTAATGAAACTTGTAATATTGTAGACCTTGTTAGTAACTCCTGATGTAACTGTTTTCCCTTGACAGATATGGTTACACGCTTGACACTTTCCGCATTTGTACATGCCTTTAACTCCTAGGCGAGTTTTAATATCTCCAGATAAGATGGACTCTCTGGAGACTTGACTTGGAGCCAGAATGTGTTTAAGGTTAGGTGCTCATTTGAACACTATCCCTGGTTTGGACTTTAGTTGGGGACCCAAAATGGGATCAGCTTTTAATATCTCCCAATGTTTTTGCAGAATTTTTCTAACATTGTAATGGGTATCACTAAATTGAGTAATAAATGCTGGGATTTGATTTTGTCTCTTCTTACTTTTTTTATGATGATATTTCATCAAAGATTTCCTAGGAATCCTTTCTAGTTTTTTGAGCGAAGAGTTTACTAAATCGCTATCATATTCTTTGTCTAGGAATCTTTTCTTTAAAAAGAAAGATTGTTCTTCATAATCCACAGCCTTAGAATCATTTCTCTTTAACCTGAGAAATTGATTAAAGGGAATATTTTGGACCCATCTCTTATCGTGACAACTAAATGAATTTACATTTGTAGCCTTAAAATGCGTTTTAGTATGTACAGTTTTGGCCTCAATGTAAATCTCTAAATCGAGATAATGAATACTTACAGAGCTATTTTCACCACTAAATTTTAAATTAAAATCATTATTGTTCAGATTCGTGACGAACTCAAGATAGGAATCTTCTGTCCCCTCCCACACAATAATAATATCATCAATGTATCTCCTCCACAGCTTAAGCTGCGGAGGAGTACATCTAAAGATCACCAGAGACTCCCACTGTCCCATATACAAATTGGCGAATGACGGGGCAAATGTTGTGCCCATCGCCGTCCCCAAGATTTGCAAAAAATAGAGGGAATCAAACAAAAAATAATTGTGACTGAGGATGAACTCAATTGAAGATAAAATGAATTCAACAGATTGCATAGCCTCCCACACACTGATCTCTATCTGAACTTGCTCTGTCCAGATACTGCATTGTGCATTATTCCATCTGCTTCCATGGATCTGCCCCAATTCTACGGACGCAGGAACCTGTTTGCTTCTGCCGTGCAGACCACGAGAAAGTGAAAGGCGGAAGCTGTTTCTAAGCCAAAGCCAAAGCAAATGGAGAATAAAGAAAATGTTCTGAAGACTCCTTAGTTTAAGAATCCTGGGCCTTATTATGTGAAGAAGAAAATGGCTGCCATATTCTTAAAGAAAGGCTTTGGTCACCTGGAATTTACCGAGCAACTACCCACGACGCTGCTCTGCTGGGAAACCCCAGCTCATCTGCTCCAGCACCCATCCCTGATGCTGCTCTACTGAGTACCCCCAGCTCACCTGCTCCAGCACTCATCCCCGATGCTGCTCTACTGGGTTCCCCAGCTCACCTGCTCTACACCTTCCCCCGACTTTGCTCTGCTGGAAACCCCCAGCTCACCTGCTCCAGCACCGTCCATGCAGATTTCAACAGCACTCCTTGCACCAGATCCAGCTCGTTCGCCTGCTTGCTGAATGGTTTAAGTTGTGTCGAAGTCCCTGACAACTCAACGGTGCAAAAGATTGATCTTCTTTTGGAGACCATGTTGAATATGGATAGGCGTATGGATAAGATGGATAGGAACATCGTGGGAATCTATTCTTTGCTTGGAGTCCCTGCCCCTGTATGTCAGAAGCAGGAGCCAGAGGGTGGCCTGGAGGTGCCTCATTCTACCATGGAGGAACCGCAACCTCCCCCCCCCCGTGAAGCCTCTCAATCCCTGTATTTGACCTATACCTACCCTCGTCCACTGCCAGAAGCACCCAGGATTGTAACGCTGCCAGACATCATCTTGAGTCAACTGCACCAGCGCATCTGGGAGAAATACAAGATCAGAAGTGCTGGTCTAGCCCAGAAATATGCCCTGTTCATATTTAAACACCCCGTCAGTTTTGAGATGTACAGCGAGTGGACCCACAATGTAAATTATGAAGGAAATAAAACCTCTGCCGGCAAATTTAATGGGCACAATTTTGAAAGAAGTGCAGCGTTATTTTAATGTTAACACTCATGTTATGAGAACCGTGAGAGACACCATCAATGGCCTTTTCAGGCATACAGGGGCTGTTCCCTGGAAGGGCAGCCAACTTCCGAACAGCTTTTCTGTTTGATTGTCGTGTACTATACTGTAGTTCAAAATTTATAGAAAAATGTTTTTAACAAAAAACCCTGTTGATTGTTTTAAATTGTTTCATTGCTTAATGTTTTTAATGCTTGGACCTGTTAATCATTTATATCTATTTCTGTTTTGCATGTGCATGTCTAGAGCTGGGCAAGATGAAGTGCAGGACATTCACCCTCCCCCAATAATGGCAGGTAAAACACAGTGCTCCAATCCATTGCTTGTTATAGTTATAGTTATACTGTAAACAGTATAGAGTTGCCCCTAAATGTGATAACACGCATATGTGTCTCAACAAAGTTCCAATGGGACACATTCACAATGCGCAAGCAACGTTTAAAAAAAGCAATATTAGAGGTCCATCGAAATCCCTCCTTTTGCCTTTTTTCAGCTTGATGTCAAAGTTTATTTTCTGGGGGGGAATTTGCGTCATTAGGTATTAAAGCAGCAGTTCAAATAATATTCTACAGCACATGTCCGTCTGTACGATGAGAAAAAACTTCTGATAGGCTCTGGCTCTTGATCCCTGCCCTCTCCCTAGCTGTCCACCAATTGTATCTACTGTAGTAACTGCTCAGTCAATCATATTGCAGGACTACATTTTCAGTAATTGTGCAAGAATTGAATTAAATTAAATAACCTTGAGCAAAGCGATTGATTACAGGAGTACGGACCGATCTGCAGCTTACTGAAACTAATCACTTGTCTGTGTGCATATTGTATTGATGCACATACTGTAATGTATTGTTTTATAAAAAAAAGAATATTGTTTTTTAAACGGTAGCTTTAAACTTAATACTGTAATGTACATTATATTTTCCTTCATTATAAACTTTGCCAAACAGGTGGAGATGAGCCACTGCCACTCCTGTAGTCTGCATTATAGTTGACAGGTGATAGCTGGCCTGTTACACCTGTAGTTGACAGCTGATGAAGCTGGAAATCTTTTTGATATATGCAAGCTTGCTGGTACCTGTACGTGAAATCAGGCTCAGGCTGGAAATTTTGCAGGTTTTCCTGTGGGGACAGGTAGCAAGGATTGCCATTCACCAGGTTTTCACTGATGGTCGGACCATTATTGTAAGCCAGGGCTCGTGCCAGTGAATATATGGATTAAACCCGACCTTTCTTCTTTTGAAGTTGCCATGATCAAACATACTTTAAAAATCTGGGACCACAACCCAATACCCTCTTGTATCTCCGACAGGAGGGGCAATGCGAAAAAAAGACTGATTGCTACTTAAGGATTTTCTTATTAAACGCTTCCACCCACGAACGTCAGGTGAAAATTTGTAAAAATCGTAGTTCGAAATGAAATATTCATATATTTCTGCTACAGTCGCAATGTTATCTGCTGCAGCATTAATTGCAGAAAATATTAAAAATGCATACAGCCGTGGCCGCTTTTATTTTAACACTTGTTTTATTTTTCGGTGACTTTTTCCGAATGCCACGCGCTTCGCCGCATTCATGCGGCGTTCATGCGACATTCATGCCGTATTCATGCCGTGTTCATGTCGCATTCATGCTGGCATCACCAGCGCTTGATCTGTTTAATGATAATGGTTCGGATTTAATTGGTTGCAATTCTTCGCATATCCGCCAGTGGCAGATATTCATGAATTGTAATGAATTCTAATGTGTACACTACATGTGCTTCAGTAATGTGTCGACTTGCAGGTGTTTAAAAAATACCACAGTGGTCCATTGTGAATTGACCTTGGTACTGAAGAAGTTACAATACTGTCTCAATTTAGGCTTTTCAAATTAAAAACTCAATGCACAGTGTCTGGTGTTCTATTGTTCAGAGAGTTCCGAGATGAGTGCACCACTGCAGTCCATGTTCAAAAAACCCGACATAACGTGCGCTTATTTAATATGGGCTGCAATTAATGCAGCAGATGATAAGATGGCCACAGTTGGTCAAATGTATCAATATTTTATCGAAAATTATGACTTTTACAAATTTTCACCAGATGCTCGTGTGTGGAAGCGTGCAATAAGGAAAAAGTTATTTATCGATCCGTGTTTTTTTCGTATTGATCCCGCACCCGGAATTAGAGGAGGGTATTGGTGTGTTGCGCCAGATTTTTCCAGTATCTTTGATCATGGAGACTTCAAAAGGTGAAAGGTCATGTAAAACCAACTAAGAATCGTCAGCCCCAGGCAAGCAATGTGCCAGCACCAGCACCGGCTTCCAATAACGGTCCGACCATCAGTGAAAACCTGCTGACCAGCAACCCTTGCTATCTGTCCCCGCATGGATACCTGCAGCCTGAGCAGGATTTCACGTACAGATACCAGCAAGATTGCATGTACCAAAACGATTTCCAGCTTCATCAGATGTCAACTACAGGTGTAGCAGGCCCGCTGTCACCTGTCAACTACATGTATAATCAAGACTACGGGACTGGCAGTGGCTTGGCGCCAACCGAATGGCAACGTCTATGGTGGGTACAGCTGCCGTATTTAATTCTTTTATTACCATATCAATATCAATGCACAGTAAAGCGATTCTCCTGTAATCAATCACTTTGCTTATGGTTATTTAGTTCTTTTAGTCACAATTCGCCAAAATGTAGTCCCGCAATATCATTGGCTGAGCAGCTTCTACAGTAGATACTGAACAATTGGTGGACAGCTAGGTTCATGTGCATTGGAAGCTTGTTGAAACGCATATGCATCTCATCACATCATGCCCCCCCGAGAAAATTATTGTTGGGACTAACCGAGGGGACTGCGGGAACTTCTTTAGGGGACAGACTAATTTGAACCAACCATTACAGTAATACTTTTATTTTTCTTCCTTAGAAAAGAAACTTTGTCATCAGGCTGAGAACGGCAAATGGAGGGATTTCAATGGATAATATCGCTTTTTGTAACGGTGCTTGTACACTGCTGAATCTGAATCTGTGCCATATTTATTGATTAGGATAGAATAACTGTGAGCTTTATAGAAAACCTGAAACAGTATGCTGTTTTTTTCATAAAGTAAACAATATTTTTTTACATACTGTACTGTATAATAAACCCCGAAAATAAAAAGTCTGCATTTATTCTGTACATGTATTACAGTATGTGTGTTCTAATAATAATACTAATACTAATAATGTGTTTTAATACTGTTTTGATGTAATGCGCATGCCTACAGTATACATTACAGTACAGTATGCCTCATCGAACCTTGTTGAAATGCAAAATTCTTGTGTTTACTACAGTAACTACTGTACAGTAATCCTGCACACACTTTGACAGTACCAGTTAAACACCCCCCTCCCCCCAGGAGATACAATGAAACAATTTAAAACAATCAACATTTTTTTTTTGGTGGGTGGAGTAAGTAAAAAAAACATTTATGGTGTACTGTAAGTAAAAACATTTAAGAATACAATTTAAAACAAGAAGCATTTTTTTTAATGAAGTACAGCAAGTCAAAACATTTACAGGTGTATGGTGTAAGTAAAAACATTGACAGTATGAATACCATCTAAAACAATCCAAAAAAATTTAAATGGTGGAGTAGGTAAAAAAAACATTTATGGTGTACTGTAAGTAAAAACGTTTTAGAATACAACTTAAAACAATCAACAAGTCAAAAATGAATCAACATTTGAACAGACGTTCAATCACACAGCGAATTCGATCCTCAGCAGTGAGTCCTTCCAGGGACGATGCCTTGTATGCCGCAAAATGCCATTTATGGAGTCTCTCACTATTTTCATTAAATGATCGCTAATTGTAAAATACCGACGCAATTCCTCCACAATAGTCTTTCTTAAATTTTCAGGAAGAGCCTTTTTGGTGCGATTCCCTTCATAGTTTACATTATGGGCCCACCCGCAGTACACCACGTAGGGCACCACGTGGTGCTTGAAAATGTACATGGCATGTTTCTGAGCTACACCACCACTTGCAAACCTTTACTTCTCCCTGAGTGGCTGGGACAGCTCGCGCAAGATGATGTCGGGCACCGCCTCAATGCAAGCGTATGTGGGTGGGATTCTGGGAGCGGGTGTGCTTCTGGGAGCGGGTGTGCTTCTGAGAGCAGGTGTGCTTCTGGGAGCGGGGTTCCCTGGAGAGAAGCGTCAGCATCCGTGAAGAGTGATGGAGGAGGTCACCTTTGGATTTCCGGGAGGGAAGCGACAGAGTCGTCGAAGAGTGATGGAGAAGGTGACCTGTGGATTTCCGGGAGAGAAGTGGCAGCATCATCGAAGAGTGACGGAGAAGGTGACCTGTGGATTTCTGGGAGAGAAGCGGCAGCGTCGTCGAGGAGTTATGGAGGTGGTGACCTGTGGGTTTCTGGGAGAGCAGCGGCCATCATCATCGAAGAGTGATGGAGGAGGTGACCTGTGGTTTTCTGGGAGAGCAGCGGCAGCGTCGTCAAGGAGTGATGGAGGAGGTGATTTCTGGGTTTCCGGGAGAGCAGTGGCAGCATTGTCGAGGAGTGATGGAGGAGGTGGCATGTGGGTTCTGTGGGTTCGATAGGTTGGCTTCCATTTGTTTTGCTTTATGTCTACATCGGCGAATTTCTTCTTGACATAATAAGGCGTCTTAAAAGCCTTAGCCTTTGGAGTCGTCAGAAGGTTTTCTTTATTAGCCTTCGTATTTCGCTTTGGCCTTGGCTTGGAAACGGCTTCCGCCTTTCGCTTTTTAAACACTACAGGCACGGCAGAAGAGAGTAGGCTCCTGCGTCCATAGAATCGGGGTTGATCCATGGAAGCAGATGTCACAATGCAGTTTCTGGACAAGGGCAAGCTCAGATACAGATCATCGAGAAGGAGGCTATGCAATGTGTGTCAACTTTTATGCATGGCGACGAGGTGCACGTGTTAAAAGTGGGCGTACTCTAATGTGTCTCATTAAAGTATAAATACACCATCCATTTTGTGGATTCACTGCACATTGAATACACATCGACTAATCATCGAATATACATTCTTGTGCTTGTATTTCTTTCTACACGCAGCGATGCCTGTTAAAAAGATTTCTAAGGATCTCAGCATGTGAATTAAGGAGAATTACACGAGAGGACAATGAATTGCGCATACTGCACCGACACACTTTATTCGAGCAAATACCCAGTATGTACCTGGCAGATATCTGGAATGCGCCGCTCCTCACCTCTGACAAGCCCCGTTGCATTTGCCTTCCCAGCCTGGGTTCATGCCTGGCTGACGGGCGGCTGATCTGTTAAATGATAATGATTAGGATTTAATAGGCTGCAATGCTTCGCGTGTCTACCAGATGGCATAAATTCATGAATTGTAATGCAGTATATATATATATACTGTGCAGTATTGCAGCCAGCGGGAATAAAATGCTTCAATCCCTGCCTGGAAAATACCTCAATGCACTCGGGCAGAAAACAGTCACAAACCTCAATACACCCGGGTATACCCGAATTCGTGGGACTAGCCGAGCTTGAATAAAGTGTGTCGCCAGTGTATCTGTGAGAGGAATCATGCAGAGAGATGGCGAGCCCTGGCGAGAAGGGCTCCGCTAGCGAGATCTGTCAGCAGAGAGCAAGATCCGCCTCTCTCTGCACAAATCTCGGCTGTAAATAAAAAATGTTTACATAACAATTGGATTACTATTGTAGATGTGCAGGGGGTCTCCGGAGATGAACCGCATTGGTTTTATGTCCGGGGACCCCCTGCTTCCCGAGATACAGGCCCCGTTATGAGGTGCCGGTATCTCCTATGCATTGAGATAGCCCGATCACGTGACGAGGGACATTTCCATTCATAGGAGATACTGGCACCTCATAAAGGGGCCTGTATCTCAGGAAGCAGGGGTTCCCCAGACATAAAACCAACACGGTTCATGTCCGGAGACCCTCTGCACATGTACACTATTAATAAAAATACTGTAATGCTGCTTCATTACCTAAGCGGCTATCCGTTAAGGCAATGAAGGGGTAGCATGTTTATTGGGGACAATGGCCCCCAATAAACATTGCAATACACAACACAATCAGGCTATATGCCCCCAACAACACCTAAACCCCCCTTTTATACATAACCCATAGTTATTTTTTTACGCACAGGAATGGTACTATAGGTTGGCGGTGGCCCGCGGGTGTTGCCTGCAGTATCAAGTCTGTGCCCCCAAAAAATACTTAAAAAACACATAAATAGTTTAACATATATACACCCCACCTCCCTACCCACCACTGTGAGGCATAACCACCATCACCCCCAACACATCGGGAGGCCTACCCGCCATCCCTTGGGGACAATACTCCCTACCCCATATACCCACATTCAAAACAATACACACACCCGCAACAAACATAACAATTATTAATAAACTATACATAACCCACCCACACCATATAGCAAATATATTGTGGTGTTACTTAACCCCTTAATAACAATAACGGTTAATAAGCGCTAAAGTTATTAATGGGTTAAGCCACCCTGCACCCATTCATTTGTAGAGTGGCTTCATCATTCTCTTTATATATATATATATATATATATATATATATATATATATATATATATATATATATATATATATAATATTTTACATATATCTTTATAAATATATGTAAAATATAAGTATGATTAAGCAATCTACAAAGAAATGGGAAAGGATATTCATGTAGCAATTTAAAACATCCGATCTGTAATTGACAACATCACTGCCAAATTAAAAACAAAGCCAAATGAAAATAAAAACACATCTCATAAGAGAATACAGCAAGCACCTATCCAAACCAGTAAAGAGTAAATTGCAATAAAACTTACAATTGAATAATGTGTACATGAAGCAAATAATATTTCCGTCATGTACACAATAGCAATCAATGGTCCAAAACAAATACACGATTGAAAGTAAACATTCAATATAAACAAAGCAAGGAGACAATAATAAATTACCAACACACAATTAATGCCATCCAAAATAAATTACAAGCAAATCTAAACCAAAACCATATTCAAGATTGTTATGCAAACACAAAACCATTGCAAAAACAAATTTATTTCAAACTAACGCGATCATACACAATCTAAATTCACCAAATAAGCCACAATAAACCATTAAGGCAGGGTCCCAACATATACCCATGCAATCATCATCATCTGAAATGACATAAGTAATTCTACATTACATTTCACACACACAATAGTAACCAAACAGGGAAAAGACTTGTTGAAGACATGAAAAAATGCAATAAACATTTGAAAAACAACCCCTTAATAAACATGTATGTATATAGCTCCAGAGGGATATATATACATACATGGGTATGAAATGGACATTAAAAAAATAAATCAGAGAAAAAAACAAAAAACAATTATAACTTAATTAAAATACATTTCTTGACTTTACTTACCATTAGATGACCAATGACCGACTTAAAGGGGAACCGCTATGTCTGCAACAAATCCAAAGACAAGAACCAGCAACCCATAAAATAATAAACCTTTGTAATCCAATGTGGTGTCTTCTTTCTTGTCTTTATAATCCATACCGTCTGTGGTCTTCTTTTCGGGGTCTTCTTCACCATCTGCGGGGTCTTCTGGTTCTTCTGACTTCTTCTTCTGTGACGCACGTCCATCTTCTTCAGAGGGGAGGTCCTCTCCCCACGGCGTCAAGCTGGAAAATGAGACGACATAGGCTTTTATAGGCCTATGACATCACATTTTGCATCAAATGTTTCTCACGGTCCTGATTGGTCAGTGAAAAGCATGTGATTTTGGATAAGGCTAACACAAATGATGACGTCATTTAAAGGAAATGAAGCCAGCCAATCAGAATGGTTGTGCTTCATTTCCCTTTAACATGACGTCAACAAAACAAACATGGCGCCGTCACATGGGACTATAGCCAATGAGATCGTGGAAACTAAATCAACGATCTCATTGGCTGTAGTCCCATGTGACGGCGCCATGTTGGTTTTGTTGATGTCATGTTAAAGGGAAATGAAGCACAGCCATTCTGATTCTCTGGTTTCATTTCCTTTAAATGACGTCATCATTTGTGTTAGCCTTATCCAAAATCACATGCTTTTCACGGACCAATCAGGACTGTGAGAACCATTTGATGCAAGATGTGACGTCATAGGCCTATAAAAGCCTATGGGCTCTATACAGTAAGCGGCGAAAAAGTGCAATCGGCAAGGGTACCTTATCGGCATGATTCTGGCGATTTTCCCTCTCCGTATACAATAAGTGCAGAATCCCTTCCGAATCAAGCCGAAAACATTTGCTCCCACTCTGCCGATGATTTGCCGATCACACACAGGTGTATCGGCGTGCATGGCGGGGTGCTGTTAAGTTCGCCAATTAAACTTCTTGTTGAATCTGCCGAAGCAAGCATGTTTTTGATTGAGCGGCCCATTTAAAGGCAGCGTGTATTGTTATTCATTCTCTGTGTTGTTGGGAGTGAGAGAGAGAGAGAGACACACAGAGCTGGCCGATTTACATATTTGATATTGACTGAGAGAGTTGTTTTGTATTGTGAGAGGTTTGTCCTGTGTTGTTTTGTTTACATCTTTGTCTTGTTTTCAATTTGTAAGTGTTCAGTGCGATTGGCTTTAGATTTCTTATCTGTTCTTTGTAAGTGCTAGAGGTATGGCCGCAAGGCGTGGGATGAGTGATGCTGCTGTGAATGGTAGTGGTAGTCGTGCGAGTACGCGTCTGAGTAAACGTAGGGTTCAGGGGAGTGCTGTTGCTGCGAGTGCGAATGGTGTTGCTGCGAGTGCGAATGGTGTTGCTGGGAGTGCGAGTGGGTTGCTGGGAGTTCGAGTTGTGTTGCTGTGAGTGCGAGTGGTGTAGCTGTGAGTGCAAGTGTTGCTGGTGGCTCTGTTGCTGGTGCTGCTGGGGTTTCTGTTGGTGGGGTGGTTGCTGCTGTGCCGCTTTTGGAGTCTCTTCCATTGGAAGAAGGAGAGTCCAGTCAGCAGCAGCCAAGCTATGGGCCTGCATGTATTCGGAAGAAACATCTGGAGCGCCCACTTAATCCTCGGTTCACTGAACAGGAAAACACAGTTTTTGTCACAGGGATTCTGGAGCACTATGACTGTCTGTATGGCCATTTACTAGGTAAGTCTATCTTTGCATTCATTCTTCAAAGACATGTTATCCTACGTCATGTGAGGTGTCTTAATATCAAAATATTATTCGATAATATCTATCAATTCAACTTAATTGTTACACACATATTCCTTCATGTTTTAGAACGACTTTAACAATCAGTCGTACAATTTGTGCAAAGTTCATACAATATTCATGCAAGCTTCCTTACATTTGTATGTTTACACGTAAATGCTCATGTGGTACACATATTACACCTAAACAAGCATGTTTGGTATCTCTTGGAACAGGTAGCAGTTTAGGAAACTGTTCGTTTTTATAATAAGTAGAAGAGAGCGATGTGATGCATCCAAATTGGTTAGAAATCCTCCACAATATGTGTGAATAATACTGGATGATAACAAAGAGTCCATGAAAAATATGGCCAATTATCAGGTGTGGGCTAAGTGTCTAAGTGGGGTCTGTTTAACCTCCACAGCTGAGTCACCATATGCACCCACCCTAGTAACCAATATATAATGAGCAGAGGCACTGGTAAACATATATATGCAGGGGCACTGCGGCCCTTACCTTAGTGCTTGCAGGACTCCTATGCATCCAGGGCGTGCTGATCATCAAGGAAGGTATACAGCAAGTAGAGAGATGTCGATGTAAAGCACAGCCACGAATTCCAAATCAGCATGGGACCGGAACAAATGATACAGGTGAACACTCCAATCTTGCAACAGGTCAGGTTTATTGCATGGTGGTGCAGCAAAAATAGGACTACACGAACGCACCTACGCGTTTCATGCACAAGGCACTTTATCAAGGTGAGAAATACATATAATGCTGCGTGATTTATACTCACCTAGACTCTGTCCCGCGCTGCTGGGTGTGACGTCATCATCCCGCGTCGCAACGGGTCGCGGTGACGTGGCGTACACAGCCATTGGCTCGGCAGGTCAGGTGGTATGCTAATACTAGCTGACTGTCTCTTTTTTCCGTTTTTTTCTAAAACAAACTTTATTAGTACAGAAATAATGAACACACAATAAAAAATTGTTAAAAACACACTAAAGTACTGAACTAGCAGCAACCCTGCACAGAAGGTGTCTATAATTAACACAATATTCTAGGGGATAAGTATCTGTACTTACAGTATGTATTAGATAACTTATAACCCCTGCCAGAGTCCACATTATATCCTGGCATGTAGCTGTGCAGGTAGTGATAATGGATTTGTTATCCGTGAGAGAAAGAAACATATTCACAATACAAGACAAGTGATACATAGATTATAACAATAAACATATATAAATTTACATGTAAATTGTGATATAAATTGATAAAGATTAAATCTTATCTGATCAGTACAATCAACATAACTAAAGTATTCTATATACTAGTAATTGTTTATGAAGTGACCCTTAAACTGGTGATGATAATTACTGATTAAATGCTATCATATTAGCACCCGTTAGGATAAATATTATATATCCAGAACTACAGTGTACTTAATTACATATATATATGTTGTTGAGAGAACATGAATAGAGTTTGGGAAAAAAGTAATATAAAGTGTATTGGAACTAAAAAAGTAAACAATACTTAATCAATTATATAGTACAATAATATTAATCTCTAATATCAGTGCTTAAATAATGTTTAAATAAAAAATGTTTAAATAAAAAATAATAAATAATAAATTGAATACATCATTTATTTGTTACTGAATGAACTAATATTGAATATATATAAGTTAATTTTTACAGATTAATTTAAAAAGTGACTGATATCCCAATCAATATTCATGCCAAGAGGTTCTCTGGTCCTAAGAGTGAAAATCCAGTAGGATTCACGTCTGTCTAACATCTTAACCCTGTCTCCACCTCTTGGGGGAACAGGGATATGTTCTATACCTTGGACCGAAAGTGAATTTACGTTGCCAAAAGGACAATTCGACACATGTTTAGGTACTGGGTGATTTTGATCTTTAATGCGGATCAGTCTAAGGTGTTCTAGAACTCTGATCTTTAGTTTTCTTGTTGTCCTCCCGACATATTGGCGTCCGCAACCACATTTGAGTAAATATACTATATGTGTAGAATTGCAATTAATAAAGCATGGGACGTTGTAAGTCATTCTAGTAACTGTAGATGTGAATGTTTTGTTTTGATTCACTGAGATGCATGCTTTACAATTAGTGCATGCATACATTCCCTTAGGTAGTGGAGTTTTTACATCTTCCATAGTTGTAAATAAGCTAGGTGATAATATATTTGCTATTGTTTTAGCCCTTTTTTCACTCTTAGGACCAGAGAACCTCTTGGCATGAATATTGATTGGGATATCAGTCACTTTTTAAATTAATCTGTAAAAATTAACTTATATATATTCAATATTAGTTCATTCAGTAACAAATAAATGATGTATTCAATTTATTATTTATTATTTTTTATTTAAACATTTTTTATTTAAACATTATTTAAGCACTGATATTAGAGATTAATATTATTGTACTATATAATTGATTACGTATTGTTTACTTTTTTAGTTCCAATACACTTTATATTACTTTTTTCCCAAACTCTATTCATGTTCTCTCAACAACATATATATATGTAATTAAGTACACTGTAGTTCTGGATATATAATATTTATCCTAACGGGTGCTAATATGATAGCATTTAATCAGTAATTATCATCACCAGTTTAAGGGTCACTTCATAAACAATTACTAGTATATAGAATACTTTAGTTATGTTGATTGTACTGATCAGATAAGATTTAATCTTTATCAATTTATATCACAATTTACATGTAAATTTATTATGTTTATTGTTATAATCTATGTATCACTTGTCTTGTATTGTGAATATGTTTCTTTCTCTCACGGATAACAAATCCATTATCACTACCTGCACAGCTACATGCCAGGATATAATGTGGACTCTGGCAGGGGTTATAAGTTATCTAATACATACTGTAAGTACAGATACTTATCCCCTAGAATATTGTGTTAATTATAGACACCTTCTGTGCAGGGTTGCTGCTAGTTCAGTACTTTAGTGTGTTTTTAACAAGTTTTTTATTGTGTGTTCATTATTTCTGTACTAATAAAGTTTGTTTTAGAAAAAAACGGAAAAAAGAGACAGTCAGCTAGTATTAGCATACCACCTGACCTGCCGAGCCAATGGCTGTGTACGCCACGTCACCGCGACCCGTTGCGACGCGGGATGATGACGTCACACCCAGCAGCGCGGGACAGAGTCTAGGTGAGTATAAATCACGCAGCATTATATGTATTTCTCACCTTGATAAAGTGCCTTGTGCATGAAACGCGTAGGTGCGTTCGTGTAGTCCAATTTTTGCTGCACCACCATGCAATAAACCTGACCTGTTGCAAGATTGGAGTGTTCACCTGTATCATTTGTTCCGGTCCCATGCTGATTTGGAATTCGTGGCTGTGCTTTACATCGACATCTCTCTACTCGTTTTTATAATAATAATTAACGTCATATATGTTGTATGTATTTCAAGGGCGGACAAGTTCAGCATCAAAAAAAGAAATGTGGAATCAAATAACATTGGCTGTGTCTGCGTGTGGGAATCATGTCAGGGACCGGATGAATTGTCGGAAGAGATTTGACGATATCAGGGCAAACTTAAAGAAAAAAATACAAGCACAACGGATGCATGCTTCTGGCACTGGAGGTGGGCCGCCAGCACAAGCTCTAATCTTAACACAATTGGAGGAGCAGATGTGGGAAAAATTTCTTCCCGTCGTCGTGGAGGGTTTGCCAGGGGACAGAGATATCGGAATTTATTCTGCTCCATTTCCACCAGGTGACAAATGTTACTGTACTTGGCGTGTCGTAGGTTACAGTTCTTATCTATATTTCCGCTGCTATTTATACTTTCTTCCCAATATAAGCATACCTACATATATATCTGTATATATGTCTCTCTCTCTATATCTATATATCTATATATCTATATATATTTATATCTAGTTGTCCTACAAAAAGTAACAATTAATATATATGGTGGCAAAAGGTGGCACTGAGTGCTCATTTGCATGTCATTTCCCACAATCCCTTGCTGCAGTGGAAGCGCTGTATGCTGGCCGATGATTGGGAACGACAGGGTTGTAGACCTGTCTAAGACATGCAAATGAGCATACAGTAATATATACAGTTGCTGTATATATATATATACATAATTTAGTGATAATCTATGTAACACCTATAAACAGGACATTACTGCCTCATCAACTCTTGCATGGAAGATAGTGCATTCAAATGCGAACATACATAATTTCCAATAACACATTTTGTTATGTTTAATTAAACGTCCTTTTTTGCTTCATGTAATATACAGAGAGCATAATTAGGAACATGTAGCATATGTTATTTAATTGTGTTCATATGTAGCTCACTTCAGATTATTATTTCGCTCATGTACCAGTGTGTGAAACCAGCTGCAATTAATATGTAATCACAGCATAGAGGAGAACACAGGGAGTGGGGTTGGGCACCCAGCCAGATCACAGGGTCATGTTACGGTCAACTCTTTTGGGACGCCTTACAGCTGCTAGAAACAAATAAAAAGTCAAGGTGCTGTCACGTCTTGGGGGAGGGACTACAGTTGTTAGAAGCTGGCAAGCTGAACAGAAGTTCATCACATTCATTTGAAATGGTAATTCTATGAAAACTTTCACCCAGCAGGCCACTATGTATGAAAATGTACGTTACTCATTCGTTCACTCATATGTTGTTTGAACCTTATAGAAACGGCACATTATCACACCAGTAGCATCTGTGAGCGACACACTGCATGTGTTGATGAGTGTCAGCCACATTGAGTGCTACACCTGCTTCTATTAATTGTTCACACATATCCCTAAAAAAATTCATTCACATATCCACAATTACGTACTGAATTATAAGCAGAGTCAACTTTGCTGTCATGGTAGTGATGTACATTATTATTTTTTATATTACTACACAAAATATGCAGTGTACTGCTGCGGCAGCTTTTATTCTAACAAATCACCGGTTTGTCCCTGGCTGGTTCCTGGAATGCGACGCTGTTCACCTGGCACATGCCGTGTTCACCTTGCGTTCCCAGGCACGGGTCATGCCCGGCTGATGCGTTTATTGATAATGGTTCAGATTTTAATAGGCTGCAATGCTTCGCGTGTCCGCCAGATGGCAGAAATTCATGAATTGTAATGCGCCGAATCAGTAATGTGTCGGCTTGCAGGTGTTTCGTTTAAAAAAGATACTGTACCACAGTGTGCTATTGTAACTTGGCCTTGGCCTTGAGACTGAAGGAAGAATTGCAAAAATGTATCAATTTAGGCTTTTCATATTAAAGAAAGACAAAGACCAGTTTCAGTTTCTGTTACACTATTCCCCAGAGACCCACCATGAGTGTTCAAGTGCAGCCCGCTTTCCAAAAACCCGACAGAAGTTATGCGTATTTGATATGGGCCGCGATTAATGCAACAGATGATAAGATGGCAACAGTTGCTAAAATTTATCAGTATTTTATCGAAAACTATGACTTTTACAAATTTTCGCCAACTCCTCATACGTGGAAGCGTGCAGTAAGGAAAAGGTTATGTAGCGATCCCTGTTTTCACCATATTGAGCCCCAATTTGTTGGAGGGTATTGGTGTGTGTCACTGGATTTTTCCCGTATCTATGATCATGGAGGCGGCAAAAGGCAAAGGGTCATGTTAAAACCAACTAAGAAGCGACAGTCGCTGCCAAGCAATGCACCAGCACCAGCACCAGCACCAGCACCAGCACCAGCACCGGCTTCTAATGACAGTCCCACTGTCAGTGACAACCCTGAGCCTGAGTCGGATTTCGCGTGCAGTTTTGATGAAGCTTGCATGTACCTAAGCGATTTCCAGCCTCACCTGCTGACTACAGGTGGACTAGTCCCGCAGCAAACTATCGACGTGGATGATGAAGAAAGCTGGACTGGCAGTGGACCGGCGACGGCGCCAGAATGGGAAATTCTATGGTGAGTACTGTATTGTTGCCATATTATTTTGGTGGGGCTGGCTGGGTACTTCTTTAGGGGGCTGACCATTACTGTACATTAAAACTTTTCTTTATGTTTTTCCTCAGAAAAGAAAATGGCTAATGGGGGGATTTCAATGGATAATATTGTACTGTATGCTGATGTTTTCCGGCCGTACAGTATACTGTGTAATAAACCCGAATAAATAAAACTATGCATTTATTCTACATGTTCAGTATCGTTTCATTGTGTCTTCTACAGTATTCTGTACAGTGGTATACAGTGCCTAACATCTATGGGCAAAAATAATTTTATTTCTAGGTGCCCTAGAACAGAAGTTCCCACGCCAATTGCCCGTGAACTTGACCGCGGCCCTAAGTAGTTCCCACGCCAATTGCGTGAATATAATGTAAAATAATCCGTTCTGTGGGTCTGAGCGGGTTGAAATTCGCATGGTCCTCATGCGGAAGGACCCTTGCCATAGTGGCAAAATATCAGCCTTGCACGACCCCCGGAACCGGAGATACCAAAAGACAGTTTAAAAGCACATTACAAAAGTGGCTTTTTTTCTGCCATGTAAGTCAATGGCAGAAACCTGAAATTTAACATTACCCTGACTCCGTTCAGTAGCCACGAGAGGGTCGCAATTTGCCATGCAATCCTGCTGTAACTAGGACTACATGGTGACCGAATCTGAGCCCTCTAGGTTGAACAGAACCGGAGTTGTGGGTTCCAGGTTTCTGCTCATTCTGACTTAGCCGGTTCAAAGCTTTCTCCACCATTATGCTCAATGGTAGGACCCTCCTCGCCGGCGTGACCCTTTCTCGCCACCATTACTGCTCGGACCCTGTTGGGGTCAAGTGAGGGGGTTCCTAACATCTAGGGGCAAAATGAATTTTATTTCTAGGTGCCCTAGAACAGAAGTTCCCACGCCAATTGACCTAGTTCCCACGCCAATTGCGCGCTCATTGCTCTTTTTTTACAATGTTGCCGATCTTGCGGCTTTGCGGTCAGGCAGTAAAAAAACAGTGCAGCAAGCCTCTACATTTGTTACACTGTCAAAGGAACAAATGGAAACAATGTGAGGCAATTCAACATGTTCTTTTATTGGTGGAGTCAGTACAAAAACATTTATTTACAAATACTGTACAATGTTGAAAAATTTAAAGTGCACAGCAATTCTAACCATCAACACACAATAATACTGCACCGACACACTTTATTCGAGCAAATACCCAGTATGTACCTGGCAGATACCTGGAATGCGCCGCTCCTCACCTCTGACAAGCCCCGTTGTGTTTGCCTTCCCAGCCTGGGTTCATGCCTGGCTGACGGGCGGCTGATCTGTTAAATGATAATGATTAGGATTTAATAGGCTGCAATGCTTCGCGTGTCTACCAGATGGCATAAATTCATGAATTGTAATGCAGTATATATATATATACTGTGCAGTATTGCAGCCAGCAGGAATAAAATGCTTCAATCCCTGCCTGGAAAATAACCCAATGCACTCGGGCAGAAAACAGTCATAAACCTCAATACACCCGGGTATACCCGAATTCGTGGGAATAGCCGAGCTCGAATAAAGTGTGTCGCCAGTGTACATACTGCAGCCTTTATTAAATTCTTCTGCCACATTGAAATCGGAGAAACATTTACAAAACATTTGTTAAACATGGAGATACCTGAAAAATGGACGTTTATACTGTATGAATATTAATTTATAATACAGTATACAGTATATGCAGTATATATATATATACTGTATATAAAATCTACTGTTTGTTTTTGGTGCATGGGGCACAGGGAGTTAAAGTGACTTGCTTTTTATGTACTGTATTTGGGGGTTGTCTTTGGGGGTTTATTCATCAAATTATTATGATGAACTGCCTTTTGAAATTACAGTGCTGTTAACTATTTCAGCCACACACCTCCAGAGTTTTTAATCCCTCCCTAGCCAAGCGTCAATCGGCTGAGTCACCCTATCCTACCAACCCCCTCTCTCCACTGGGTCGTTAATCTTCTGCATATTGCCATTGTGCTCTTAATCCACCCATAGCCGAGCTACAGCACAAAGTCTCAGTACGCCTGCGTCTAATCACACCATCCCCCTCCCCAACCATTAGAGGCCTGTTGTTTTAACGGTAACGCTTTGGAAAATCCCCTCTCGAATTTGAAATGTAAATCTGATGTGCACAGCACTGTGAGAATTGAGAGTAAACTGATACTGTATTTCATCAGGGTGTGAAAACATTTGTCAGTCAGTATGGTTTACAGTCACATGTTTTAAATACAATACAGTACATTCTTTAATATCTTTAAAATAAAAATATATAAATATATAAGTATAATTTAAAATAATGCGTTATGTGAGTCTGAGCGGGTTGAATCGGAGAAACATTTACAAAACATTCTTATTCATTGGTGCACTGTAGGGGTGGCTGTCAATGATTATGATTCGCAGGAAAGTGAATAAATATTTATTTTATTTTATCAGGAACCAAAAAATACAAATATAAAAATAATCAGGAATAATACATAATGCAGTCTTTATTAAGTTCTTTTGGCAGCTTGAAATTGGATAACCATTTGGAAAACATTTGTAAAACATGGGGAAACATGAGTAATGCACATTTATAAGTATATTATTTAATACTACACTACCGACACACTTTATTGAAGTGTGGTCGGTACCGCAAGCCGGGAAATCTCCTGGCTTGCTAGTGGCCGCCCCTCGGCGTGCCGCGCGTCATAGACGCGCGGTCACGCGTCATCGGGAGCGTGCGCCCCCTGCACGCGTGTCCAGGGGCTCCCCGAGGGAGCCCTGGTGTCCCGCGATCGCGGGACAGCGGCAGGGGGTTCCGGGGGACCCGGCGGACCCGGCAGCGGTAGGGAGAGCGCCCCGATCGGAGGGCGCTCTTCCGCTGCTTCGGCGCGCGCCCGTCACACTCGGGCGCGCGCCAGGCTACTGCTGCGGCACAGAACGGGCAAATGCTCGAATAAACTGTGCCGCAGCAGTATATACAGTACAGTACTATAATGTACTGTATAATATACTGTATATACTATATACTGTATAGTAAAATTATTTTTTCCGTCTTTATCTTTTCCTCATTCTGTCTGCAGTACAGTAGTTCATTGAGAGAGGAGAGGTTTTGTGTACATCATTACTGCTGTTTATATACTGTACATTTGACTGTACAAGCAGATTTGACTTGACACAACGCCCCCATCTCCCCCTAGGCCACCCTTTCTCCTGGAACGACAAGAAAACAAAAAATGAGTGCAGTTACTGTATTGTATTGTACTGTATGTGCGTACTGTACTGTATTATGGCAGAACTACTGTAGGTGGCTGGTGCAGCTTTCTCTGGAAAGAATAAAATGGAGCAGTTAGTAGGCAGTTACTGTAGTACTGTCAAACTAGTCTACTGTATACTGTAGTGGAACTACTGTATACTCTGACTACTGGTAAATTCTATGTACTGTAACCTGATGGCTGGTGCTGCTCTCTCTGTAAAGAAAAAACTAACTACTGTATACTCTGACTATCTGGAAAGAAAAAATCTGTGCCATACTTACCTGTATCATACTGTACTTACAATACTACAGCACAGTACTACTTTCCTGATGCTTGCCCATTACGCGCGATAAAAATGGGCAACACAGTGGCAATATGGCCTATATATTTATTGCAGCGTTCCACGGTGAGTACATCGTTCCAAAAACTCATTATGCCTTTCAACAACTCGTCCTTTTTGGAGGGTTTCGCCACTTTCCGTATATGGTGCTTCAGCTGATGCCAGACCATTTCGATCGGATTGAAGTCTGGCGATCTGTCATTGGAAAGAAATGACAATTGGTTTAAAAGCTAAAAACAGTGGGGAACAAAAATGGGACACGGTCTACTGCACTTACTCCGCTGGCGTCTTCACCCAGTTGATGCAGCGCTCAAGGATATGCGCCGTTGACGCGGTGTGCTTGGGATCGTTGTCCTGGTAGAATCGGTGACCATGGGGAAAGTCGCGTGTGATGTATTGCACTATCTCAGGCACAATGTTGTCTTGGAAGAAAGCTTTATTCATGATTCCTGTAGCAAGAAAAGAAAAGTGCTCAAAAAACTGCACAATAGTACAGTACAGTGCATACGGTAAGTCAACACTAGTCAAGTACAGGCATACCCCGGTTTAAGGACACTCACTTTAAGTACACTCGCGAGTAAGTACATATCGCCCAATAGGCAAACTGCATCTCACGCATGCGCCTGTCGTCACGTCCTGAACAGCAATACCAGCTCCCTACCTGTACCGAAGCTGTGCACAAGCAGGGAGACTATAGAGCCTGTTACAAATGCGTTATTTACATCAGTTATGCACGTATATGACGATTGAAGTACAGTACATGCATTGATAAGTGGGAAAAAGGTATTGCTTCACTTTAAGTACATTTTCACTTTACATACATGCTTCGGTCCCATTGCGTACGCTAATGCAGGGTATGCCTGTACAGTGCATTAGGCGACATTATATTTGATACATTTTACCTTCAAAGATGACAATGCATCCCGGTCCATGCCTAGAGATGGCACCCCACACATGCAGCTTCACAGGGTGTTTTGGCCGCGGCTTCAAAGATATGCAGCCTTTTTTGTGGAACGCAAATCTTGCAAATCTCTCCAGCGACACAGTAGACTCATCAGTGAAGATGCAATCCTGGAAAGTCTCCCCGCTGTCGATCCATGCCTGGGCCTGGAGCACTCTTTTGATTTTGTTTGCGTCC
Source organism: Ascaphus truei (assembly GCF_040206685.1). NCBI lineage: Eukaryota > Metazoa > Chordata > Amphibia > Anura > Ascaphidae > Ascaphus > Ascaphus truei. Next base: position 235,969,267 of record NC_134483.1, read on the forward strand.
CGTATCATGGGGTACACTCTGTAATGACAAGGAATAAAAAAAAATTAGCGGCACAGTGCAGTACAGTTTGCGAAACAACACTTTTACCTCCTGTACTGTCCAGTACTAACCTCACACGTCCATATTTCCATCCAATGCTGCGTCTCATCTTTTTTATGCTGCTCTCGGATACAGTCAGATTGTGCTTTTCCTGCAGAGTGTTTTTAACCCTTAATGCACTCCTCTCATCATTCTCCTCACTTATTTTGTCCACTACAACAGTTGTCTCCCTAGAATGTAAAGAAATTATATTGTTTTATTAATATGCAGCAATATAAAATGTATATAAATGTAATGTTGTAATATACAGTAAATATAAATATACAAAAAATGTATACTGTTGTACTATAAATATAAATATACATCCTATATATACCGTTGTAAGATTAATTGAAATATACAAAAAATGTATACTGCTGTACTATAAATAGATATAATATATATACTGTTGTACTATAAATATACAAAATAAATATACCGTTGTAATATAAATATAAATATACATCCTATATATACCATTGTAAGATTAATTGAAATATACAAAAAATGTAACAGTAGGAAGGATCCGAAGATTCCAGCGGTGCACAGCTTGTAGAGATGAGAGACCAGCAAGGTGTAGATTAAAAATGAAATTTTATTGAAAAAACATATGGTATGGGGGACACACTCTGACGCGTTTCGGACCTGCGTGGTCCTTAATCATAGAGCTGATTCGTGTCTCCATTACCCCCTGTCTTATAGTGTAAAACCCCTCCCCCTTGCGTCATTGCGCTGTGTGTTTTGGCGCGAAAAATCGATAACTAGTCTATACCTAACAGCTGTGTATGCGCGCGTGTTGGAGGGTGCAGTGAATATTAATTAGCCATGTGTTGTTCTCTACTATCAACACACGCACGCATGCTGTGGGTTGCTAAGTGACCGCAGTAAACACTGCCTACGTCATGACATTGCGTTTATCAGCGTAACCCTGTCCAGCGTGTGAGAATGTGCAGTGAATATAAATTAGCCATGTGCTATTGCCTCTCGTAAACACACGATGTGGCTTGCTGGGTGGCCGCAATAGAACACTGCCTAGGTCATAACGCTGCGTGTCTCAGTGCAACCCCAATCAATCATAATGAATTACTGTCTGAATAGATCATCTGCAACCTCCTCATGTGTCCCAAATCATATCTAAGCAACCATAAAAGATGTATAGGGAAACATAATTCACCTCACTTCACTCTATTGTTCTAATGTTGCAGAAAAATGACATGACATAAGGTTCACCCCATGAGGGAGGGGGGGGGGAGGAGAGGGCGGGGGGGAGGGGGGAGGGAAGGGGGGGGGGGTTGGGAAGGAAAAGGAATAAGACAGTGAATGAGACAAGGGGGAGAAAAACAAAATCATGTGAATATCACCAATAAGTAAATCACATACATATCAAACACAACAATGATTTTGTTTTTCTCCCCCTTGTCTCCCCCCCCTCTACTCCCCCCCCTCCCTCAGATCCGCTGCTCTCTCTCTGCTCAAACATCGGCACATTCAAAATTATATTAAATACATTTTTATTGATAGTGTACATGTGCAGGGGGTCTCCGGAGCTGAACCGCGTTGGTTTCAGGTCTGGGGACCCCCTGCTCCCCGAGATACAGCCCCCTTTATGAGGTGCCGGTATCCCTCTGCTTGGTTTAAAGGTCCCGATCACGTGATCGCGGCCTGTAAACCAAGCAGAGCAGAGGGATACCGGCACCCCCTAAAGGGGCCTGTATCTCGGGGAGCAGGGGGTCCCCAGACCTGAAACCAGTGCGGTCTGCTCTGGAGACCCTCTGCACATGTACAGTATCAATAAAACACATACAGTATACAGTATAAATAAACATTCGTTCTTTACCTTAGCGGCTATGCGCTATGGTAAAGAAGCAGCATTTCTGTATTTTAATAATATTGTACAGTGAGCAGGGGGTTCCCTGAGCCAGAAATTAATGCTCAGGGACCCCCCCTGCTCCTGCTCAATATTATTAAAAATACAGAAATGCTGCTTCATTACCATAGCGGATAGCCGCTAAGGCAATGAAGGGGTTAACCCACCGTGCCCGCTTTATTGTGGGTAGTGGGGATGGGTGAGGGGGGTATTTGGCCCTTGGTGTGAGTTTAGGACTTGCGGGGGGGTTGCGGGTGCACTTAACCCCTTCACGACCGTAGCAGTTAATACCACTACAGTCATGAAGGGGTTAAGCCCTCCCGCTACCCCCCGCAAGCCCTAAACAAGCACCGTTGGGGCTAATACCCCATTCACCCACCCCCGCTACCCACAATAAAAAAAATACACACACACAGCAGCCGCCAAAAAATAAATAAATAAATCTAAATAAATAAATAAATGACAATAAATACATTTGAAATACATTTTTATTGATAGTGTACATGTGCAGGGGGTCTCCGGAGCTGAACCGCGTTGGTTTCAGGTCTGGGGACCCCCTGCTCCCCGAGATACAGCCCCCTTTAGGGGGTGCCGGTATACCTCTGCTTGGTTTAAAGGGCCCGACCACGTGATTGCGGCCTGTAAACCAAGCAGAGCAGAGGGATACCGGCACCCCCTAAAGGGGCCTGTATCTCGGGGAGCAGGGGGTCCCTAGACCTGAAACCAGTGCGGTTCTGCTCTGGAGACCCTCTGCACATCTACACTATCAATAAAAATGTATTTTAAATGTATTTATTTATATTCATTTATTTATTTATTTATTTAGATTTATTTATTAATTGTGCTGCTGCTGCAAGTCCTAAACTCACACCAAGGGCCAAACACCCTCCTCACCCCCAATAAAAAAAATTCACGCACAGCAGACCCACAATTAATAAATAAATCTAAATAAATAAATACATGAAGAGAAATAAATATATACTGTATATATATACTGGATATATATACAGTATATATATAATAACAATCCCTATACATATACAGTATATACTGTGTATATATATATATATAGATATAAATATATATATATATTTATATATATATATATATATATATATATATATATATATATATATATATATATATATATAGATAGATATAGATAGATATAGATATATACAGTATACAGTATATATACACACAGATGATGAACCAATATACAAATACATGTAGAATGTTATCAAAATCATACTGTCCTACAAATAACGCTTCTCTATACAGACAATAATAATTATCCATTTAATAATCCTAACTGATTTTACAATATAAAACATAACATTCCAATCCACAAAGTACATTGCATTTACAAATACATGTGTATTTGGCCGACAAAAAAAAATGATGACATCAAATGATCACATGGTATGGTAGCCAATCAGAGCGTGGGAACTCCATCCCTACTCTGATTGGCTACCATACCATGTGAGGGCGGCCATGTGCCTTTTCATGACGTCATCTTAAAGGCAATTGAAGCAAAGCCATTCTGATTGGCTGTGCTTTCATTCCCTTTAAGTGACGTCATCTTTTTTTTTTTTTCGGCCAAAACACATGGTTTTCACGGTCCAATCAGGACCGTGGGAACCATGACGCAAAATGTGACGTCATAAGCCTTTAAAAGTCTATGTCGTCTCATTTTGAAGCCAGACGCCGCGGAGGAAGGACCTCCGGGAAAGAAAGAAGACCAGGGCGTGGCCGCAGACGGGGAGAAGACCCCGCCCTGCCCCGCTGGAAGGAGATAGAAGAAAGAAGAACACAGATGCAGATGGATTACAGATAGAAGACCCGTGGATTGATTTGGATTTTTAGTTTAATGTTTATTATTTTGTGGTTTATTATTTTATGGGTTCCTGATCGTGGATTGGTTCGTGAGTAAGCTGCGCAACGGGAGTCGGTGGGGGCAAGTAATGGTAAGTGAACTACAGTAAAGAAATTTATTTTATTTAACTTGTTAATTTTTTCAAAAGGTTTTTTAACATGTGTATTTTTTTTTTGTGGTATATCATTTCTTGCCACTGTATGTATGTATGTATATATGTCTAGAGAGATATATACATACAGTACAGTACAGGGTAAGAAATTATGTTGTTTTAAAAGCTGGATTAGATGTGTTTTAAATTATTTTGTGTATGCTGCTACAGTATGCTTTATTGTGAGTTTAAAGTATTTTAAAATTAGATAGATATATTCCCTGGTATTGTATTGTGTATAACGTGTGTGTATATATATATATATATATATATATAGTTGCATGATGAAGCCACAGTACAAATTCATGGGTGAGGGTGGGTATCGGGCCTGTGTGGCTTAACCCCTTATTCACCTTTGCGGTTATTATCTGATAAGGTGTTTAAGGGGTTAATTGATATCTGAATGTAATTGCAATGTATTGGCTTTGTATTGGCTTTGTATTTGCTATGTATGTTGTGGACAAGACAAGGATTTTGCTGGCAACTGACACTTCGTATTGATGAGGTCAGTAGTACTTTATTTATTTGTATATGCTAGTTATGTATTGAATGTATAGGCCAGGTTTATTTTTTTTACATTCAGGGTTTGAGTCCGTGGTTTTGCGTGGGGCCTATGGAGACCACCTGTGGGTATCCTCGGGTATCCCAAGGGTATCAGGCTGGTGGTTCCACGGGTGACACATGCGGGGATGATGATGTGTGGTCCCACTTCTGTGGGGGCACCGCGGACCCGTAGTCTGCGGGGATGACGATGTGTGGTCCCACTTCTGTGGGGGCACCGCTGACCCGTAGGTGCGGGGATGATGATGTGTGGTCCCACTTCTGTGGGGGCACTGCGGACCCGTAGTGAGCACCCGTGAGTTCCCCAGACCCCCGAGGGAACCACCCGAGGCCCCACAGACACCTGTGGGTTTGACCCAGGGCTCCCAGACATCCTTGGGCCTACCGTGGAGACCCAATTGTGGCCCACGGTGACACAAGGAGACCACCTGGGTGCCATGGTGCTGGCAGGATCCACCAGCAGGCCTCAAGAACCTGTGTAAAAAGGGCTGCTGGTAAACTGTAGGTCTGTCCAGGTGCCGTGCCAGCCCACCGGGGACTAGCGTGGGGCTGCGTTATGAACCCTGTATGTAAAAGGATAAATCTTGTATTTATGGGGGGGCACAGGGGGTGGGTAATGTATTTAATAAATATAATGCTGTTTATTGTGGGTCATTGTACTGTTTTTATTGTGGGTACTGGGGGTGGGGTGTTTCCCCAACGGTATGTGGGTAGGCCTCCCTTGTGGGTACTGACTGGGTGGTTAGGCCTCACGGGGGGGGTTAGTGTGGGAGGGTATGTAGGCATCCCGAGTGGTGGGTGAGGGTGGGTTAACCCCTTCATGACTGTAGCGGTTAATAACCGCTATGGTGATTAAGGGGTTAGGGGACATTACTTTGTATATTTTTATTTTTGTGTCTGTTTTGCAGAAGCGGAGGGGCCATGGCCAGGGTGGGGGGGGGGTAACGGTATGTGGGTAGGGGGTGAGGGTGGTTAGACCTCACAGTATGCACATTGGTTCCCCCCCCCCTCCCCACATTTACATACACTGCACTGACAGCAATGCAGGGAGGGAGATTTACTGGTAACAGAAACATCTCTCTGCCTTCAGTGTAATCTGTTTAAAGCCCCCTCCCCTCTAATGTGTGTTTCTGTAAAATCTCTCTCCCTTCAGTGTAATCTGTTTAACAGAAACATTAGGGGGGAGGGGGCTTTAGGCCTTTACATCTCTCTGCCTTCAGTGTAATCTGTTTAACAGAAACATTAGGGGGGAGGGGGCTTTAAACAGATTACACAGAAGGCAGGGAGATACAGGGAATGTACTGTATTGTTCATCATGTACATTGCAATGCTGTGTATAATGTATAAGGTTTTTCACAATTAGATAGATGTAATCCTTGGTATTGTAAGGGTTAGCTTTGGTTTTAAATTGTGTTTTCTGGTTGGTACTTACAGTATATATTGATTTTTGTTTACTTGATTGGTTAAAATAGTTGACTTGTTTGGAAGTGTTTGTATTTACTGGTAGAGTAGCTTGCAATTATATTGTTAACATTCATTTGCAGAATGTATATGGTGCATAGATTTTATGCATCATTTATACAATGTAAATGCAATGTACTGTGTGGATTGGAATGTTATGTTTTATATTGTAAAATCAGTTAGGATTATTAAATGGATTATTATTATTGTCTGTATAGAGAAGCGTAATTTGTAGGACAGTATGATTTTGATAACCATTCTACATGTATTTGTATATTGGTTCATCATCTGTGTGTATATATACTGTATACTGTATATATCTATCTATATCTATCTATCTATCTATCTATCTATCTATCTATCTATCTATCTATCTATCTATCTATCTATCTATCTATATATCTATAGATATATATCTATAGATATATATCTATAGATATATATATATATAGATATATATATATAGATATATATATATAGATATATATATATAGATATATATATATAGATATATATATATAGATATATATATATAGATAGATAGATAGATAAAAAAAATTAACGCACAGCAGCCCCACAATTAATAAATAAATCTAAATAAATACATGAAGAGAAATAAATATATACTGTATATATATACTGGATATATATATATACAGTATATATATATATATAATAACAATCCCTATACATATACAGTATATACTGTGTATATATATACTGTGTATATATATATATATATATATATATATATATATATATATATATATATATATATATATATATATATATATATATATATATATGTATACAGTATATATATACACAGTATATACTGTATATGTATAGGGATTGTTTTTATATATATATATACTGTATATATATCCAGTATATGTATACAGTATATATTTATTTCTCTTCATGTATTTATTTATTTATTTAGATTTATTTATTAATTGTGGGGATGCTGTGCGTTAATTTTTTTTATTGGGGGTGAGGGGGGTGTTTGGCCCTTGGTGTGAGTTTAGGACTTGCAGCAGCAGCACAATTAATAAATAAATCTAAATAAATAAATAAATAAATGAATATAAATAAATACATTTAAAATACATTTTTATTGATAGTGTAGATGTGCAGAGGGTCTCCAGAGCAGAACCGCACTGGTTTCAGGTCTGGGGACCCCCTGCTCCCCGAGATACAGGCCCCTTTAGGGGGTGCCGGTATCCCTCTGCTCTGCTTGGTTTACAGGCCACGATCACGTGGTCGGGCCCTTTAAACCAAGCAGAGGGATACCGGCACCCCCTAAAGGGGGCTGTATCTCAGGGAGCAGGGGTTCACCATACCTGAAACCAATGCGGTTCAGCTCCGGAGACCCCCTGCACATGTACACTATCAATAAAAATGTATTTCAAATGTATTTATTGTCATTTATTTATTTATTTATTTATTTAGATTTATTTATTTATTTTTTGGCGGCTGCTGTGTGTGTGTATTTTTTTTATTGTGGGTAGCGGGGGTGGGTGAATGGGGTATTAGCCCCAACGGTGCTTGTTTAGGGCTTGCGGGGGGGTAGTGGGAGGGCTTAACCCCTTCATGACCGTAGCGGTATTAACTGCTACGGTCGTGAAGGGGTTAAGTGCACCCGCAACCCCCCCGCAAGTCTTAAACTCACACCAAGGGCCAAATACCCCCCTCACCCATCCCCACTACCCACAATAAAGCGGGCACGGTGGGTTAACCCCTTCATTGCCTTAGCGGCTATGCGCTATGGTAATGAAGCAGCATTTCTGTATTTTTAATAATATTCAGCAGGAGCAGGGGGGGTCCCTGAGCATTAATTTCTGGCTCAGGGAACCCCCTGCTCACTGTACAATATTATTAAAATACAGAAATGCTGCTTCTTTACCATAGCGCATAGCCGCTAAGGTAAAGAACGAGTGTTTATTTATACTGTATACTGTATGTGTTTTATTGATACTGTACATGTGCAGAGGGTCTCCAGAGCAGACCGCACTGGTTTCAGGTCTAGGGACCCCCTGCTCCCCGAGATACAGGCCCCTTTAGGGGGTGCCGGTATCCCTCTGCTCTGCTTGGTTTACAGGCCGCGATCACGTGATCGGGACCTTTAAACCAAGCAGAGGGATACCGGCACCTCATAAAGGGGGCTGTATCTCGGGGAGCAGGGGGTCCCCAGACCTGAAACCAACGCGGTTCAGCTCCGGAGACCCCCTGCACATGTACACTATCAATAAAAATGTATTTAAAATAATTTTTAATGTGCCGGTGTTTGCGCAGAGAGAGAGCAGCGGATCTCTCTCTGCTGCAAACACATCTCGCCCCCGCCGCTCATACAGTAGTATCATTTATGTATGTGCATATACAGTACTGTATGTGTACAGTACTGTATGTTAGGGCTTATAGGGGTTGTTGTTATACAGTATATATATATATATATATATACTGTGTATATACAGTACTGTATATATATATACTGCATTACAATTCATGAATTTATGCCATCTGGTGGACACGCGAAGCATTGCAGCTTATTAAATCCTGATCATTATCATTTAACAGATCAGGCCCCCGTCAGCCAGGCATGAACCGTGGCTGGGAAGGCAAACGCAACGGGGCTTGTCAGAGGTGAGGAGCAGCGCATTCCAGGTATCTGCCAGGTACAAACTGGGCATTTGCTCGAATAAAGTGTGTCGATGCTGTAGTTGCTCCTGAAGCTCATGTGTCACCTCCCACTGAACAAGTCTCATCACCTGGCTCATCCAGCTCATCATCAAGGCTGGAAGGGGAGTGTATGAGGTGCAGGACATCTAATGTGTACATTTCTAGATGTTATGTTGCCATGCTAAATAAATGCCTTTCACATGTAATTAACTTCACATCAGTTATTGTCACAGAAAATGTAGTTTATAATGACAACATGTATTGTGTGTGATGTAAACTATCAGCTAGGAGTTGTGAAGTTATAACAACCTTTCATTCATTCTTCTTTCACACTGAGTCGAACATAATTGTTACTTCAAGCTACATTTTAATTTGACACAACAGAAAACTTATGGAAACATGTTATGTGTTACACTGTGAGAACAACTCTCATTATATTGACAAACAACAGAAAGTTCCATGGCAGTTCATAATGTCTTCATTTATTTGTAGAAGCTGATGTTGCCAATGAAGGACAAATTCAATCCAGTGACCATGAACTGATCGTGACACCTACTCGGCTATTGCAGCTTCTGAAGAAAGAATCTTGGTTGAAGAAAATCGTCGCCATTCAGAAATTATGTCAGTGCTTGAAAGGATGATATCACAGCAGGAAAGGATGATATCACAGCAGGAAAGGATGATATCACAGCAGGAAATGACAATATCTCAAATGTCACAACTAGAAAGAGTCATCATCCAAGTTCCTAAAGAAATACAAAATGTAAACAGGACATTACAAGCAATAGTTGTTAATCTAAGCCAAGCTAATTAGTTGAGAATTAATGCAAGAGAACAACAATTCCACTTTACCCCATCTGAGGATGGATCTTTACATGCTGCAAGTTTTTCTCCCGAGTCATCAGTTGTTCATTCCCCAGTTCTGGATGATACCGGTACAGTAGGTGCTAGTTCTGTTCAGGTCCCTGTCAACATCCAACCGCTTACATCTGTTCAAAATCAGGAACGGACACCTACAAATGAGACACCAAAAAGAAAGTTAGGCCAACAATTACTACTAACCCGTTTTTGGAACAATATTAAAACACCAAAACAGGAAACGACTCCACCATCAGTCGTGCAATGTATACCAACTGGTTCACAACTGCCACAACCCACACCAAGTGCCCCTGAAGTGTCACAGGCCACACCCAGTGCCCCTGAAGTGTCACAGCCCACACCCACTGCCCCTGAAGTGTCACAGCCCACACCCAGTGCCCCTGAAGTGTCACAGCCCACACCCACTGCCCCTGAAGTGTCACAGGCCACACCCAGTGCCCCTGAAGTGTCACAGCCCACACCCAGTGCACCTGAAGTGTCACAGCCCACACCCACTGCCCCCGAAGTGTCACAGCCCACACCCAGTGCCACTGAACTGCCACAGGCAAGCACAAGTAGTACAGTTAAGGCCAAAGTAGTTGGCAAACAGAAAAGGCTAACACAACAGCCAAAAAGCAGGCCTGTGACTCGGTCTCAAAAGGATAAACAACAATAAATTATCACATTCACTAAATCTGTAGTTGGCCTGGTGGTGTTTAGCACAGAATATTTAATGAATACTGTATGTATGATCAAGTCCAAATGCTTCAAAACATTCAATTATGTCCTTATACACATGAAGGTTAAGAAATGTTCACTGTCTGAATTAAGGCATAATTTATAACATATATTTATGTATTAATCAGCAGTTGATTAATGGTACAACATTACACACTTGCCATGTTTATAGAAGCTGACATTCACTTAGCTGTTAAACATTTTATCTATGTGTGTTTGTTTGGTAATGTAGATAGTCATTGCATGCTAATATTATTGACATCCAACTTTAAGTAACTATCTATATAACAGCATACATCTTAAAGTTGAGTTTTCTGGTGTATTAACTCTGTAACACATTACTTACCTTCACCTTCTTTCATACTTCATAATGTTGGCATGTCGTCATGTATGAGTTGTGGTTAGAATAACATATCTGTTAGTGTGTATTAATATACACAGGCGGCACACTTAATTCGAGTACGGCAATTCGAGCCGCACTCCCTCAGCATGCCGCGCATCATCGGGTGCCTGTGCCGCCTGTACGCGTGCCCAGGGCTCCCCGAGGGAGCCCTGGTGTCGCGCTGATGTTAGGACGGCGGCGGGACGTTCCGGGGGACCCGGCGGACCCGGTAAGGAGAGGGGGAAGCCCCGATCGGCGGGCCTCTCCTCCGAGGCTTCGGCGCGCGCCCGGCACCCTCCGGCGCGCGCCAAGTTACTGCTGCGGCCGAGAACGGGCAAATGCTCGAATAAACTCGGCCGCAGCAGTATCTGTAGTCTCTATGGATATATGTACACACACAGTGTGTGTGTGAGTATATATATATATATACATACATACAGTGTTCAACAATCCTATACATTTACTCGCCCGGGGCAGGTGGATTTAACCCCCGGGAGTGTAAATATTGGCCCAAGCAGCACACGTGTTTTTTTTTTAATTTCCCCCGCTCCCGCTCAAATTTCCCCCGTTCGCGCTCAAATATCCCCCGTTCGCGCTCAAATTTCCCCCTCAAATTTCCCCCGTTCGCGCCAATTTCTTTTTTTTAAAATAAATAAATAAGTAATCTGCCTCCCTGATTGGCCTGACGGGAGGAAGAGGGCCGGCTGGCAACTTTGGGTCAGCCCCTCCCCCTGCACCCGATGCCAGCTTGCTGCCCGGGGTGGAATGTAAGCAGGGAGGGGGGTCCCCGGATGTAGGCTGGGAGGGGGGATCCCGGGGTCCCTGGATGTAGGCTGGGGGGGGGGTCCCCGTGGCTGCTGCTGCCCAGGGCTGGAAGACCAGGTAGGAGCTTCCCCTCCATCCCACACAACTTTGGCACCCGCGCGGGCAGGGTAATATAAGCGGGGAAGAAGGGAAGCAGCCTGGCGGGAGGTAGAGGGAGGGGGGTGCACGTGCGCACGCGCTGGAGGGGGGGGTTGGCAATGTTCCTGGCCACGTTTCCCATCGGGGAGGTTGGTGTGGCCCGTGCGGCTGTTCCCAGCATGGCTGCCTGACCCCTCTCCTGGCTGCAGCCTGGGTGCACGCGCGGCTTGCCACGTTTCCCATCGGGGAGGTTGGTGGCCGTGCGCCTGTCCGGCTGTCCCCACGCTGGTCCCCGATCCTCCCGCTAGCCCCCCCATCGTCGCGCTGACCCCCCCATCCTCCCGCTGGCCCCCCGATCCTCGTGCTGGCCCCCCCAGCCCCGCGCTGCCCCCCAATCTTACCGCTGCCCCCCCCATCCTCCCGCTGGCCCCCCGATCCTCCCGCTGGCCCCCCATCCCCGCGCTGACCCCCGATGCTCCTGCTGGCCCCCCCATCCTCCCGCTGGCCCCCCCGATCCTACCGCAATTCCTGCCCAATCCCCTGGCATGTGGAGCAGCATGTGGAGGACAAGCAGGCCCTGGAGGAACAGGTAGGCCCCCTCCCTTCCAATGAATATCTGTGGGTGTGTGTCTGAGTGTGTGTCTGAGTGCGGGTGGGTGTGAGTGTGTGTATTTGTGTGTCTGTGAGTGGGTGTGAGTGTGTGTCTGTGTGTGTCTGTGTGTGTCTGTTTGTGTCTGTTTGTGTCTGTGAGTGGGTGTGTGTGTGTGTGTGTGTCTGTGTGAGTGTCTGTGTGTGTGTCTGTATGTGTGTCTGTATGTGTGTCTGTATGTGTCTGTATGTGTGTCTGTGTGTGTGTCTGTGTATCTGTGTGTGTATCTGTGTGTGTGTATCTGTGTGTGAGTGTATGTGTCTGTGAGTGTATGTGTCTGTGAGTGTATGTGTCTGTGAGTATATGTGTCTGTGATTGTAGGTGTCTGTGAGTGTATGTGTCTGTGAGTGTATGTGTCTGTGAGTGTATGTGTCTGTGAGTGTATATGTCTGTGAGTGAGTGTTTGTGTGAGTGAGTGTTTGTGTGAGTGAGTGTTTGTGTGAGTGAGTGTTTGTGTGAGTGAGTGTTTGTGTGAGTGAGTGTTTGTGTGAGTGAGTGTTTGTGTGAGTTTGTGTGAGTTTGTGTGTTTGTATGTGTTTGAGTCTGTGAGTGTGTCTGTGAGTGTGTCTGTGAGTGTCTGAGTGTGTTTGAGTGTATGTGTGTCTGAGTGTATGTGTGTGTGAGTGTATGTGTGTGTGAGTGTTTGTGTGTGTGAGAGTGTTTGTGTGTGTCTGTGAGTGTTTGTGTGTGTCTGTGAGTGTTTGTGTGTGTCTGTGAGTGTTTGTGTGTGTCACCCTCTCCCGGTGTCACCCTCTCCCGGTGTCACCCTCTCCCGGTGTCACCCTCTCCCAGTGTCACCCTCACCCTTTCCCTGTCGCCCTCTCCCTGTGTCACCCTCACCCTTTCCCTGTCTCCCTCTCCCAGTGTCACCCTCTCCCTGTCGCCCTCACCCTCTACCTGTCGCCCTCTCTGTCTTTGTCTCTCATTCTCTCTGTGTGTGTTCTCTCTATCTCTCTGTGTCTCTCATTCTCTCTCGTTCTGTGTCTCTCCTTCTCTGTGTGTCTCTCTTTCTCTGTGTGTCTCTCTTTCTCTGTGAGTCTCTCTTTCTCTGTGTGTCTCATCTCTCTCTCTCTCTCTCTCTCTCTCTGTGTGTGTCTCTCTCCGTGTGTGTGTGTGTGTGTGTGTGTCTCTCTATGTGTGTGTGTGTGTCTCTCTCTGTGTGTGTCTCTGTGTGTGTGTGTGTGTGTGTGTGTCTCTCTCTCTACCCCTCCCTCTCCCTGTCTTTCTCTTTCTGTCTCTCTCTGTCTCTCTCTGTCTCTCTCTGTCTCTCTCTGTCTCTCGCTGTCTCTCGCTGTCTCTCTCTGTCTCTCTCTGTCTCTCTCTGTCTCTCTCTGTCTCTCTCTGTCTCTCTCTGTCTCTCTCTGTATCTCTCTCTCTCTCTCTCTCTCTCTCTGTGTCTCTCTCTCTGCGTCTCTCTCTCTGTGTCTCTCTCTGTGCCTCTCTCTCTCACACTCTGGATCTCTTATTTACCCTTTATATCTTAACAGCCCTATACTACACAGCAATAACCTATACTGCTTTCTTCCAGATCTGACTCAAGCTTCACACGGAAGACATCGGAACCCCCCCCCTAACCCAGAAGACAGGTAGGGAACATTGCGGGAATGAGGTACCTGGACATTGAGGGACTGCAGATCAGGTAAGATCCCAGGCGGGATTGCTGCTTTAGATATTATGAAGCGGGGGCATCCAGACACTGGTTAAGGGGTTCAGGAAACTAGTCATTCACACCTGGCTTTTATTTCTAGATCCGACATTTACACACACACACACACACACACACACACACACACACACACACACACACACACACACACACACACACACACACACACACACACACACACACACACACACACACACACACACACACACACACACACACACACACACACACACACACACACACACACACACACACACACACACACACACCTAACAAGGACTAATTGTAGTATAATGTAATACAATAAATTCATTTATGTCAAAAACGAATGTTGTTCTGGCTAGGAATTTATTAAATGTATTTTATTTATATAATTATTTTAAAGCGGGGTTGGGGGCGGGACTAGGGTGGGGTTAGGGGCGGGGTTGGGGCGGGACTAGGTGGCGAGTAGATTTTTTGGTTGAGCGAGTAGATTTTTGGGTGATTTGTCGAACACTGTATATATATATATATATATATATATATATGCAAATACAACTGTATGCTCATCTGCATGTCTTAGGCAGGTCATATACAGGTAAACCCCGTTATAGCGCGACCCGTTATAATGCGAATCGGTTATAACGCGGTATTCCCGTGGCTCACGTTTAAAAAAAAAAAATTAATTTTTTTTTGCATTGCACACACTGCACACACTGCTCACTGCTCACACTGCTCACTGCACACACTGCTCACTGCACACACTGCTCACTGCACACACTGCTCACTGCACACACTGCTCACTGCACACTGCACACACTCTCACTGCACACACTGCAGACTGCTCACTGCACACACTGCTCACTGCACACACTGCTCACACTGCACACACTCTACACTGCACACTGTACACTGCTCAGAGCACACTGCACACACTCCCAGCACTCACTCTCACTGCACCACTGCACACACTCTACACTGCACACACTGCTCACACTCTACACTGCTCACACTTAACACACTGTACACTGCACACAGCACACACTCCCAGCACTCACTGCACACACTCTACACTGCACACACTGCACACACTCTACACTGCAATAACTGCACACACTCTACACTGAACACACTATATACACTCTACACTGAACACACTGCACACACTCTACACTGCACACTGCACATTGCTCACAGCACACTGCACACACTACCAGCACTCACTGCACACACTCTACACTGCACACACTGCACACACTCTACACTGCACACACTGCATACACTCTACACTGCACACTGCACACTGCTCACAGCACACTGCTCACAGAACACTGCACACACTCCCAGCACTCACTGCACACACTCTACACTGCACACACTGCACACACTCTACACTGCACACACTGCACACACTCTACACTGCACACACTGCATACACTCTACACTGCACACTGCAGACTGCTCACAGCACACTGCTCACAGCACACTGCACACACTCCCAGCACTCACTCTCACTGCACCACTGCACACACTCTCACAGAACACACTCTCACAGCACACACTCTCACACAGCACACAGCTCCCACAGCACACAGCTCACACAGCACTCAGCTCACACAGCACTCAGCTCACACAGCACTCAGCTCTCACACCACACAGCACTCACAACACACTCTCACAGCACACAGCTCTCACAACACACTCTCACAGCACACTACACCACACCTCCCACTACCCCTCCCTACCTTTGGTGTCGGCTGCTGAGATCGGAGCGGAGCTGGCATCAGGAGGAGGGGGGGTGTTGGGAGGAGGGGGGATGTCGGGAGGAGGGGGGGTGTCTGGAGGAGTGGGAGGGGGTGTCGGGAGGAGGGGGGGTCGGGAGGAGGGGGGTGTCGGGAGGAGGGGGCGTGAGTGAGGAGCAGGCTGTGACTCGGAGGGCCAGTAGGTGTGGGGTCCTCTACACGGCTGAGGACGTGACCCAGCTCCTATGACACACGTGATTGACCCTGTAGCAGCGTCACGTTTTTCTTCTATTCAATTCAATTCTATATTGGTCACGGACAAAATAGACATTAAAGAATATTATGATAGACTGGATACACGTGTGGGGGCCTGGAGGGGAGGAAATGGATGCCGTGATATATCAGTATTGCAAGACCTGAAGAAGAGAGGATAACTCTCGAAAGCTTGTCCTATGACATAAATTGTTAGTCCAATAAAAAAGGTATCACCGAATACTGGAGAACTCATTTATTCTGCACTATATATATATATATTTTTTTTTTTCTATGCCACTGTTGTCAGCAAACAGACCTTGTGTTAATGACATATACATGTTAGAACACTTGTTTAAATTATGGCAGTAATATTATTAAGCCAATAATTCACTCACCTGTATGAAACTTTCAGGATGATTTCAACAAGGCCTACTTACACACATCAATGGCTTCAGTTTAGCACCATATTAAATATATATATTATCTTATGTAACAGTACAGGCCTTCATGGCTCAAAAAAGGCCTTATTTGCTGTTAACTACTACTTATACACAGCTGACTCTAATAGGTCCTCAAACATACTCACCCAGTAATGTTAGAAATTTTAATGAAGTGTGAAGATAATAACAACAAGGCTTGTTTGCATATAAGGCCTTCAATGTAGATATATATATATATATGGGACGTGTACCTGTGGCTTACCAGCACCTATTGGAGTGCCAACTGCCTTATCTGACTATATATATATATATATATATATATATATATATATATATATATATACACATATATCTCTATACACATATATATATATACACACACACACACACACATAAACACACAATATTTAGTTAATTATATATATATATATATATATATATATATATATATATATATATATATATATATATTGCAAAGAATGACCTAGGCGCACATATGCAGGGGAAGAGAAAGGAAAAAAGAGGAAAAAATCATAGGGCAGTATATCAATACAAACAGATAAGAATTTGGTGAGATATGCACTTACACTTGTAAGATCAATAAAGGCCTTTAATCCACTTAGGGACTCTCGAACTCAGCTCCTGTAGTTCGTCTGTTTCTTGGCTCCTGGATCTTTGGAGGAGCTTGTACTGAAGGCTCCTTGCAGCAATCACGTTGAGTCTGTTTTAGCAGACTGTACCTTGATGTGGATCTCAAATAAAGGGATGGGTAGGGAATAAAAGGAGAAACATATGTGTAAAACCTTTTAATAAAACATCTAAGGATAAAAACAAAGGTATTTAATTCACATTCTATGAGTTAAAAACGGGCAGTAGAGAGTGTTTAGCGAGTCTCTCACACTCGTGGTATAGAACGCCGACTTCCAGACCTCCTCACACCGGCGAGTGCTTCCGCATCAGGTGATCAGATCTTGTACGGCTCTCGCGAGATTTTCCTCTGTGTAATTCACTGCCAATGCTCCATTCGGCTCACACTAGAAACAGTCTCTCGGCGTCACTCTCCCTGCTCCAATCACGCTGGCCCTACGCGTTTCTCCACTCGGGCTTCGTCAGGGGCTGCTATGGTTACCTTATCCCCACCCTGGGTATTTAAACATACCTCCATTGACCGATTGGCTGGTATTTCATTAGCTGGCATATAATTAATTAAACATTTAGCAGGCATATCTAGACCATAGTAACACATCAAGGGACTTGAATAAAAGTTTAGTCCTATTCAATGGCCCTATATACACAATACCTGCCATATATAGATAGCAAATATGTGTTTAATTGGAAATCACTCACGTGTTCCGATTTAAGGGATAAATGTATACCCCATCTAAGGATATTTTTAAGAACTCATATACGTAATGGCAGTTATTGTGCATTAGCAATTGAAATTAGAAAGTTGATTTAGTTTATATTACAGAGCACGTTCGATATCTTAGATATCTCAGATAAACAGTTCATATATTGTTACTTGTAACCAAGTTTTTGGAACAACATGAGATACATATGATGCTGCAACCCTATGTTGCCAATTGACTATATCCAGACTTACATTAGTTGTTTATCATAATCTCTAGAGAGGACTTATTTATCTACCTATAATTTGTTGGAACATATATTATATTTCCATTATTAGAGAGATAAAGATAATAGATTTTTTTATTATTTTTTTTATTTAAGTAATAGAGAGGATTATATTAGTAGATTGCATTAATATATATATATATATATATATATATATATATATATATATATATATATATATATATATATATATATATATATATATATATATATATAACGATTTTGTCCGTTTTAATATATTCACCATACTTATTCCAATGTTTAGAGCATATTGGATGATACCTATTATGAAATATAATGAATTATAATATCGGCCCAAATTGTCTTAACAAATAAATGAATAAATGAAAACCCGTGTGCTTATTCTAATTAATCATAAATAACTAATATGTGTACCATTAATATAAAGTTAATAAAGCATTAATAAATTTGTTCAAAGAATGACTAATGCAAAAGTGATATGAATTTATATAAACTATACCCTTATTTGTGATTACTATTACTAAGATATACATTAAATACATCATACTGTATATACTTTATCTTTAACCCATTTATCTAACCAATATATATTGGCCATATTATATAATTAATACCCAATATGTACCAGATTTATATACCATTACTCTAATCATGGACAACAATGTAATTTGTGAAAATAAACATATGCACGATCACGTATTTACGTGACCTAAATCTTTCCAATTTAGTCATATGTATACGGATATTGGGTCTATACATCTCTTTATGCATACGTATAACAGCACCATAACTCCAATTTCTAATTGATCCACACTCCACTATGCCAAATATATCCAAATTGATATATATAGCAAATCATTATATTGGGCTATCCCTATGTATTTATCAGACGAAAATAATCATCTTATGATGATATTGAGGATAGTACTTTAAAGGATACCACTTAGCATCATGTACTTTAGTCTACGGTATTCCATTCTATATGGGAAAAATGGATATTTACAATTGTATATATATTTGCGGTAAAGACAAGAATTAAGGGGGGAATTGTGATTGGTCTCCCTCTCTCTACATTAATTCATAAAATGGACCAGAGAGCATAATACACCATTTTACAGGATATCACTTTTTGCACAATAGTTTGCAATAATAGTATTTGATAATCCATATTGCATAAAGATTGAATATATGCAATTGTATATACACATAAAAGTCAAATTACACAAATTGGGGAGGGGATTGGAATGTTATATCCTATGTTTTACACATTAATGCATATCGTAAACCAGATTATAGAAGATAAACCAAGAAATACACATAAACAATGAGAACTTTATACAAAGAGAAAAAACGAATATATATCTCTTAGTTGACTTATGATGTCACCAGTACATAGTGTGAATCAATTGTACATAATGTAAGTCAATTGTGTTGGAAGTATGAGCTATCACTCAACAAAGAACAGAGTGGGACATAGCGCTAACAGACTATTAATTAATCTTTAAGGAATGACCCCAGGTCGATGTCTATATTCATCCCATTTGGTATGAGTGTTTTTAGGGTGTAAATCCAGAAGGTCTCTTGCCTTGAAATTTTAATTACCTGGTTACCCCCTCTCCAATTGGGATGAATTTAATCTATTCCGAAGAATTTCAGACCACTTGGGTTTTGATCATGATGTTCCTTAAAGTGCTTAGATACACTATGTTGCATAAATCCCTTCTCTATGTTCTTAATGTGTTCAGCAACTCTCATTTTTAATTTACGAGTTGTTCTCCCTATGTACTGTTTATTACAAGGACATTGCAACGTATAGATTATATAATTAGAATTGCAGTCAATAAAGTCCTTTATTTCGTATTCCTCTTGTGTTATTTCAGATTTTATCTTTTTGAATTTTTTCTGTGTATTTGAATTCAATTTACACCCCTTGCATGTTTGACACTTGAAGAATCCATTTGTTACACTCACTGGCTTAACACATTCTTTCTTCAAACAGCTTGGCGCCAGTTTCTGTTTTAAATTTGGGGCCTTTGTAAATATTATTTCTGGCTTAGATGGTAAAATTTGTTGTAAAATTGGATCTTTGTGAAGAATATTCCAATGCTTATTGAATATTCTTTTAATGTGTTTTGAAGAGTCGGTATACCTTGTTACAAAGGGTATTGAGATTTTATCCTTCTCTCCCCTCTCCTTCCTCTCCCCATGTGACTTATAGGATAACAGATCTTTCCGTTCCATCTTGGTAACCTTCCTATAGGCCTCATCGACTATTTCCCTCTTATATTTTCTCTCAGAAAATCTTTCCATTAGCTCATGAGCTTGTTCATGAAAAATGTCTTCCTGTGTGCAATTGCGTCTCACTCTCTGTAGTTGTCCTAAGGGGATGTTATTAATCCATTTGTCAAGATGTCCACTATCTCCCATTAGGAAGTTGTGGCAATCTACCTCTTTTACAAAGGTCTTGGTCTCCAGTATACCATTGGAGACATACAATTGTAAGTCCAAAAATTCTATACTCGTCTGACTGTACTTGTGGGTGAATCTCAGATTGTATGGATTGTTGTTTAGTTGGTTCAGAAAGATGTTTAATGATTCTATGCTGCCGTTCCATATGAACAGTATGTCATCTATGTACCTATGCCAGGATACCAAATTTGCTCCATACCCATGACCTGACCAGATGTAGTTGTCCTCCCACATCCCCATGAGGATGTTGGCATAGTTTGGAGCAAATCTGGTACCCATGGCGGTACCCCTAATTTGTAGGTAGTATTTGTCGTCATACCAGAAGTAGTTATGGGTAAGTATATGTTTAATGCAATCAACAATAAACTTAATCTGTAACTTGTCCAATTCACCATTTTTAGTCAGATTTTCTCTCACTGCATTGCATCCCTGTATATGGTCAATTACCGTATATAGGGAGCACACGTCACAGGTGACTAGTACATAATCATCACTCCACACCATATTCTGAACAATATTCAGAATCTGAATACTATCCTGGACATATGATTTCAGTTTTTGAACTGTTTTTTTTTAGGAATGTATCGATATAGCCTGAAAGGTTAGCAGTTAGGGACTTTATTCCAGACACTATTGGTCGTCCTGGGGGGTTGGTGGCATCCTTGTGAAGTTGAACCTGATTCTATTTTTTATATGAGGAAACATAGAGGTATTAATATGGAAGATATATTTTTAGATGACATAAGGTTAGATAGCATTACAGGAGATGAGGAAGATTTGGATACACTATTCCTTAAACTAGAAAGGCTAATGGTCAAAGATACCAAAGCATACTGGGAAGTTATAGCATTAGAACAGTATATTGCAGTAGATAGGATCCCAAGAGGTCTTAGAATATTTAAAGACCCTACATCAGACCAAGACGATGCAATATTTATGAAAGAATGGAATGGCATTTTAGACAAGGCATCTGTAGAACTAATGAAGTTACTCATTAGACAACGAAATAAGAGTCTAATTTTATTAGAGACAGATATCGTGACCATAGAAAACAAACTCAATAATTTAGACAAAACTGAAAAACATAAAGACTCTGAAAAGAAAGTTAAACAGAGAACTGATAAGGTTGAAAAAGACACTAAACTATCTAAACAAAGAAAGTTTAGGAGAGATAAGGAGGATTATATAAACAATTGTTATAGATCATGGAAGAAAAATCAACAAGAGCCAAATCAGGAATCTAAGGGGTCTAACCCAAATGAGACACAACAAGGACACCAGAATGTTAATGAGAATAGATACATGGGCCCAATGTCCAACACATACTACCCCAAAGACAATAGATATTGGAATAAAAACAAATATCACCATGATAGACGTGAATCCAGTGATTATAGGGGTAGGAAACACAGTTGGAAGGGATACCATGGTAAACAAAATACCAAACAGGACTATTATCCTAGAGACAAGGAAAGAGAAGAGGTGTTTGAGGATGAGATAAAACCATCAACATCCACCTCCTCATCTTCTTTTTTAGAGAGGAAACAACAGAGAGAGAAACCAGGAGAAATAATAAAAGTCCTGTCAGAAGTGAGAGAGGAGAACAAATCCAATACTCCACAGAAAAGAAAGATAGAAAGTCCACAAAGAGAGGAAAGAGAGGAGGGACAAAAGCCCGCGAAAAAACAAACAACATAGAAATTCCAACAAAAGGGATCTTCAATTTGAGCAATACGGTCCTAAGCAACGATCAAGTAAGCATATTGCAAAAAGGCTTGGCTTTCGCACCAACAAACAAAATCAACACATTTAATACTTACATAGACATCAGTAAGTTTGCCCGTAATCTCACTCTTAAAAAATATTTCATGAAACAAAATATAACACATGAAGTGACAAGTAATAATGTAACCACTTGTGAAAGATTTGTACATACAACCCACAAAAAAAGCTCAATTTTCTATCCTAGTTATCTAAAAGGAGGACATATAGATACTTTTTCCAAACTTGTACAGGAGGATATAGAGAAACTTGGAAGGGACAAGAGAAATAAAAGCATAAAAAATCTAACAAAAAAGAACTAGATGCAGTGGTTGAACTTTCAAAAAGGGAAGACATTGTTATAAAACCAGCAGACAAGGGGGGGGGGGGGTGGCTATCCTCAATAGAAGTGACTATAACAGGGAGTCATACAGACTGTTGGGAGATATAATTACATACAGAATATTACCAAACAACCCGACTGATCTCTTTAAAAAGGAATTACTAGAACTACTGAATGAGGGATATAGAGATGGAATCCTAGATAAAACTTAATGGGAATATCTAAATGTAGAGTCTCCTAGGATTCCCATATTCTATTATCTCCCAAAACTTCACAAGGATGCCACCAACCCCCCAGGACGACCAATAGTGTCTGGAATAAAGTCCCTAACTGCTAACCTTTCAGGCTATATCGATACATTCCTAAAAAAACCAGTTCAAAAACTGAAATCATATGTCCAGGATAGTATTCAGATTCTGAATATTGTTCAGAATATGGTGTGGAGTGATGATTATGTACTAGTCACCTGTGACGTGTGCTCCCTATATACGGTAATTGACCATATACAGGGATGCAATGCAGTCAGAGAAAATCTGACTAAAAATGGTGAATTGGACAAGTTACAGATTAAGTTTATTGTTGATTGCATTAAACATATACTTACCCATAACTACTTCTGGTATGACGACAAATACTACCTACAAATTAGGGGTACCGCCATGGGTACCAGATTTGCTTCAAACTATGCTAACATCCTCATGGGGATGTGGGAGGACAACTACATCTGGTCAGGTCATGGGTATGGAGCAAATTTGGTATCCTGGCATAGGTACATAGATGACATACTGTTCATATGGAATGGCAGCATAGAATCATTAAACATCTTTCTGAACCAACTAAACAACAATCCATACAATCTGAGATTCACCCACAAGTACAGTCAGACGAGTATAGAATTTTTGGACTTACAATTGTATGTCTCCAATGGTATAATGGAGACCATGACCTTTGTAAAAGAGGTAGATTGCCACAACTTCCTAATGGGAGATAGTGGACATCTTGACAAATGGATTAATAACATCCCCTTAGGACAACTACAGAGAGTGAGACGCAATTGCACACAGGAAGACATTTTTCATGAACAAGCTCATGAGCTAATGGAAAGATTTTCTGAGAGAAAATATAAGAGGGAAATAGTCGATGAGGCCTATAGGAAGGTTACCTAGATGGAACGGAAAGATCTGTTATCCTATAAGTCACATGGGGAGAGGAAGGAGAGGGGAGAGAAGGAGAAAATCTCAATACCCTTTGTAACAAGGTATACCGACTCTTCAAAACACATTAAAAGAATATTCAATAAGCATTGGAATATTCTTCACAAAGATCCAATTTTACAACAAATTTTACCATCTAAGCCAGAAATAATATTTACAAAGGCCCCAAATTTAAAACAGAAACTGGCGCCAAGCTGTTTGAAGAAAGAATGTGTTAAGCCAGTGAGTGTAACAAATGGATTCTTCAAGTGTCAAACATGCAAGGGGTGTAAATTGAATTCAAATACACAGAAAACATTCAAAAAGATAAAATCTGAAATAACACAAGAGGAATACGAAATAAAGGACTTTATTGACTGCAATTCTAATTATATAATCTATACGTTGCAATGACGAAGTGTTGTAAACATGAAACGCGTTGGACTGAGGGCGCATTCATTTAGTCCTACATACTTAATGTTTTAATACCATACATTGTCTAATTGCTCGCGACTGTAAGCGGGCACTATACGGGAAATTTTGGGACTTCCAGCTTATAGATATATTTTCAGGTGACATAAGGTTAGATAGCATTACAGGAGATGAGGAAGATTTGGATACACTATTCCTTAAACTAGAAAGGCTAATGGTCAAAGATATCAAAGCATACTGGGAAGTTATAGCATTAGAACAGTATATTGCAGTAGATAGGATCCCAAGAGGTCTTAGAATATTTAATTGGACAATATTTAATTGGAATTGGACAAGTTACAGATTAAGTTTATTGTTGATTGCATTAAACATATACTTACCCATAACTACTTCTGGTATGACGACAAATACTACCTACAAATTAGGGGTACCGCCATGGGTACCAGATTTGCTCCAAACTATGCCAACATCCTCATGGGGATGTGGGAGGACAACTACATCTGGTCAGGTCATGGGTATGGAGCAAATCTGGTATCCTGGCATAGGTACATAGATGACATACTGTTCATATGGAATGGCAGCATAGAATCATTAAACATCTTTCTGAACCAACTAAACAACAATCCATACAATCTGAGATTCACCCACAAGTACAGTCAGACGAGTATAGAATTTTTGGACTTACAATTGTATGTCTCCAATGGTATACTGGAGACCAAGACCTTTGTAAAAGAGGTAGATTGCCACAACTTCCTAATGGGAGATAGTGGACATCTTGACAAATGGAGGTATATAAATACATGTTTATTAAAGGGTTGTTTTTCAAATGTTTATTGCATTTTTTCATGTCTTCTACAAGTCTTTTCCCTGTTTGGTTACTATTGTGTGTGTGAAATGTAATGTAGAATTACTTATGTCATTCCAGATGATGATGATTGCATGGGTATATGTTGGGACCCTGCCTTAATTGTTTATTATGTCTTACTTGGTGAATTTAGATTGTGTATGATCATGTTAGATAGAAATAAATTTGGTTTTGCAATGCTTTTGTGTTTGCATAACAATCTTGAATAGGGTTTTTGGTTTAGATTTGCTTGTAATGTGTTTCGGATGGCATTAATTGTGTGTTGGTAATTTATTATTGTCTACTTGCTTTGTTGATATAGAATGTTTACTTTTAATCGTGTATTTGTTTTGGATCATTGATTGCTATTGTGTACATGATGGAAATATGATTTGCTTCATGTACCCATTGTTCAATTGTAAGTTTTATTGCAATTTACTCTTTACTGGTTTGGATAGGTGCTTGCTGTATTCTCTTATGAGACGTGTTTTTATTTTCATTTTGCTTTGTTTTTAATTTGGCAGTGATGTTGTCAATTACAGATCGGATGTTTTAAATTGCTACATGTATATCCTTTCCCATTTCTTTGTAGATTGCTTAATCATACTTATATTTTACATATATTTATAAAGATATATGTAAAATATTATATATATATATATATATATATATATATATATATATATATATATATATATATATATATATATGCAAATACAACTGTATGCTCATCTGCATGTCTTAGGCAGGTCTGCAACCCCGCCTTTCCCCATTATCACCCAGCATACAGCACTTCCACTGCAGCAAGGGATTCTGGGAAATGACATGCAAATGATCACTCAGTGTCACTTTTTGCCTCAAAAACCTTTTTTTAACATGGTTCCCTATAGGCTTAAGCTTGCTGCATGGTCCCAGCTTTGAGCACAGCCAGGGTTAAGGTGCATACCCAGAATATATATACAGTGTTCGATAATCCTATACATTTACACGCCCGGGGCGGGTGGATTTAACCCCCAGGCGAGCAAATATTGGTCCAATCAGAACACGTGCTTGTTTTTTTAAATTTCCCCCGTTTGCGCTGAAAATTTTCCCTGCTCGCGCTGAAAAAAAAAACCTCTCCCTACCTGACTTCTGATTGGCGTGCGCTCCCAGGCTTTGTGGGCGCGCAGCCAGGCTCTATAAGAGCCTGCCCCAACGAGCAGCCATTCTTTCCGGCCGGAGATCTCTTTGAGAGTAAGTAAGTACTCTCCAATCCTTCGTCTTGCGGCCCCTCTGCTGCTTCCCTGCAAGCCCCCTTACTCCTTCCCTGCAAGCCCCCTTACTCTCCCTGTTCCCATTTCTTTCCCTGTCCCCGCTTAACTTGGCCAGCAGATTGTCGTGGGGGTGTCCCCTCCTTCTCGGCATGTCCCTGCTTAACTTGGCCAGCAGAATGTTATGGGGGTGTCCCCCCCTTCTCGGCATGTCCTGGGGGCAGCAGATTGCAGTGGGGGTGTCCCCCCCTTCTCAGCATGTCACGTGGTCCGGCGCGGGCCAGCAGATTGTCGTGAGGGTGTCCCCCCTTCTCGGCCTGTCACGTGGTCCGGCGCGGGCCAGCAGATTGTCGTGGGGGTGTCTCCCCTTCTCGGCATGTCACGTGTTCCGGCGTGGGCCAGAAGATTGTCGTGGGGGTGTCCCCCCTTCTCGGCATGTCACGTGGTCCGGCGCGGGCCAGCAGATTGTCGTGAGGGTGTCCCCCCTTCTCAGCCTGTCACATGGTCCGGCGCGGGCCAGCAGATTGTCGTGGGGGTGTCCCACCTTCTCGGCCTGTCACGTGGTCCAGCGTGGGCCAGAAGATTGTCGTGGGGGTGTCCCCCCTTCTCGGCATGTCACGTGGTCCGGCGCGGGCCAGCAGATTGTCGTGAGGGTGTCCCCCCTTCTCAGCCTGTCACGTGGTCCAGCACGGGCCAGCAGATTGTCGTGGGGGTGTCCCCCCTTCTCGGCCTGTCACGTGGTCCGGCGCGGGCCAGCAGATTGCAGTGGGGGTGTCCCCCCCTTCTCGGCCTGTCACGGCGTCCTGTGTGTGTATGCATTGGTGTGTGTGTGTGTGTGTATGTGTGTGTGTATGTGTGTGTGTGCATGGGTGTGTGCATGGGTGTGGGCTTGGGTGTGTGTGTGTGTGTGTGTGTGTGTGTGTGTGTGTGTGTGTGTGTGTGTGTGTGTGTGTGTGTGTGTGTGTGTGCATGGGTGTGTGTTTGTGTATGCATGGGTGTGTGTGTGTGTGCATGGGCATGGGTGTGTGTGTGTGTGTGCAAGGGTGTGGGCATGGGTGTGTGTGTATGCATGGTTGTGTGGGTGTGTGCATGGTTCTGTGTGTGTGTGTGTGTGTGTATGGGTGTGTGTGTATGCATGGGTGTGTGTGTATGCATGGGTGTGTGTGTGTGCATGGGACAGTGTGCCTCCCCCCACCCTGCCGCCTCCCCCCCACCCTGCCGCCTCCCCAAAGATTACACTAAGCCCAGCTATCTTCATGACGGCGCAGCCGCCGCATGAGGTGTGGGGGGGGGGATATGCCGGTCTGCACCCTCGACCACTAGCTTCATGCCGTGCGGGACATGCCGGCGAGGGGAGCAGGGCAGTGGCGACCATGGCAGGGCTGAATGTCCCATGGGGAGCCCACTGGGGATGTGCCTCCCACCCACTCTGCCACCTCTACAAAGCTTCCACTACGCCCGAGTGAGGTATGGGGGGGGGGGGGGGGGGAATGCCGGCCTGCCCAGCCTTTCTCAGTTAGGATTTTAGCCCATCCAAAAAATAAAAAGGCAGGTTATAATTAAAACTATAAAGAGGGTCTTTGGGGGGGGGGGGCGTCGGACGGGAGGTGCCAAAGGGGTGGTGCTCCCGGCCGCATACACTGCTAAATAACATTGTTTTGGTTGATTGTAAAAATTTCTTATGCTGTCTACAGTTATTCCTAATGTATTTGTCCCATTCTACACCCAGTCAGTTAGTCAGTAACCCAGTCAGTCAGTAACCCAGTCAGTCAGTAACCCAGTCAGTCAGTAACCTAGTCAGTCAGTAACCCAGTCAGTAACCCAGTCAGTAACCCAGTCAGTAACCCAGTCAGTCAGTAACCCAGTCAGTAACCCAGTCAGTCACTCAGTCACTCACCCAGTCAGTCACTCAGTCAGTCACTCAGTCAGTCAGTCAGTCAGCCAGTCACTCAGTCAGTCACTCACCCAGTCACTCACCCAGTCAGTCAGTTACCCAATCAGTCAGTCAGTAACCCAGTCAGTCACTCACCCTGTCACTCAGTCAGCCACTCACCCAGTCAGTCAGTAACCCAGTCAGTCACTCACCCTGTCACTCAGTCAGTCACTCACCCACTCACTCATTCAGTCACTCACCCATTCAGTCAGTCACTCACCCTGTCACTCAGTCAGTCACCCATTCAGTCACTCAGCCAGTTACCCAGTAACACGCACCCAGTCACTCACCCAGTCAGCCAGTCACACACACCCAGTCACTCAGTCATCAATCAGTAACCCAGTCAGTCACTCACTCACCCAGTCAGTAACCCAGTCAGTCACTCACCCAGTCAGTCAGTCACTCAGTCAGTCAGTCAGTTACCCAGTCAGTCACTCACTCTGTCAGTCACACACCCTGTCACTCAGTCAGTCACCCATTCAGTCACTCAGTCAGTCACCCATTCAGTCACCCACCCTGTCACTCAGTCACTCAGTCAGTCAGTCAGTCACCCAGTCAAACAAGTAGTCAGCGGTATACACATAAGAATGTATTGAGGTTTTAAAATAATTTCTAACTTTCTTTGTTCCAGATCTGATTAGAAAGCTTCTACCAGGATACTCGGAATTACCCCTAACTCAGAAGACAGGTAGGGAACGGCTGCATTCGTGTGTATTTGCTGATAGTCACTTATATTCGCTAGGGGCGTGGCTAGGGGCGTGGCTAGGGGCGTGGCTAGGGCGTGGATATATATATATATATATATATATATATATATATATATATATATATATATATAATGAGTTAAGCCACCCTGCACCCATTCATTTGTAAAGTGGCTTCATCATTCTCTTTATATATATATATATATATATATATATATATATATATATATATATATATATATATATATAAAGAGAATGATGAAGCCACTCTACAAATGAATGGGTGCAGGGTGGCTTAACTCATTAATAACTTTAGCGCTTATTAACCGTTATTGTTATTAAGGAAAATGAGCTGGAAAATGAGATGACATAGGCTTTTATAGGCCTATGACGTCACATTTTGCATCAAATGGTTCTCACGGTCCTGATTGGTCCGTGAAAAGCATGTGATTTTGGATAAAGCTAACACAAATGATGACGTCATTTAAAGGAAATGAATCCAGCCAATTAATGTAAAATATTATATATATATATAATATATATATTCTCTTTATATATATATATATATATATAATATCTCTTTATATATATATAAAGAGAATGATGAAGCCATTCCCATTTCTTTGTAGATTGCTTAATCATACTTATATTTTACATATATTTATAAAGATATATGTAAAATATTATATATATATATATATATATATATATATATATATATATATATATATATATATATATATATATAAAGAAAATGATGAAGCCACTTTACAAATGAATGGGTGCAAGGTGGCTTAACTCATTAATAACTTTAGCGCTTATTAACCGTTATTGTTATTAAGGGGTTAAGTAACACCACAATATATTTGCTATATGGTGTGTGTGGGTTATGTACAGTTTATTAATAATTGTTATGTTTATTGCGTGTGTGTGTATTGTTGTTAATATGGGTATTGGGGGTAGGGGGTATTGTCCCCAGGGGATGGAGGGTATGCCTCCCCGTGTGTTGGGGGTGATGGTGGTTATGCCTCACAGGGGTTGTAGTGGGGGTTGTGCTTAGGCCTTCAGAGTGGTGACTGAGGATGGGTTAACCCCTTAATGAATGTAGTGGTTAATGACCGCTACGGTAATTAAGTGGTTAGGGGACATAACATTGGCTCTTTTTATGCTTATTTATTTCAAAGTATTTCTGTGTGTTTTACTTATTTTTTGGGTGCACAGACTTGATACTGCAGCCAAGCGGGGACCCCTGCGGGAACACCCGAGGGCCAGCCTATAGTGTCATTGCTGTGCATGCCACAAATGTTATAGAACTTAAGGGGTTACTGGTGTATTATTTATGTATCTATCTATATATATAACAAAAAGCAGCAGCCATCACTCCAAGCAACAAATGTAAAGTCAAGGTGCATGCTCCATAGAAATCAATATAGAAACCCTGTCTTCCCATAAGAGAAGGCACAAAAGCAGCAACACTCATGTAACGGGTTTTCTGGACTGGCCTGACCCACCCAATCTCATATTGGCCCCTGTGGTCTAACCAGTCCCCATTACAGTGTGATGTCTGGTGGTGCATCTGTTGGCAACAGGACTCCTGAGTCTCTCGCATGATGGTGTGTGGGGATTGCCAACCCAGACAGGCAACTGAGGTAGTGTGCTTGAGTCCTACCTAGATCCAGTGCAGCGCCTCCACCTCATCAGGATCCCAGCGTCCGCTTGTGGATGGTCCTGGTGAGGACTCCTCTGTGGTGCAGGCCCCTGCGTAATCACTCCACACTTACACACGAGGGTATCTTTTATCAGAGTCATCTTTATTAATACGGTGGGCCAGCTGCCCTCCACAATGGGTGAATTTAGCCCTCCATTGTTCACCGTACTTCCCTTTGAAAGGTATTGTCCTCCTAATGTAGGGATTCCCTATCCCCGTAGGGATATCTACTCTGCGCCAGGTCCCTGGTCACAGTCTCATTAATCCTGCCATGTACCAACTCTGAACTCCTCCAACTACTTAGCAACAATCTCTGAACTAACTTTTGATCAGTGCTGTGCCTTATGTATCCTCTGGTGGCTGACACAACTCTGACATCACCACTCAGGGAGTCAGAACCAGTGATCACTCCCATCCATACATAGGGCACCTCACCAGGGTGTGAGGGCAAACCTCCATGATTACTGCTGTCATGCCCATAACTTACCAGGCCTTACTATCAGCAGGAGAGATGACTGCAGCCATTTTACAGCTTGGCTATATTCTCCCCCTGGTGAATCCCACCGTCCCCGGCTGGGACCTAAATTTGAAGTACCTTTCTTCAGGAAGCACTGTTAAATGGAACACACATTATTATTAGTACATCATCTCTTTATAACATAACAAATCACATTGCGCCAAGCACGCCCTGACCAGCAGCCATGAACCCGCGTAATGCTACCCAGTACCTCCTAATAGTAGTGCCGGGGATCAGGTTTCTTCACCTCCCGACCCCCCATGTCCAGAACAGTTACATGGTAGTTACGCGGCAACCCCCTCTCAGGCCTGTATACTACTTTGTGTTTGTACACACTTCGCCTGATACTCCATACCCTTATCAGGTGCTCGATCCTTTCTTCTGCCTTACTGCCAGTAATGGCACCCCCCTTGTTGACCATATACTCCTCTATGGTCTCCCTTAACCACTGGTCCCTGTTGTCCTCAATCTCCTGCATGAGGGTTTCAGGAACGTACGGGTACTCCAATCCATGGGAGTACTTATATGTTGCAATGATCGCCCTTTCAGCCCTACTACTCCTAGTTACTGCTGCGACACACTTTATTCGAGCAAATGACCAGTTTGTACCTGGCAGATACCTGGAATCCGCCGCTGCTCACCTCTTGCATGCTGCGTTGCGTTTGCCTTCCCAGCCACGGTTCATGCCTGGCTGACGGGCGGCTGATGTGTTAAATGATAATGATCAGGATTTACTAGGCTGCAATGCTTCGCGTGACCACCAGATGGCATAAATTCCTGACTTGTAAAGCGCCGAATCAGTAATGTGTGGGCTTGCAGGTGTTTCGTTTAAAAAAGATACTGTACCACAGTGTGCCATTGTACAGTAACTTGGCCTTGGCCTTGAGACTGAAGGAAGAGTTGCAAAAATGTATCAATTTAGGCTTTACATATTAAATAAAGACAAAGACCAGTTTCAGTTACACTATTCTCCAGAGACCCACCATGAGTGTTCAAGTGCAGCCCGTGTTCCAAAAACCTGACAGAAGTTATGCTTATTTGATATGGGCCGCTATTAATGCAACAGAGGATAAGATGGCAACAGTTGTTCAAATTTATCAGTATTTTATCGAAAACTATGACTTTTACAAATTTTCGCCAACTCCTCATTTGTGGAAGCGTGCAGTAAGGAAAAGGTTATGTAGTGACCCCTGTTTTCACCGTATTGAGCCCCAATTTGTTGGAGGGTATTGGTGTGTGTCACAGGGTTTTTCCCGTATCTATGATCATGGAGGCGGCAAAAGGCGAAGGGTCGTGTTAAAACCAACTAAGAAGCGACAGTCCCTGCCAAGCAATGCACCAGCACCAGCACCAGCACCGGCTTCCGATAACGGACCCACCGTCAGTGACAACCCTGAGCCCGAGCCTGATCCTGAGGCAGAGTCGGATTTCGCGGCCAGTTTTGATGAAGCTTGCATGTACCTAAGCGATTTCCCGCCTCACCTGCTGACTACAGGTGGGCTAGTCCCGCTGCAAACTATTGACGTGCATGATGAAGAAAGCTGTACTGGCAGTGGACCGGCGCCGGCGCAAGCTGAATGGGAAATACAGTAGTATGGTGAGTACTGTATTGTTGCCGTATTATTTTGGTGGGGCTGGCTGGGTACTTCTTTAGGGGGCTGACCATTACTGTACATTAAAATTTTTCATTTTGTTTTTCCTCAGAAAAGAAAACGGCTAATGGGGGTATTTCGATGGATAATATTGTGCTGTTATAATATTGTGCTCACTACGGGTCCGCGGTGCCCCCACAGAAGTGGGACCACACATCATCATCCCCATGAGTTCCCCAGACCCCCGAGGGAACCACCCGAGGCCCCGCAGACACCTGTGGGTTTGACCCGGGGCTCCCAGACATCCTTGGGCCTACCGTGGGGACCCAATTGTGGCCCACTGTGACCCAAGGAGACCACCTGGGTGCCATGGTGCTGGCAGGAGCCACCAGCAGGCCTCCAGAACCTGTGTAAAAAGGGCTGCTGGTAAACTGTAGGTCTGTCCAGGTGCCCTGCCAGCCCACCGGGGACTAGCGTGGGGCTGCGTTATGAACCCTGTATGTAAAAGGATAAATCTTGTATTGATGGGGGGGGCACAGGGGGTGGGTAATGTATTTAATAAATATAATGCTGTTTATTGTGGGTCATTGTACTGTTTTTATTGTGGGTACTGGGGGTGGGGTGTTTCCCCAATGGTATGTGGGTAGGCCTCCCTTGTGGGTACCGACTGGGTAGTTAGGCCTCACGGGGGGGGTTAGTGTGGGAGGGTATGTAGGCATCCCGAGTGGTGGGTGAGGGTGGGTTAACCCTTTCATGACTGTAGCGGTTAATAACCACTATGGTGATTAAGGGGTTAGGGGACATTACTTTGAAAGTGTTAATTGTTTTCTCTGTTTTACAGCAGCAGCAGCGGAGGTTGCCATGGGTAGTGGGTAGTGTATTGAATGTATTTATTGGTTATTATGCCTTAACCCCTTCATTACCTTAGTGGCTATACGCTAAGGTAATGAAGCAGCATTTCTGTACTTTTAATAATATTGAGCAGGAGCAGGGGGCCCCCTGAGTTTAGATTTCTGGCTTAGGGAACCCCCTGCTCACTGTACAATATTATTAAAAATACAGAAATGCTGCTTCATTACCATAGCGGATAGCCGCTAAGGCAATGAATGATTCTTTAATGATGTGTGTGTTTTATTCACAGTGTAGATGTGCACAGGGTCTCCGTAGCAGAACCGCTGTGGTTTTAGGTCTGGGGACCCCCTGCTCCCCGAGATACAGGCCCCTTTAGGGGGTGCCGGTATCCCTCTCCTTGGTTTAACAGGCCGCGGTCACGTGATCGGGGCCTTTAACGCTTTGGGATACTGGCACTTCATAAAGGGGTCTGTATCTCGGGGGGCAGGGGGTCCCCCGACCTGAAACCAGTGCGGTTCAGCTCCCGAGACCCCCTGCACATCTACACTATAAATAAAAATGTATTTCAAATGTATTTATTTATAGTCATTTCTTTATTTATTGCGGGGATGCAGTGTGTGATTATTTTTTATTGTGGGTAGCGGGGGTGGGTGAAGGGGTTTATAAATGTGAGTTTATAAATAAAATAAAGAATATTATTTCTAGGGGCCCTAGAACAGAAGTTCCCACGCCAATTGCGCGCTCATTGCTCTTTTTTTACAATGTTGCTGGTCTTGCGGCTTTGCAGTGTGGCAGCAAAAAGCTGTTTGTAGTACTGAGTGTGAGATAAATTAACCAGTTCTTTTATTGCTGAAGTCGCCACAAAAAACTTTTATTTACAAATACAGTACAATACAATGGTGAAACATTTCAAGTGAACAGCAATTGAAAACATCAACACACAATAATACATACAGTACAGTAGAGTGCAAAACTGCAGCCTTTATTAAATGCTTCTACAGTGGGATGGTGCGCAACCAGCTCAGTCCTAGAAGAGGGCAGCAAACAGGGCAGGTTTTCAGGGCCACATTGAAAACCGTGCAACACACAACAACATACAGTACAGTATCCTTTGTTTAAGTACAGCACAATAAAGTTCAGCACAACAGTACTGTACACTGGCGACACACTTTATTCGAGCTCGGCTAGTCCCACGAATTCGGGTATACCCGGGTGTATTGAGGTTTGTTTTCTGCCCGAGTATATTGGGTTATTTTCCAGGTAGGGATTGAAGCATTTTATTCCCGCTGGCTGCAATACTGCACAGTATATATATATATACTGCATTACAATTCATGAATTTATGCCATCTGGTAGACACGCGAAGCATTGCAGCCTATTAAATCCTAATCATTATCATTTAACAGATCAGCCGCCCATCAGCCAGGCATGAACCCAGGCTGGGAAGGCAAACGCAACGGGGCTTGTCAGAGGTGAGGAGCGGCGCATTCCAGGTATCTGCCAGGTACATACTGGGTATTTGCTCGAATAAAGTGTGTCGGTGCAGTATGGTCTCACTGAACGTCCTCCAAATTGTCCGTCCATGGCCGATTCCTTGCATGGCGCAAAACGCCATTAATGCAGTCTCTAACGCCTCTCATTACAGGATCTGTAACTGCATAAAAGCACCGCATTTCTTCCACAATATTTTTCCTTAAATTGGCAGAAAGGGCCTTTTTTTGGCGATTCCCATCGTAGTTCACTTTGAACACCCACTCGCAGTACAACGAGTAGGGAACATGGTGCTTAAAAATGCTCAAGGCATACTTGTGGGGTACACCAGCACTCATCACCCTATACTTCTCCCTAAGCACCGCTGTCAGATCGCGCAGGCTGATGTCGGGCACCGGTTCGATGCGAGCGGGTGTAGGAGGTCTTTTGGGAGCGGGTGTACTTGAGGCGACGGGCGATGGTAGGGTGTCTGGGAGGAAGCTTTCCTCCGGTCGTGGTCGCCGGGTTGTCTCCTGGCGTTGTCTTGACGGGGTTGTCATGTCCTCCTCAATGTACATGTACATTACATCTTCTGGTGGGGGGGTGCGCTTGGTGATGGAAGGGGGTCGATGCTCCCATTCATCACATCCATGTCACCCCCCTGCTCCAGCGTTGGGGAAACAGGGGCATTAACACCGAGCAAACGATGTATACCCGCTATGTCAGCCTCTATCTTGTCCATCCGTTGCTCCACATGTAGCACCGACTCCAGAAGCAGATCTAGCTTTGCCAGCACAATAGAATTCCCGGGGAGATCCACACTTATCCCATTCAGGATCCGGTCTAATGAGCTGCTTGTGCATGGCATCTGGAGATCTGGGGGGATGGGTGCAACGGAGGATGATATGGGGGTTGCATGGAGAGAAGCGGCATCGATGGAGAGTGGAGGAGGTGGCCTGGGGATACCTGGTACGGGAGAAGCGGCAGCGATGGAGAGTGCAGGAGGTGGCCTGGGGATACCCGGTACAGGAGAAGCGGCAGCGTCGTCAAAGAGGGATGGAGAAGGGGACCGTTGGATTTCCGGGCGAGAAGCAGAGTCGTCCAAGAGCAAAGGAGACGGTGACCCGTGGATTTCAGAGGCGGCAGCATCTTCGGATGGAACCGGACAAGATGGGGGTGGAGAAGCCGGGCTGAAGATTTCCGGGACAGCTACAGCAGAGTCGTCGAAGCATATGGGAAGTGGTCTGCGGATTCGGTGGGATGG
Organism: Ascaphus truei; assembly: GCF_040206685.1. Classification (NCBI taxonomy): domain Eukaryota; kingdom Metazoa; phylum Chordata; class Amphibia; order Anura; family Ascaphidae; genus Ascaphus; species Ascaphus truei. The sequence continues at coordinate 236,005,501 of NC_134483.1, forward strand.
CTGCCATTCGTCTTGCGTACAGAGCACATTACCGTATATCTTCTTCACATAATGAGGCTGACGTCTAGGAAAACCCTTAGCCTTTGGGGTCAGCAGAAGGTTTTCTTTATTGGCCTTAGCCTGTCGCTTTGTCCTTGGCGTGGAAACGGCTGCTGCCTTTCGCTTTTTCAGCGTGGCAGGCACGGCAGAGGTGAGAGGGTTCTTGCGTCCATAGAACCGGGGATGCTCCATGGAAGCAGGTGGCACAATGCAGTACAATATCTGAACAAGGGCAGGTTCAGATAAAGATCCTGGAGTGGTGGGCTATGCAAAGTGTGTTACCTTTTATGCATGGCGGCCAGGTACAGGTATTGAAAGTGGGCGTACTGTAATGTGAGTCATTAACGTATAAATACACCATCCATTTTGTGGATTCACTGCACATTGAATACACATCGACTAAACATCGAATACACATTCTTGTGTTTGTATTTCTTTCTACTCACAGCAATGCCTGTTAAGAAGATTTCAAAGGATATCAGCATGAGAATTAAGGAGATGTACACGAGCGGAAAACGAATTGCTGATATCCAACGCTGGTTAGCTGCTTCTGGCCTCGTTGTGCCATCAAACACCGTGTGCTATCATGCACAAGGAAAAAACAGAGACCGCAAAAAGGCACCAAGGGTAACTAACGCGTAAGTATATTTATAAAACTTAACAAAAAAAAATAGAGAAAAATGTACTGTACATCTATATTTTTTGTGCAGCAGTATACACTTTTGGTATATTGTAATTCATCTTACAACGGAAAATACAGTACAGTATATGATGTGTATTTATTATGATATAACAACAGTATATTTATATAGTATATTTATATTACAACAGTATATACTGTATTTGTGGTCAATTTATATTTTTTGTGCAGCAGTATACACTTTTGGTATATTGCAATTCATCTTACAACGGAATATACAGTACAGTATATGATGTGTATTTATTATGATATAACAACAGTATATTTATATAGTATATTTATATTACAATAGTATATACTGTATTTGTGGTCAATTTATATTTTTTGTGCAGCAGTATACACTTTTGGTATATTGCAATTCATCTTACAACGGAATAAACAGTACAGTATATGATGTGTATTTATTAGGATATACTGCTGCGGCACAGTTTATTCGAGCATTTGCCCGTTCTGTGCCGCAGCAGTAGCCTGGCGCGCGCCCGAGTGTGACGGGCGCACGCCGAAGCAGCGGAAGAGCGCCCTCCGATCGGGGCGCTCTCCCTACCGCTGCCGGGTCCGCCGGGTCCCCCGGAACCCCCTGCCGCTGTCCCGCGATCGCGGGACACCAGGGCAACGTCGGGGAGCCCCTGGAAACGCGTGCAGCGGGCGCACGCTCCCGATGACGTGTGACCGCGCGTCTATGACGCGCGGCACGCCGAGGGGCGGCCACTAGCAAGCCGGGAGATTTCCCGGCTTGCGGTACCGACCACACTTCAATAAAGTGTGTCGGTAGTGTAACAACAGTATATTTATATAGTATATTTATATTACAACAGTACTGTATACAGTACTGTATATTTTGTCTATTGATACTTATAGTACAGCAGTATACATTTTTGTATATTTATATTTACTGTATATTACAACATTACATGTACAGTATACAGTATACATTTTATATTGCTGCATATTAATAAAACATTATAATTTCTTTGCATTGTAGGGAGACTACTCTTCTGGTGGACAGAATAATTGAGGAGAATGATGAGAGGAGTGCATTAAGGGTTAAAAACACTCTGCAGGAAAAGCACAATCTGACTGTATCCGAGAGCAGCATAAAGAAGATGAGACGCATAATTGGATGGAAATATGGACGTGTGAGGTTAGTACTGGACAGTACAGGAGGTACTGTAAAGTAAAAGTGTTGTTTTGCAAACTGTACTGCGCTGTGACGCAAATTTTTTTTATTCATTGTCATTACAGAGCGTACCCCATGATACGGGACGCAAACAAAATCAAAAGAGTGCTCCAGGCCCAGGCATGGATCGACAGCGGTGAGACTTTCCAGGATTGCATCTTCACTGATGAGTCTACTGTGTCGCTGGAGAGATTTGCAAGATTTGCGTTCCACAAAAAAGGCCGCATATCTTTGAAGCCGCGGCCAAAACACCCTGTGAAGCTGCATGTGTGGGGTGCCATCTCTAGGCGTGGACCGGGAGGCATTGTCATCTTTGAAGGTACAATTTCTCAAATATAATGCCGCCTAATGCACTGTACTTGACTAGTGTTGCACTGTACTGTACTATTGAGCACTTTTCTTTTCTTGCTATAGGAATCATGAATAAAGCTTTCTTCCAAGACAACATTGTGCCCGCGATAGTGCGATACATCGGACGTGACTTAACCAATGGTCACCGCTTCTACCAGGACAACGATCCCAAGCACACCGCGTCGACGGCGCATATCCTTGAGCGCGGCATCAACTGGGTGAAGACGTCAGCGGAGTAAGTGCAGTAGACTGTGTCCCATTTTTGTTCCCCACTGTTTTTAGCTCTTAAACCAATTGTCCTTTCTTTCCAATCACAGATCGCCAGACTTCAATCCGATCGAAATGGTCTGGCATCAGCTGAAGGAACATATCCGTAAAGTGGCGAAACCCTCCAAAAAGGACGAGTTGTTCAAAGCCATACTGAGTTTTTGGAACGATGTACTCACCGTGGAACGATGCAATAAATATATAGACCATATTGCCACAGTGTTGCCCATTGTTATCGTGCGCAATGGGCAAGCATCAGGAAAGTAGTAGAGTGCTGTAGTATTGTAAGCACAGTATGATACAGGTAAGTATGGCACAGATTTTTTCTTTTCAGAGACAGCAGCAGCAGCCATAAGGTTACAGTACAGTACATAGCCATGGCACCAGCGGTTACAGTACAGTACTAGTCAGAGTATACAGTAGTTCCAGTATACAGTAGTTTGACAGTACTACAGTAACTGCCTACTAACTGCTCCATTTTTTTCTTTACAGAGAAAGCTGCACCAGCCACCTACAGTAGTTCTGCCATAATACAGTACAGTATGCACATACAGTACTCTGCAGTACAGTAACTGAACTAAGTTTTTATTTTCTTGTCGTTCCATGAAAAAGGGTGCCCAAGGGGGAGGGGGGCGTTGTGTCCCGTCAAATCTGCTTGTGCAGTCAAATGTACAGTATATAAACAGCAGTAATGATGTACACAAAACCACTCCTCTCTCAATGAACTACTGTACCGCAGACACAATGAGGATACTGTTATGAAGGAAAAAGAACCGGACGGGTTATTTAACATGATACTGTACAATATTTATACTGTATATTTATATATTTCTATTCTAAAGGTATTCGAGAATGTACTGTATGAGGACGTGGTGACTTTCAACCCGCTCAGACCCACAGAACGGATTGTGTGTTGCACGGTTTTCAATGTGGCCCTGAAAACCTGCCCTGTTTGCTGCCCTCTTCTAGGACTGAGCTGGTTGCGCACCATCCCACTGTAGAAGCATTTAATAAAGGCTGCAGTTTTGCACTGTACTGTACTGTACTGTACTGTACTGTACTGTATGTATTATTGTGTGTTGATGTTTTCAAATTGCTGTTCACTTGAAATGTTTCACCATTGTATTGTACTGTATTTGTAAATAAAAGTTTTTTGTGGCGACTTCAGCAATAAAAGAATTGGTTAATTTATCTCACACTCAGTACTACAAACTGCTTTTTGCTGCCAGACTGCAAAGCCGCAAGACCAGCAACATTGTAAAAAAAGAGCAATGAGCGCGCAATTGGCGTGGGAACTTCTGTTCAAGGGCCCCTAGAAATAATATTCTTTATTTTATTTATAAACTCACATTTATAAACCCCTTCCCCCTCCCCACATTTACATACAGTACACTGCAATCAGAAACACAGGACAGGCCAGGGAGATTTAACACACAATAGGGGGAGGTTTTTTTTTTACATACTTAGATTGCAGGGAAGCTTAACGCACACAATGGGAGAGAATTGGGGAGGGGGTTTTACATAGATTACAGTGAAGGCAGGGCAGGGAAGTTTCCAAAGCAGGCAGGCTTCAGGCCTCTAAATGTTGGGTTGTTGGAGGGGGATGGCGGGATCAGACGCTGGCCGGCCTCCTGCTGAATCTTGTTACAGTAGCCCGCCCAGGGGCAGATTAACAACACAATGATTAGATTAGGGTTGAATGAGCCAGCCCATTGACGCTTGGCCAGGGAAGGATTTAAAACTGTAAGGGAGGGGATGGGGTGGCTGAAATAGCTGGGACTGTACTGTCACATAAATAAATAATCATACCGTACTGTACTGTATGTATTATTGTGTGTTGATGTTTTCAAATTGCTGTTCACTTGAAACACAGGCCAGGGAGATTTAACACACAATAGGGGGAGTTTTTTTTTACATATATTGCAGGGAAGCTTAACGCACACAATAGGAGAGAATTGGGGAGGGGGTTTTACATAGATTACAGTGAAGGCAGGGCAGGGAAGTTTAAAAGAGAGAGAATTGGGGAGGGGTTTTTTTTACATACAGTACAGTAGATTACATTGAAGGCAGGGAAGTTTAAAAGAGAGAATACTGTAGGGGAGGGCTTAACCCCTTAATGACCGTAGCGGTATTAACTGCTGTATTAATTTTTAATAATATTGAGCAGGAGCAGGGGGTCCCCTGAGTTTAGATTTCTGGCTCAGGGAACCCCCTGCTCACTGTACAATATTATTAAAATACAGAAATGCTGCTTCTTTACCATAGCGCATAGCCGCTAAGGTAAAGAACGAGTGTTTATTTACTGTATACTGTATATGTGTTTTATTTATACTGTACATGTGCAGAGGGTCTCCGGAGCAGAACCGCACTGGTTTCAGGTCTGGGGACCCCCTGCTCCCCGAGATACAGGCCCCTTTTGGGGGGTGCCGGTATCCCTCTGCTCTGCTTGGTTTACAGGCCGCGATCACTTGATCGGGCCCTTTAAACCAAGCAGAGGGATACCGGCACCTCATAAAGGGGGCTGTATCTCAGGGAGCAGGAGGTCCCCAGACCTGAAACCAACGCGGTTCAGCTCCGGAGACCCCCTGCACATCTACACTATCAATAAAAATGTATTTCAAATGTATTTATTGTCATTTATTTATTTATTTATTTATTTAGATTTATTTATTTATTTTTTGGCGGCCGCTGTGTGTGACTTTTTTTTATTGTGGGTAGCGGGGGTGAGCGAAGGGGGTATTAGCCCCAACGGTGCTTGTTTAGGGCTTGCGGGGGGTAGCGGGAGGGCTTAACCCCTTCATGACCGTAGCGGTATTAACTGCTACGGTCGTGAAGGGGTTAAGTGCACCCGCAACCCCCCCGCAAGTCCTAAACTCACACCAAGGGCCAAATACCCCCTCACCCATCCCACTACCCACAATAAAGCGGGCACGGTGGGTTAACCCTTCATTGCCTTAGCGGCTATCCGCTATGGTAATGAAGCAGCATTTCTGTATTTTTAATAATATTGAGCAGGAGCAGGGGGTGTCCCTGAGCATTAATTTCTGGCTCAGGGAACCCCCTGCTCACTGTACAATATTATTAAAATACAGAAATGCTGCTTCTTTACCATAGCGCATAGCCGCTAAGGTAAAGAACGAGTGTTTATTTACTGTATACTGTATATGTGTTTTATTTATACTGTACATGTGCAGAGGGTCTCCGGAGCAGAACCGCACTGGTTTCAGGTCTGGGGACCCCCTGCTCCCCGAGATACAGGCCCCTTTAGGGGGTGCCGGTATCCCTCTGCTCTGCTTGGTTTACAGGCCGCGATCACGTGATCGGGCCCTTTAAACCAAGCAGAGGGATACCGGCACCTCATAAAGGGGGCTGTATCTCGGGGAGCAGGGGGTCCCCAGACCTGAAACCAACGCGGTTCATCTCCGGAGACCCCCTGCACATCTACACTATCAATAAAAATTTATTTCAAATAATTTTTAATGTGCCGATGTTTGCGCAGAGAGAGAGCAGCGGTTCTCTCTCTGCTGCAAACACATCTCACCCCCGCCGCCCATACAGTAGTATCATTTATGTATGTGCATATACAGTACTATATGTGTACAGTACTGTATGTTAGGGGTTATAGAGTAGTTGTTATACAGTATATATATATATACAGTATATATACTGCATTACAATTCATTATAGGGGACGGCTTCAAAGAGAACAGCTCGCAAGCGCCACCATGTGTTTTTACACGGCATTGCAGTATTTCAGCCAGCCGGAATAAAATGATTAAATCCCTGCCGGGAAAATAACGCTATACACTCCGGCAGAAAACGATCAGAAACCTGAATACACCCGGGTATACCCGAATTCACGGGACTAGCCGAGCGAGAATAAAGTGTGTCGCCACTGTAGGTTGGCGTTCCCTGCTCTCCCTGGTAATACCCAGGATAGGGGCTCATCTGAGTCTACAGGGTCGGACAATATATCAGGGCCCATGGGTTCTATTTCATTCCTGCCTATCATAAACCACCGGAATTGCATCTCCTTTTTCCTCTCGGCGGGCGTGAACTCCCCTTTAGCCCACCAGTAGTCCACTATGACATCCTTCTCTAATAAGAACCTCGTGCGGTCCATCCATCCTACGTACCCCTCAAATAGGGGTGCCCACCAACGGGTCTCCCTAGGCTTCTCGGCCCACTCTAGAGAGTCGCCCTCATCTGTACCCCCCCAGGAGCATACCCCAGAAGTCCCTGCAGAATGGGGCCTGGACCATCTCTCATTTTTTGGGGCCTCCCCAGAAGGTATATCCGCCTCTTCAGGCACCCACCGGGACTTTGCTACCTGTCCCAATTGTCCTCCTCCCCTTGAGCCATCCCCGGAATCAAAGCTGCTCAGTCTTTCCCCAGTCCGGTTCTCACCAACCCCCAAGGATCCTGCCGACACCCCCAAACTGGATGATGATCCCCTGGAACAGGTGACTGGGACAGGGGCATTATCTAGGGCGTGGGGTTGGGCGTAGGGGTAAGCAGTTGGCAGTCGCGGGGTTCCGACACGTTCGCCTTCATTGGATTGTCCCGTACCACTGGACAGTGGTATCGCCGGTTGCGTCTCACCCTTCTCGGTCCGCCGCTTGCTCCGGGTCTTTTTTTTTTTTTTCAACTTAAATTTTTTTATTTTGTTCAGTACATAATATACATACAGTAGATAATCTCTCGGCAGCGTACCGTAACAGTTTACTGCATGTGACAATCCTTTTCGTAAATTGGTGGATGTCTTTGGACAAACTGGGAATACCGACAGACATACTGGGGAGGGGATCACCTGCTAGGAGCCGGGGGGGGGGGGCTAGACAGACAAGGGGCGTGGAAAAAGGAAAGAGAGAGAGGAGGGGGGGGGGAGGGAGTATGGGAGTTGGGGGGATCTCCTTCCGTGGGTCCGCTTCTGCCTCCCCCATGCTGGTTCTCTGCGTCCGAGGACTTTCTGCGTACCCCGTAGGCCATCTGGTTCATAACTGATTTGTCTCTCTCATTATCTTGTGTGTCCCATCTTGGGCATACGGGGTTATGGGATGGGGTGGGGGGGGGGGCGGGGGGCATCTCTATCTTAGTGTGTTGTAGGTTCCGTCGTTAAGCACTCCCTCAAGGGAGAACGCATTTGTTCCTATTAAAGCCAAATTGAGGACCTATCCACTCCCCGAATTTCTTTCTGGGCTAACCACGGTGCCCATACTTTTTCAAAATTTACGCCAGTGTCGTTGACTAAGCTTGTTAGCATTTCCATCTGGCATACGGTCCAAATTCTATGTCTAATGTTTGGAATTGAAGGGATTATGTTTTGTTTCCAGCGTGCTGCAGTCTCCCCCCTCATCGCCATAGCAAAGTGAGCTATCAGTTTGTTTTCTCCTTTGGTGAACCCGATTGCTGGCCTGTTCAGGAGGAACAGCCATGGGTCTAATGGGACAGGTTTACCTGTAATTATGTTCAACCAGTCTTTAATTGTGTCCCAGACTGGGACGATTTTGGGGCAGGACCACAGCATGTGCAACAAGTCTGCTTGCTGTCCACATTGTCTCGGACACAATGGGGAGTAACTGGGCAGGAATTTGGCTAATTTAGCGGGAGTATGGTACCATCGCATCATTACCTTATATGCGTTCTCCCTTAAGGTTGTACACATAGAGCTTTTGGAGGTTGCCGTCACTATCTTTGTCCAGCCCTCCACCTCTAGCTCCTCACCTAGTTCTGTCTCCCATTGGGTCATATATCTGGTTTTGTCGTTCACTGTCGTGCTAGAACCGGTCACTTCTTTATACATCTGCGATGTAAGTCTCACCGTGGATGTCCCTGATCGACAGAGCTTTTCGAAATTTGTCATAGGGGACTTTGGCTGAACTTTTTGATAGAACGCCCTGATCTGGAGGTACCTAAAGATCTCGGCATTAGGAATATGGTGGTCGGATTTGACTATTTCGAAAAAATGTATGCCCTTTCTCCCCTCCAGATCCACCAAACGCTTTATGTTGTTTTGTTTCCAGATAGAGAAATCTGTGCTGGATTGGCCCGGAGCAAAGAGGGGGTTATTCCAAATTGGTGTCATACCCGATGCCCTGCTAGTCAGGCCACACTTAAGCCTGGCGCCTGCCCAGATAGACAGCGAGTTGGTCATTGAGGATAGCGGCAGTTTGGTGCTATTGCGCACCTTCTTAGGGTACCAAATCAGGTGCTCTAGTTCCAATGGTGAGCATGCCTCTCGCTCTAACGCGACCCATCTTTTAGAGTCGGGGTTAGTGTGCCATTGCACAATTTGACATAATTGAGCCGCTCGGTAGTATGATAACAAACAAGGTACCGCTAGTCCTCCCGCCCCCGTTTGTGTGCGCATTATCTGTTTGCTCACTCTCGCCTTTTTGCCTCCCCAGATAAACTTATCTATCTCAATTTGGAGGGAGAGAGTTTCCTTCAAATTTAACGGCACTGGGAGCGTTTGAAAAAGATACAAGAGGCGAGGGAGCAAATTCATTTTTACACAGTGGATTTTGCCAATCCATGAGATCTTGTTTTTAGCCCACTTATGGAGATCCTCTCTCAGGGTCCGCATCAGTTGCGGGTAATTGGCGTGGCCGATGGTATTATATGTCCGTGTGATATTGACTCCCAGGTATTTGATTTGTTGTTTCTGCCAGCGGAAATTGAAGTTAAGGGCAATTAATTTTTCGACGTGTTTGGGGAGATTTATGTTAATGGCCTCCGATTTACTCTGATTTATTTTGAACCCGGAGACCCTATTGAATCGTCCCAATACCTCAAACAGGTTTGGCAGAGAGGTGAGGGGCCTGAATATTGTCAGGAACACGTCATCCGCATAGAGTGCCACTTTATGCGTCTGGTTTTCGATGGCAATACCTGAGATATCTTTGCTATCCCGGATCTGGGCCGCCAGCGGCTCCATACACAGTGCAAAGAGGAGGGGGGAGAGCGGGCATCCCTGTCGCGTACCACTCTTAATTTGAAAGGGGTCTGAAGCGAATCCCTGGTGGGTCACCCTTGCCGACGGGGTCGAATATAGTGCGAATATAGCTTTTATTAATTTGTTGCCCATTCCGAACGCTCCAAGCGTGGCCTCCAGGTATGGCCAGTCTATCCTATCGAACGCTTTTTCCGCATCCAGACTGAGCGCCATAACTGGTATATCATTGTGATTGGCTATTTCTATCAGATCAATAATTCGTCGGGTATTATCCGATGCTTGTCGACCCTGGATAAACCCGACTTGATCTGGGTGCACCAGTCTGGGTAGGATTAGACTCACTCTATTGGCCAGTAATTTGGAATAGATTTTGATGTCCGAATTAATGAGGGATATAGGTCTGTAGCTCTTACAGTCCTGTGGGTCTTTCCCTGTTTTGTGTATTACTGAAATGGACGCTTGGAGCATTTGGCTAGGGAATGGGGATCCGTTCAACACTTGGTTAAACATACGTAGTAAATAAGGGGCCAATTGTTTCCTAAACTTTTTGTAGTAAAGATTTGAGTACCCGTCGGGGCCCGGGGCTTTAGAGGGTTTCAGGTTTTTCATAACCTCCGATAATTCCTCCATTGTAAAATCTCTGCCCATCACCTCTCTGTCCACCCCGCTCAGACAGGGTATATTTGAACTTGCTAGAAAATTCTCCAGGGCCACCTTGTTCGCTGGTGATCTGGTTACTTTATCCCCGTCATATAATTTTGCGTAGAAATCTTGAAATTCCCGTACAATTTGCTTGGGGTTGGCCGTAATTTCCCCTGATTCGCGTCGTAACGCTTGGATACTATAATTGTGCGTTTTGGAGTTAATCATATTGGCTAATAAGGTATCTGGTTTGTTTGCTTTCTCGAAAAATCTTCTCTTTGACCAACTTAACACTTTCTCAGCCTGGGAGGTGAGCAGAAGATTCAGCTTAGTCTGGGTGTCTTTAATTTGTTGCAGGGTCTCTGCATCAGTTGACCGCCTATGTTGTTCCCAGTGCTGTTTTAGTTCTGCTTGCACCTTAATCATTTTTGCGTTGCGCTCCTTTTTCTTGCGGGCTCCCATACTAATCAAAACCCCCCTCGGTGTTGCTTTGTGTGCCTCCCAGAGGGTTATGTGTGAGTCAACGCTGTCTTTATTTTCACTGAAAAAGTATTTAATCTCCTCTTTGATCTTTCTCTCAAGGTCTGGGATCTTTAGGAGGGAGTCATTTAGTTTCCAATTTGCTCTTGGCCTTTCCAGCCCTATCTGCGCGCACCTTAGCTCGATCGGTACATGGTCCGACCATGAAATATCATGGATCCCCGTGTGGGTGACCGCGGAGACCAGTCTGCTAGAGATAAAGAAGTAATCGATTCTACTGAATGAGTCGTGTGGGTGTGAATAGAAAGTGTAGAGTTTTTCCAGTGGGTGGATTTCTCTCCATGCGTCTATTAGTTGAAGGTCTTTCAGACCTTGTTCTAGCGCGGAAGGTCGGGGGTTGGTTCTGCGCTTGTGGGGACCTGAGCGATCTAGGGTTGTGTTCATAGCCACGTTGAAGTCCCCGCCTAGGTTTAGGGCTCCTTCGCTAAACTTTTTTATAATGCCGAATGTCTTTGTAAAGAATTCTGCTTCATGGGTGTTAGGGGCATACAGCGTGGCTATTGTTATGGGGAGCATATTGATGGACCCTATGAGCATCAAGAACCTCCCCTCTTGGTCTTTCTTTACCTTATCCACTACTAGGCCTACTCTATTATGGACTAGGATTGCTACCCCCCTTTTTTTTCTGGAGCGGAGGATAGGAATACTTGATTATATTGTTTATCAAAATATTTGGGAGCACTAGTGGTACTGAAATGCGTTTCCTGGAGTAGGATGAAGTCCGCTCCCTTTTTTTTGTAATCAGTGAGTGCTATCCTTCGTTTGCAAGGGGAGTTTAGACCCTTAGTGTTGTGGGATATAAAGGTTAGAGGCATGTTGGTGTGGGGAACTGACCTTGTTTTCCTAGTGTTGCTCTTGGATGTATCGGGTCGCTACGGTGCCGCTTCTGTTCCCCTGCAGTACTCAGCTCTGTGCAGGGCTTCAGCGGGGGGCCACTCGTGTAGGAGATAATGTGGGGGAGGGTGGACACAGTAGGTACTTGGGACACATAAGGGAAAAGAAAAAACACGTAAACAACACACATCAACTGGGGAGATTGATCAGCGGCATAGGACCGCCGTCTCTCCCTTGCCTGTGGGACTGCGGATCTCTGGAACACGCCCTCTATCTCTTTCTTCCTCCAAAGGGCCGTGTTGCCCCGCCTCGTCCCCAGGACTTCCTCGGGTTCTAGGGCAACTGCCCCAGCCCAAGGGTAGACACGCATGACGACTGTAGGACCGCCGTCCCAGCCGATGAACTAGTAACTTTATTAGTCCAAACCTGACTTTTAAACAACCTGCATACTTAAGAAATTGCATGTAACCTAAAACTCTGACCTTCTATCAGTAACTTTCATCAACTTGTCCCCCCTTCCTCTGTATCCCCTCCCCGAATCGCCTCATGTACTGCCTATCAGGCCCAAACTTTCTGCCAAATCTCGTGATTATTTACCCGGCTTCTTTAACTCGTGATTTAGCCTGAGTTCGGTTTAGCTGCCCTAAGCTTAACTTAATCTTAATCTCCCCCCCCTGAAGTGTCTGTGCGTCAGGGCACCCTCCGATGACTTTGTCTGTTTTTGCTTTTTGTTTTCGTTTTCCCCTCCCAGAGCTCCGTTTTGGGGCTTCCGGCTCCCGCCCCCCCGGTCTCCCCGTCAGCCTATGTCTACATTCACTACTGCCCCTTGCCTCTCGCTATTACTGTGTGTGCCCCTGCTTCAGCGGGTGTTCTCACCTTTATCCCTCTCTCCCCTCACTTAGAAGGCTTCAGCTACTCTTGTAAAGGTGTCTGGGGGAGGAGCAGGGGTGTCAGCGTGAATAGGGGTGTTTGCCGTGCGCCTAAGAGGTGTCCTCAAGGGACTCGCCCACAGGAGTATCCGCGGGAGTGGTGCCAGTGAGGGATGTAGGGGTGTCAGTGCGATGAGCCAAGGTGTCAAAGGGACGTCCGCGAGAGGGGCAGGAATGTCAGTGAGAGAAGCGCCAGTGGGAGCGGCAGGGGTGTCAGCGCAAGGATCAGGGGATTCCGCGGAAGCGGGGGTGTCAGTATATGGGGTGCCTGCCCGCGGAGTGGTCTCTGCTGCACTCTGTGCTCCCCGTTTGTCCCACCTCTTAGGGCCCCGCTTCACTCTACGTGCGCTCTATTAGCGTGTCCTCCTGCGCCGTTCTCCTTCGGCGCCTTGTTTTGCTTGGTCTCCTCCGTAGTCGCCTTCCGGATCCCGCCTCCTCCGGCCCGTCCCGACCTCCGCCATCTTGGATGTGGCATCTCTCCTGCGCCCCTCTCGCGTGAAGTGCAGTCTCCTCCCTGCTGACGTCATCCGCAGCTGCTCCTCCTCAGTTGGGCACCAGAGCTGATCCAAGATGGCTGCCAGTCTCCCTCCGCTGCCGTCAGGGGATCAGGTAAGTGATGCATCAAGTCCAAAGGGCCTTGGCTCTTCTGGGCTCCGGGGGGGGATGCCGTGGGGGGGGGGGGGAGGGGGGTGTAGCTGTACGGGGGGGTCTCAGTGGGGCTACTACGGGTATTTTTAGGCGAGCGGAGAGCGGGATGCAGGGGGGGGTAAACATAAACTGTGAGGGAACTCAGTCTCAGTAGTAGACCGATTACTGTGGACTGCGAGCATGATTTTTCTTGTTGGGTCTTCCCGCCTCCCGCCATGTTGGGTCCGGCGCTGTTCTTTTTCCCGCCACTTCCTCTGTAATTTTGTCCTGCAGGCCCAGTTTAGTGAGGAAGGCGCCGCCATCTTCAGCTTTTTTTATTGTTGTAGATGCCCCGTTTCTGGATACTAGGAGCCCAAAGGGGAAAATCCAGCGATATTTAACCCCTTCATCTCTGAGGATCTTGGTAATTGGGGTAAGTTGTTTCCTTTTTAATAACGTGGTGGGGGAGATGTCCTGAAAAACTTGAATTTTTTGTGATTCAAAAGAAGGATTATTGCGGGTCAGCTGGGTAAATAGTTCTTTTATTTTGAAATAATGGAAGCGGGCGATGATATCCCGCAGGGGGTCTCCCTGCTGTGGCCTGGATCTCAGGGCTCTGTGACACCGGTCCAGATGCAGGTCCTGGGCCATCTTATCCGGCATCAATTGGGTTAGCCACCGGCCCACAAAGTCCTCAGGGTCAAGTTCCTCTTCTGAGACCCCCCTAATCCTCACATTATTCCGACGCTCTCGGTTTTCAGCATCTTCCTGCTTATCTAAGAGGTCTTGGATAGTATCCTTTACTTGGGCTAGCTGTTTGTCAGTTCTGTGGAGGGACTTTACCGTGGTGTCCAGCTTCCTCTCTAGGGAGTCCGTTCTGGCGCCAATGCTGTTTATGTCCGCTCTCAGGGACGCCACTTCAGCCTGCAGGCATCTTTTAATGTCAGAGCAGAACTCCTGCATATCACGCCTCCGCATGATTCTATTCCCGCTATCCTCATCTCCCTCTGCCTCTGAGTCGGACCCGCTTGGCGGGGGGCCCTCATGGCTGCGGGCGCGTGGTTGATCTCCCTTGCCGTAGTAATCAGTCATTACTGTGGAGGGGCGTTTTGATCTTGTCCCTTTTGACATCCTGACTGTGTCCGGGGGCTTTGTGGACAGTTTTCGGCGAAATCCGCCAGGTTTGGATGTGATTATTTATTGATAGTTGTCGGCTGGAAACGGAGCTGAATGTTCAAGCAGCCATTCAGTCCGTTGTCGCGCATGCGCATGCTCCGGGTCTTTTTAATCGATCGGGAACAACCACCCGATCACTGAGACGCGTCTCCTCTGCTTCCGCTCGTTCCGCCACCTCCGCCGGAAACGCCGTCATCGCTGGAATCGGATACGCCGCCATCTTGGGATGGACCCCCATGCGGGATCTCTTCCTCAACGATTAGGTCCGGAAGTCCTTCTGCGTCCACGTGCGCCATCCTGGTCTGGCACGGCCTCTCCTCCTCGAGCGGTGGTATCGGAACCTGGCAAGGACAGGGACTATCCTTACCAGTTCCTAGATTGGGCGTGGATCGCCCGTTGCCACTGGACCCGCCGGTCCCCGGAATAGATGGGCTCCGCCTCTCCGGTCTCCGCTCCACCGGTGAAACTCGACTCCTTCCGCTGTCACTTCCGGTAAGTGGTCTTTTTACCCCATTCCCTCCACCGGACACCGCCACCGGCCAGACCAGGGTACTAGTCAGTACTTTGGGTCCCATGTCAGAGGGATCCGCACTAAGGGTACTTGGGGTCACCGAGCGCGGCGACCGCCTTCTTTTCTCTCGGTCGGTTGCCGGACCGACCACTTCACACTCTTCTGGATCCGCACCCTTGGTCCATAGTGCACCGGGGGACTCGGCGGACAGCCTAGCTGTATTCCCCCCTGGGTCATTGTTCTGAATGGGCACGAAGGTGGGCATTGGCCACAGGTATTGTGTGCCACACTAGGGACAGCGCGCCACCGTGCCCATGGCGCCGCCGGGCAGTCTGCATTGCAGGCAGAGGCCCACTACTGTCTCCGCACCCCCTACACGGATCACCAGTACCCCACCGGGTACTGCGTAGGGCTGAGTTGATACCATCTGGTTCACATCTGGGGAGCAGGCCATTGTCTTGGTGGGAGCCACTTTTAACACTGGTCTGTTCTGGAAGCTGGTTCCGCGTGAGTGACCAACAGGGATTGAATGGTCAGCCACTCCTTGGTTCAGCTCCGCCCTTATCTGACATAATTGGAATCCGCCCCCAAGAGTAGCAATTATGGGTGGGTCCCACAATGGGATAGGATGTCCTTTAATTGAGGCTGCACCTCTTTCAGTCCTAGAGGGTGCGACCACAGCTTTCGCGCACTTATCCCCAACAGGGTGGGGTTCCTCTTTTGCCGCCAATTCTAGCCGTTTTCTTTCAGCTGCCTTGCGTGCAAAGTATCCTTCTTTCTTGCACACAATTTCAGCTGCCGGAACTACTTCTGGTAATGGGGCCATCAGCGCACCAGCTCCTGGGACTGCGGGATTCATACCCACGGGGCATAGCTGGAAACCACTCCCCCTGGTTGATATTAGGGGAGGGTCCCAGAGACTAAGTGGTTGACTCAGCACTGGGGCTGAGTGAGTTACTGTCCATGAAGGCGCGGCCGCAGCTTTCGCGCCATACCTCCCATTTAGGCGGGGCTCTCCTGTCGGCGCCGCTTCTGGCCAATTCTTTGCAATCGTTGCATCTGCAGAATGGTCTGCAATCGGCCCATGTGGTCTCCCAGGGAAGCGGGAGCCGCCATTTTGGGTCACACTGTCAGTCCAATCAATGAATGAGGTAGCGTTCATCTGTTTGCAAGTCAACTGACATTCACTCTCACTGTGTTCTCCTACACTGGCGACACAGTTTATCACACTGCGGCCAGATCCGCAAGCCGGGAGATTTCCCGGCTTGCTAGTGGCTGCCCCTCGGCGTGCCGCGCGTCATAGACGCGCGGTCACGCGTCTTCGGGAGCGTGCGCCCCCTGCACGCGCGTCCAGGGGCTCCCCGAGGGAGCCCTGGTGTCCCGCGATCGCGGGACAGCGGCAGGGGGTTCCGGGGGACCCGGCGGACCCGGCAGCGGTAGGGAGAGCGCCCCGATCGGAGGGCGCTCTTCCGCTGCTTCGGCGCGCGCCCGTCACTCTCGGGCGCGCGCCAGGCTACTGCTGCGGCACAGAACGGGCAAATGCTCGAATAAACTGTGCCGCAGCAGTACTATCACAACAATGTCCTCAACACAGTCCTCCAGGGTAGCACCTCGGTGTCCTAGGCATGACCAAAACGGGGCAGTTACGGCTCTGACTCCGCTCCAAAGCAGACTTGTGACAGACATGTCGACAACAGTTTGTTCTTCAGCGGGGCGATGCCAGGTGTGCTTTCCCCATCAACCTTCGGTCGCCATTTTGGACTATCCGCACCACGCGGATCCTCCATTCTTGCGGTCGCCAATTGCTCGTTGTACTCAGTAATATTGTACATGGGGCTCCTCTCTGCGGGGCAGCCACCACACCGGTACAATAAAGATTTCTCTGATGCACCACCATGTGTACCTAATGTAGGCTGGACTCATGTATGCACTACCTCAGGCTAGGCTCACTCTATCAGTGTCTGCTGTATTTCCTTCCTCCCAGTCTGTGCTCCCTATGGTGAATGGTCTGGAATGGGCTAGAGTACTCTGGGGCTTCCATGCAGTACTGGGGCGTCTACCTATCTTGGTTAGCCTAGCGCAGACCCTCTCCAGGATTCCTGACCACGTTAACAGGCTATCCCTTTAGGCATCCTACCAACTAGCACTACCTCAAGGTGACTAGGACAGCTATAGCCCGGCTCCAAACCCCCAACTCCTTTCAGGCCCCTAGGTCGTCCCTGCGAACTGACAAACTTCATCAGCCCCCTAACAACCCAAAGTCCATCCCAACGCAGCACAAAGTGGCAGCAGACACTTCTCCCTGTTTCCAAGTGTCCTAGCAAAAGCCTGTCCTGTTGACAGGTCTATCTCAGCAGCGCCTCCAAATGTAACGGGTTTTCTGGACTGGCCTGATGCACCCAATCTCATTTTGGCCCCTGTGGTCTAACCAGTCCCCATTACAGTGTGATGTCTGGTGGTGCACCTGTTGGCAACAGGACTCCTGAGTCTCCCGCATGATGGTGTGTGGGGATTGCCAACCCAGACAGGCAACTGAGGTAGTGTGCTTGAGTCCTACCTAGATCCAGTGCAGCGCCTCCACCTCATCAGGATCCCAGCGTCCGCTTGTGGATGGTCCTCGTGAGGAACTCCTCTGTGGTGCAGGCCCCTGCGTAATCACTCCACACTTACACACGAGGGTATCTTTTATCAGAGTCATCTTTATTAGTTCGGTGGGCCAGCTGCCCTCCACAATGGGTGAATTTAGCCCTCCATTGTTCACCGTACTTCCCTTTGAAAGGTATTGTCCTCCTAATGTAGGGATTCCCTATCCCCATAGGGATATCTACTCTGCACCAGGTCCCTGGTCACAGTCTCATTAATCCTGCCATGTACCAACTCTGAACTCCTCCAACTACTTAGCAACAATCTCTGAACTAATTTTTGATCAGTGCTGTGCCTTATGTATTCTCTCTCTCTCTCTCTCTCTCTCTCTCTCTCTCTCTCTCTCTCTCTCTCTCTCTCTCTCTCTCTCTCTCTCTCCCCTTAATCCACTGCCGCTCCCCACAGAAAGCATGGTAATGGATGGTTAACCCCTTCATTGCCCGCTAAGGTAATGAATTTGGCTGTTAATGCATTATTCCTGCTTGAGATGCATGGGGGGGGGCTTCGGTACTGGTATTACTGAGTATCAGCTCTGGAGCCCCCCTGCATCAATCCGAGGCAGGTAAAGGGCCAGATTTTTTTTCTATGTCCCCTATCGCCGCTCAGCACCACTTTTTTGACAACTTTTGTTGGCGGAGCGATTTGGAGAAAATCTCTCCATTTTATAGCCCCGATCTGCGCCGAGATGCTGATCGGGGCTATTAAAATACAGCGGGTATTAAAACTGGTGAGATATTGCTTCTCGCCACCCGCGCGGCGAGTTTTTTTTCCCGCCAAATAAAGGAGGATTTTCCTTATCTCGACAGTTTTTCACCATTTTTATTGGTTAGATGGCTTATTGTTTTAAACAGAATCATTTTCCTAGCAATTATTAGATAAATTGTACTGTACAATTTTTTTTTGGGTTGCACCACCTTCCTCAATTATCATTATTGCATTCCTACATTCTTATCATCAATTCTATTTGAAAGTGAGTTGCACCTCTTTCCTTATTTATCACTCGTTTCATTATTACTCATTATGATTCACGCACTCACAACCCCCATTACAGTACACAGTTTACTCACATTATGACACACACACACACACACATTAAGTACCGTTAATATTATATATGTTATATATATATCTGTTGTACTGTATGTATATATATATATATATGCAAATATAACTGTATGCTCATCTGCACGTCTTAGGCAGGTCTGCAACCCCGCCTTTCCCGATTATCACCCAGCATACAGCACTTCCACTGCAGCAAGGGATTCTGGGAAATGACATGCAAATGAGCACACAGTGTCACTTTTTGCCTCAATAACCATTTTTAACATGGTTCCCTATAGGCTTAAGCTTGCTGCATGGTCACAGCTTTGAGCACAGCCAGGGTTAAGGTGCATACCCAGAAAACCACCCACAGACAGCTGTTTCGACCTTGATGGGTCTCATCAGTGTGGGGTTGATTTTACTGGGAATGCAAGAGAGGCTATGGGATTGGCTAAACCATAATACTGAGTTAAGTTATGGTGAGTAAAAAAAGTGACAAAAACCCTCCACAGGAAAGCAAATATGCAAATATAACTGTATGCTCATCTGCACGTCTTAGGCAGGTCTGCAACCCCGCCTTTCCCCATTATCACCCATCATACAGCACTTCCACTGCAGCAAGGGATTCTGGGAAATGACATGCAAATGAGCACACAGTGTCACTTTTTGCCTCAATAACCATTTTTAGCATAGTTCCCTATAGGCTTAAGCTTGCTGCATGGTCACAGCTTTGAGCACAGCCAGGGTTAAGGTGCATACCCAGAAAACCACCCACAGACAGCTGTTTCGACCTTGATGGGTCTCATCAGTGTGGGGTTGATTTTGAAAATATATATATTGTTATCGCTGTATATTTATATAACTCTATTCTATATCTATCTATTATTATTGTTATTGCTGTATATTTATATAACTCTTCTATATCTATCTATTATTATTGTTATCGCTGTATATTTATATAACTATTATATTACAGTATTATATATATTTAGCCATACTGTAGGCCTGAGCATAAATTATGTACTGTACTTGTGGCCTACTGTAACGTACTGAATTGTTGTTTCCTGTAGGGAAGAGTGCCTTAAGAGTCAAAGACACTCTGCATAAAAATTGAAATCTAACCGTATCAGAGACCAGCATCAAGAAGATGAGATGCAGAATTGGGTGGAAATATGGATGTGTGAGGTTAGTACTGGACAGTACAGGAGGTAAAAGTGTGGTTTAATAAACTGTACTGTACCTATAAAATTATTCCTTGTCATTACAGAGCATACCCTATGATAAGGGACGTCAACAAGATCAATAGAGTGGTCCAGGCAAAGGCATGGATTGACAGTGGCGAAACTTTTCAGGATTGCATCTTTAGTGACGACTCTACTGTATCACTGGAGAGATTTGCCACCTTTGCATTCCACAAAAAAGGTCGCATATCTATGAAGCAGCGTCCAAAACACCCAGTGAAGATGCATGTGTGGGGTAACATCTCTAGGCGTGGACCAGGATGCATCGTCATCTTTGACGGTAGAATAAGGCATAAACGCACACGCTGTTGCCTTATGCACTGTACTGTACTAGTGTGCAGTATTTTGAGTAATTTTCTTTTCTTGTTTCAGGAATCATGAATAAACTTTTTTTTCAAGAGGAAATATTGCCTGAGATTGTGGAATACATCACACGTGAATTCCCAGATGGTCACCGTTTCTACCAGGACAACGATCCGAAGCACACTGCGTCAACTGCGCATACTGTATTCTTGCCTGCAGTATCAACTGGGTGAAGACACCAGCGGAGTAAGTACGGTAACCGTGTCTCATTTTTTCCCACTGTTTACTGTGTATCTCTAACTAATTTTTTCCTTTTTTCCCCCTCCAATGACAGATCGCCATACTTCAATCCTATCGAAATGTTCTGGCATCAGCTAAAGGATTATATCTGCAAAGTGGTGAAACCCTCAAAAAGCATGAGTTGTCGAAAGGCATACTGAGTTTTTGGAACGATGTACTTACCGTGGAACGATGTAATAAATATATCGACCATATTGCGACTGTGTTGCTCATTGTGATAGAGCATAATGGGCATGCATCAGGAAGGTAGTATGGTACAGTACTGTACTGTAGTATGGTAAGTGCAGGCACACCAAGTACAGTATGATACAGGTAAGTGTGGCACAGATTGTTTTACAGTATACAGCATGCACTTAACTGCACTCATTTTTTCTTTTCATAGAGAGTTGCACAGCCAATCTTGTTACAAAGTATTTTACAGTAGTTATACAGTAGTTCCAGTATACAGTAGTTTGACAGTAGTAACTGCATAGTCCAATATGGAGTAGCTATACTGTATACAATGCCTTTATATGCACTTAATTGCACATTTTTTTTTATTTTCTGAGAGAGCTGCACTATCAATCTTGTTAAAAAAATATTTAACAGTAGTCATACAGTAGTTCCAGTTTACAGTAGTTTGACAGTAGTAACTGCATAGTCCAATATGGAGTAGCAATATTGTACACAATGCCATTATATGCACTTACTGTAACAACTAATTTTTTCTTTCCTTTTCAGAAAGAGCTGCACTAAAAAAGGATGGGTGGGGGTGGGGGTTTATCATGTGTAAATTGTGTGAACTGTGTGTATAGTGTTTCTACAGTACAGTCATGATTTACATAACCCCCCCCCCCCTCTCTCTCTCAATGAACTACAGAATACAATGTGGCCATGACAAAGAAGAGAAAGACTAAAAATTTGTATTACTGTTTTTATTATTTTAAATGTGCATTATTCATGATTATTTGTATTTTTCATTCTTCCATGATTATCCACTGGCCATCAACTGACAGAAGAAATACAGTACATGTACAAAGAAGATAAAGACTGAATTTTGTATTATTCATGATTATTTGTAGTTTTTATTCCTGATAAAATAAAATAAATATTTCATTACATTCACGATAATCATAATCATTGAACCCCCCCCCCCCCCCCAAGAAAAAGAAAGAATGACAAAAATTGGTAATTTAGCAAAAACATGATTCAGATGATGGTTTATTTAAATCTCTTTTTTTTTCTTTGAACTTTTAATTCACTTTGAATGTGTGTGGGGGAGGGATTCTTCAAGAAGGTTTAGGGTTTGTGTGCGAAGGGCTTAGGGGTGGGCTACACTACTTACTGTAGTTGCCAAGAAGGGCTTATCAGATTAACATATTAAATTCGGGAAGGTGTGGATACACATTTCTTTTCGTTACTATCATCTAAACAGTACAGTATGTTGTAAACCTCACAAGTCTACACTAGTTTCTGTAGTTGCCAAGAAGGGCTAATCAGATTAACATATTAAATTCGTGAAGGGATTATCACACGTGCGCATGTGTTACCCTAAACAAAGCCTCAAAGGGTTGGGTGTGGTGGATGGATGAGTCATGAGTGGTCTGTGAGAGGTGTCGATAAGAAGTTGAAATCCTTGAGCCTTGTGTGTGTGCGGGGGGGAGGGGGGTAAAGCTGCATGAAGGATTACCAGTACTGTCGCTCAAAGAATTATTTTAAACAGGTCATCATAATGTTTTGATCCCCAAATAAATAAAAATCACATAAAGCATGTGCATGACTAGTGTCGCATTAAAAAGCTACAGTACCGATTGAATATCAGAATATCAAGAATTATTATGCAGGCACATGACTGGAAACGAAACAAAAAAAAACAACATTTTTTTTTCTAGACTTGAACTTCTAAATGAATGTGAAGTTATACACGCATGCGCAGAAATGTGACACCAGGCTCTGTATGTTATACACGCAGGAATGTGATGACTGGTTCAGGAAGATTGAAGCCAGAAAGCCATCCATTCGAAGGAATGGTGTGGGATAGGTGTACTGTACACTGGCGACACACTTTATTCGAGCTCGGCTAGTCCCACGAATTCGGGTATACCCGGGTGTATTGAGGTTTGTGACTGTTTTCTGCCCGAGTGCATTGAGGTATTTTCCAGGCAGGGATTGAAGCATTTTATTCCTGCTGGCTGCAATACTGCACAGTATATATATATATACTGCATTACAATTCATGAATTTATGCCATCTGGTAGACACGCGAAGCATTGCAGCCTATTAAATCCTAATCATTATCATTTAACAGATCAGCCGCCCGTCAGCCAGGCATGAACCCAGGCTGGGAAGGCAAACGCAACGGGGCTTGTCAGAGGTGAGGAGCGGTGCATTCCAGGTATCTGCCAGGTACATACTGGGTATTTGCTCGAATAAAGTGTGTCGGTGCAGTAGATAAGAAGTTGAAATAGTACTTTAGCCTTGTGTGTGTACGGGGGCGAGAGGGAGAGCGCTGTATGCGCTGTAAAATGTGATTCTGTAACACGCCTATGCGTTTCAACAATGTTCAAATGGGACATACAGTACTGAACAGTACACGCATAATATAAAAACAGTATGAAAATATGTAAAAGTATTGATTACTAAATAGAAAAACGGGGAAAATCCCCACGTGGAAGCTGCAAATATGGCAAGTGCTGTGTGTTCAGAGAATCATATGAACCGGCATGGAGATAAATAAATAAAGTATTGAGTGTCCCGTAATGAACCAGATGTGATGTGTGGGTCTATGAAACACCCGCTTCACCTGTAAGATGTCAGGATAACAGCCTGCATAACCGATGGTCCCCACCCCCCGAGATGATAAAAACAAAACTCCTCACTTTGGGACTGCGGTATTGGCTCCCCGGTTAACAGGACTGGCTGTTGGTAGTAGAGACCTCTGCAAGCAGAGTCTCCCGCCGCCTTACCGGGTGCACGATGGAGATGCCGCGATGTAACATCCAACGGAGTCTGGGGGGTGGTGGTCAATGTAGGAGAAACGGGGAGCAATCCAGGGCCGTGGCCGCTTGTCCCCGTCAGCTGTAGTCCGTCCTGAGGCAGGTGAAGGATAAGGGTGTAGACCGCACACAGGTTCCAAGACCGGATCCTCTCTGCAGCTCCTGGAGGAAATCCTCTGATAGCATCAGCTGATCTGCAGAGATTGGTGCCGGGGCGTGCTGCAACACCACTTGAGCAGGATAGAGAAAAAAAGAAAAAAGCGGAGCACTGCCAAAAATTTAATTAAAGACTGGGGCAAAAAAAAAATTATGTTTAAAGATTATTTATTGGGCATAATGGCCAAAACAACAAACACACAAGATTAAAACTCTGACGCGTTTCCCGCCGTGGAGGCGCTTTATCAAAGAGTACTGAGGCTCTCACAGTGTCAGACTATATAGTAGTCCCTAGGATATACGCCCTATTTCGAATCCAATGAGATAGATGGTAGTCTAATTGATTGATTATGCACACAGCTGTGTTTAAAAGCTGAGGCAAGGGTCAATGTTAAAAGATGTTAATATGACATTAAACATAGTGTGAGACTGTGAGAGCCAAAGAGATTGCAACAAATAACAGTGAAAACAAAACAAAAAGAAGAACAAGACCAATATTAAACATCATGGCAACAATGTGTCAAACATATAAATATCATAAAGACATACATAAATGATAAACAATACAAAAATTATGTGATCCAATATTATATGAATACTGGATAGACTCTAATAAAATATAGATAAATATATTGGTGCCAATATAGGCTATGTGTATACCTAATGTATAAACATAGGAATAATATGTGAGAATATTAAAGGAAAAAAAATGTTTTATTTTAAAACTATAAATAATTAGAAAAAATAGTGAACAAATTTGGTCATGTCTTCAATATGAATAAACGTTTTTACAGATAATATTAAAAGGTGATAAAAAAAACCCTTATAACAAAATGGTATATATAATATATGATGCAGTCACCTGTGTATAACTATACAAAAAATGATAAATGTATATGTAAATCTATAATAGTTGTAATAATGAAATTTATATAAACCAATAATATATATAATAATCAGGTGGCTTATTTTGAAAAATAAATATATTATACGATTAATACATTTCGGACAATGAGGACATATATATGGATATATATATATAAATCAAGCAGAGCTAATGGATATACATCCCGTAGAAGATGTTAGAGCATAGAAGACAAAATTATAAGAAGTGCTTCAGCTCCCAGTCAATGTTGATGCCAGAGGGTTGCATAGTGCCTAAACTGTACATCCAGTATATTTCTTTTCTGTTTAGTATACCCAATCTGTCTCCTCCCCGGATTGGGGCATGTATATGATCTATACCTGAAAAGGAGAAGTTCTTGATTGTCCCCTGTGGGCACGATGAAAAATGCCTAGAAACCGGGTGGGATTGGTCCCTCTTGTTGATCGCACGGACATGTTCCATAATTCTTTTTTTGAGGGGCCTAATGGTGCGACCCACATAACCCTTCCCGCATCCACATCTCAGAAGATATACTGTATAACTGGAATTACAGTTAATAAAGGTATGTACAATATGTTCAGCCTTTGGATTAATACTGATGATTTTTTTAGTTTTATTTGCATACTTGCAGATACTACAATTCCCACATGGAAAGAATCCCTTAGGGATATTACTGATTCGTTTAAGGTTAGTACTGGAGTCAAAAAGACTAGGGGAGAGTGATGTACCCAATGATTTCGCTTTCCTGAAAACGAATTTCGGTTTCATATCAACAACAGATGACAAATCATGGTCTAGTTTTAAAGTATCCCAATGCTTGTATATGATATGTCGGATACGATCTGACTGTGTGCTTTGTTGAGTAATAAACAGTGGTGTGGTCATGTGATCTGATAATGGTTTCTTTCTAGAGAAGTTCAAAAGGTCCCTTCTGTCTAATTGTTTAACAGAATTCAAAGCCTCTGTGATATGTGATATATTGTAACCCCTAGATTTAAATCTGGAGATTAGGTCTTTTGATTGAACATTAAATGATTCTTCTGTTGAACACAGCCGTTTCAGTCTAATAAATTGCCCTTTGAGTATACCTTGTTTAAGGCATTTTGAATGATTGCTGTCCGCTCTAAGGTAAGAATTGCGCGCATTCGGTTTCCTATAGATGTCAGTTTGGATGCACCCCCGCATATCCACATACAACATTAGGTCTAAATAATAAATGTGATGAGTATTTTCTTGAAAAGTGAAGTATAAGTTGTGATCGTTAATATTAAGTTGGTGGATAAATGTGTGAAGTGAAGAGAGGTCACCATCCCAGATAAACAAAAGATCATCTATGTAGCGTTTATAAAATTTAATTTGGTGTCTAAAAGAGTTATTATCGCTAAAAATAAAATTAGACTCCCACAACCCCATAAAAAGATTTGCATATGAGGGTGCGAAAGAAGTGCCCATAGCTGTGCCCCGAAGTTGTAAATAAAATTGTGAATCAAATCTAAAATAGTTGTGTGTGAGTAAAAATGTGATAGAGTCTAATAGAAAAGTGCATAGTGCTGGTGCTAAGTGAGATGATGAGAGATAATGTTGTATAGCGGAAATGCCTTGCTCATGTTTGATAATATTGTAGAGGGAGGTAACATCCATAGTCACCCATCTGTAACTCTCTCGCCACTGTATATGGTTGAGATCAAATATCAATTGGCTGGAATCTTTCAAAAAAGATGGCAGTGTTTGTACAATCGGTTGAAGATATGCATCTATAAACCGAGAGAGTCCATCTCCCAAAGATCCAATGCTCGCCACAATGGGCCGTCCCGGAGGGTTTATAAGTGACTTGTGGATCTTTGGGAGATGGTGAAAGATGGGAACTATCGGATTGGGAGAACATAAAAATTCAAATTCTTTTTTGCTTAGTACATACAATTCTCTCCCAAGGTCAAGCAGATCATTCAATTCATGTAGGAAAGTTGTGGTAGGGTCAGAGGGCAATTTGCGATAGGCCTGGTCCTCAGACAGCTGTCTTAATGCTTCCTGTTTATAGGACTCAGCAGATTGAACAACAATCGCACCACCCTTGTCTGCATTTTTAATGACAATAGTTTTGTCTGATTTTAAAGTTTGTAATTCTTGTAGTTCAAGGGTGGTTAGATTGCTGCTCTGATGTGTGTGCTTCTTACAATTTTCTGCCAAATACCTCAGATCCTTTTCCACTAGTCTTTCAAATGTGGTGATGAAAGGACTCTTAGAGCCATAAGGACAAAATGTGGACTTCTTTCTGAAAGTGGTGTGTTCAAAACTAAGAAAGTTAGAAAGGGACATCTCCTCAGCATTATTCTCTATATCTTGTTCCATATATAAATCTTCCAAATCGGAGACAGCACAATAGTCTTTGAATGAAAAACTAGAAACAATTGGTTCTGGTGAGTCAATGCCAGAGTGATCTGGCGTTGACTCTGCAGAGTCACACAACATAGACACATCCGACATGGGTACAACATTGTTTTGTTTGTTCAAAAAGAATTTTTTTAAAGACAACTTGCGAGTGAATCGCTGCAGATCAATGTACACTGGCGACACACTTTATTCGAGCTCGGCTAGTCCCACGAATTCGGGTATACCCGGGTGTATTGAGGTTTGTGACTGTTTTCTGCCCGAGTACATTGAGTTATTTTCCAAGCAGAGATTGAAGCATTTTATTCCCGCTGGCTGCAATACTGCACAGTATATATATATAAACTGCATTACAATTCATGAATTTATGCCATCTGGTAGACACGCGAAGCATTGCAGCCTATTAAATCCTAATCATTATCATTTAACAGATCAGCCGCCCATCAGCCAGGCATGAACCCAGGCTGGGAAGGCAAATGCAACGGGGCTTGTCAGAGGTTAGGAGTGGCGCATTCCAGGTATCTGCCAGGTACATACCGGGTATTTGCTCGAATAAAGTGTGTCGGTGCAGTAAGTGTCAAAAAGGTCGAAGTCGCAATGGGGGGCAAAGATCAACCCTCTATTCAGTAAGGATAATTGTCCAGTTGTTAATGTCTTGTTGGAGATGGATTGTCCTCTGTGGTTATTATTGTTTCTAGTTTTTCATTCAAAGACTATTGTGCTGTCTCCGATTTGGAAGATTTATATATGGAACAAGATATAGAGAATAATGCTGAGGAGATGTCCCTTTCTAACTTTCTTAGTTTTGAACACACCACTTTCAGAAAGAAGTCCACATTTTGTCCTTATGGCTCTAAGAGTCCTTTCATCACCACATTTGAAAGACTAGTGGAAAAGGATCTGAGGTATTTGGCAGAAAATTGTAAGAAGCACACACATCAGAGCAGCAATCTAACCACCCTTGAACTACAAGAATTACAAACTTTAAAATCAGACAAAACTATTGTCATTAAAAATGCAGACAAGGGTGGTACGATTGTTGTTCAATCTGCTGAGTCCTATAAACAGGAAGCATTAAGACAGCTGTCTGAGGACCAGGCCTATCGCAAATTGCCCTCTGACCCTACCACAACTTTCCTACATGAATTGAATGATCTGCTTGACCTTGGGAGAGAATTGTATGTACTAAGCAAAAAAGAATTTGAATTTTTATGTTCTCCCAATCCGATAGTTCCCATCTTTCACCATCTCCCAAAGATCCACAAGTCACTTATAAACCCTCCGGGACGGCCCATTGTGGCGAGCATTGGATCTTTGGGAGATGGACTCTCTCGGTTTATAGATGCATATCTTCAACCGATTGTACAAACACTGCCATCTTTTTTGAAAGATTCCAGCCAATTGATATTTGATCTCAACCATATACAGTGGCGAGAGAGTTACAGATGGGTGACTATGGATGTTACCTCCCTCTACAATATCATCAAACATGAGCAAGGCATTTCCGCTATACAACATTATCTCTCATCATCTCACTTAGCACCAGCACTATGCACTTTTCTATTAGACTCTATCACATTTTTACTCACACACAACTATTTTAGATTTGATTCACAATTTTATTTACAACTTCGGGGCACAGCTATGGGCACTTCTTTCGCACCCTCATATGCAAATCTTTTTATGGGGTTGTGGGAGTCTAATTTTATTTTTAGCGATAATAACTCTTTTAGACACCAAATTAAATTTTATAAACGCTACATAGATGATCTTTTGTTTATCTGGGATGGTGACCTCTCTTCACTTCACACATTTATCCACCAACTTAATATTAACGATCACAACTTATACTTCACTTTTCAAGAAAATACTCATCACATTTATTATTTAGACCTAATGTTGTATGTGGATATGCGGGGGTGCATCCAAACTGACATCTATAGGAAACCGAATGCGCGCAATTCTTACCTTAGAGCGGACAGCAATCATTCAAAATGCCTTAAACAAGGTATACTCAAAGGGCAATTTATTAGACTGAAACGGCTGTGTTCAACAGAAGAATCATTTAATGTTCAATCAAAAGACCTAATCTCCAGATTTAAATCTAGGGGTTACAATATATCACATATCACATAGGCTTTGAATTCTGTTAAACAATTAGACAGAAGGGACCTTTTGAACTTCTCTAGAAAGAAACCATTATCAGATCACATGACCACACCACTGTTTATTACTCAACAAAGCACACAGTCAGATCGTATCCGACATATCATATACAAGCATTGGGATACTTTAAAACTAGACCATGATTTGTCATCTGTTGTTGATATGAAACCGAAATTCGTTTTCAGGAAAGCGAAATCATTGGGTACATCACTCTCCCCTAGTCTTTTTGACTCCAGTACTAACCTTAAACGAATCAGTAATATCCCTAAGGGATTCTTTCCATGTGGGAATTGTAGTATCTGCAAGTATGCAAATAAAACTAAAAAAATCATCAGTATTAATCCAAAGGCTGAACATATTGTACATACCTTTATTAACTGTAATTCCAGTTATACAGTATATCTTCTGAGATGTGGATGCGGGAAGGGTTATGTGGGTCGCACCATTAGGCCCCTCAAAAAAAGAATTATGGAACATGTCCGTGCGATCAACAAGAGGGACCAATCCCACCCGGTTTCTAGGCATTTTTCATCGTGCCCACAGGGGACAATCAAGAACTTCTCCTTTTCAGGTATAGATCATATACATGCCCCAATCCGGGGAGGAGACAGATTGGGTATACTAAACAGAAAAGAAATGTACTGGATGTACAGTTTAGGCACTATGCAACCCTCTGGCATCAACATTGACTGGGAGCTGAAGCACTTCTTATAATTTTGTCTTCTATGCTCTAACATCTTCTACGGGATGTATATCCATTAGCTCTGCTTGATTTATATATATATATCCATATATATGTCCTCATTGTCCGAAATGTATTAATCGTATAATATATTTATTTTTCAAAATAAGCCACCTGATTATTATATATATTATTGGTTTATATAAATTTCATTATTACAACTATTATAGATTTACATATACATTTATCATTTTTTGTATAGTTATACACAGGTGACTGCATCATATATTATATATACCATTTTGTTATAAGGGTTTTTTTATCACCTTTTAATATTATCTGTAAAAACGTTTATTCATATTGAAGACATGACCAAATTTGTTCACTATTTTTTCTAATTATTTATAGTTTTAAAATAAAACATTTTTTTTCCTTTAATATTCTCACATATTATTCCTATGTTTATACATTAGGTATACACATAGCCTATATTGGCACCAATATATTTATCTATATTTTATTAGAGTCTATCCAGTATTCATATAATATTGGATCACATAATTTTTGTATTGTTTATCATTTATGTATGTCTTTATGATATTTATATGTTTGACACATTGTTGCCATGATGTTTAATATTGGTCTTGTTCTTCTTTTTGTTTTGTTTTCACTGTTATTTGTTGCAATCTCTTTGGCTCTCACAGTCTCACACTATGTTTAATGTCATATTAACATCTTTTAACATTGACCCTTGCCTCAGCTTTTAAACACAGCTGTGTGCATAATCAATCAATTAGACTACCATCTATCTCATTGGATTCGAAATAGGGCGTATATCCTAGGGACTACTATATAGTCTGACACTGTGAGAGCCTCAGTACTCTTTGATAAAGCGCCTCCACGGCGGGAAACGCGTCAGAGTTTTAATCTTGTGTGTTTGTTTTTTTGGCCATTATGCCCAATAAATAATCTTTAAACATAATTTTTTTTTGCCCCAGTCTTTAATTTAATTTTTGGCAGTGCTCCGCTTTTTTCTTTTTTTCTCTATCCTGCTCAAGTGGTGTTGCAGCACGCCCCGGCACCAATCTCTGCAGATCAGCTGATGCTATCAGAGGATTTCCTCCAGGAGCTGCAGAGAGGATCCGGTCTTGGAACCTGTGTGCGGTCTACACCCTTATCCTTCACCTGCCTCAGGACGGACTACAGCTGACGGGGACAAGCGGCCACGGCCCTGGATTGCTCCCCGTTTCTCCTACATTGACCACCACCCCCCAGACTCCGTTGGATGTGACATCGCGGCATCTCCATCGTGCACCCGGTAAGGCGGCGGGAGACTCTGCTTGCAGAGGTCTCTACTACCAACAGCCAGTCCTGTTAACCGGGGAGCCAGTACCGCAGTCCCAAAGTGAGGAGTTTTGTTTTTATCATCTCGGGGGGTGGGGACCATCGGTTATGCAGGCTGTTATCCTGACATCTTACAGGTGAAGCGGGTGTTTCATAGACCCACACATCACATCTGGTTCATTACGGGACACTCAATACTTTATTTATTTATCTCCATGCCGGTTCATATGATTCTCTGAACACACAGCACTTGCCATATTTGCAGCTTCCACGTGGGGATTTTCCCCGTTTTTCTACCTGGACCTTTATTATCTGTTGGTAGCTCATATGAGCAAGTAATTGATTTGAACTGTTTATTACACATTATCTTTTAATCAAAGACTGTGAGGGCAATTTTTCTATAAGTTACATAGACTTACATATATATTTTCTATGAAGACAGTAATTCACACACTACAACCCTCTTTTTAATATATACGTTTTCTACATATCACCATGGAGGACATTGATCATTCCGAAAATGAAGATGTACAGAGTCACCTTTTTGTTCAAACATGTGGTGATAACACCAAACGAATCAAAAGAGCAGAACATGTTTTTGACACTTCCACTGAGTTTATTTGCGAAGAAAATTCAGACTTAACAGCCCATTTTCTCAAATTAGAAAAACTACTGACAGACAACATCAGATTATGGTGGGACATAACTACTTTACAAAATTATACAAAAACCAAGAGAATCCCACGCGGTTTAAGGATTAAAAAAGCACCCACTTTTGGTTTTAGCACCAAAGAATTTGAGCAGAAATGGAAAGACACACTAAATGAATGTTCATTTAAACTCATGGACTTGATTATGGAACATAAAAGGTCAGAAAGAGTAACATTAGGCACTGAGATCAAAACATTACAAAATAAACTTAGATCTTTTGAAAATATGGATCATTTCTCCAACAATGACAAAATTTTATTAAGCAATATTGAAGACATGGAAGATACAATTATGCAAAAAAAGCAGTCTAAATTTGAGCGAGACAGGTTAGACTATGAGAGAAATCAGGTCTATACCTGGGAAAGACCAGGGAATGCTAACCCCAATAGAGGTAGATCCAGAACACCCTCACACCCACATACTCATAAAGACAAAACAGCCAGCACTCCAAAAAAATCCATCTTAAAGTCCAAATACACAGACACCTCCAGCTATGAGTCAGACACCTCAGAAAGTGAAAACAAGTATCCTTCGGTGTCTTTTGATATCACATCAGATTCTTGGAGGGGAAAAAGCACTACAGGTATAGATAACAGAGAAGCCTCCACGTCTGGGTCCACAGGACATTTTTCATACATGAATAAACCTCAGGAGTCAAAAAACTACCAAGGACAAGGAGGTCAAAGAGGAAGAGGGGGTTCAAGAGGGGCAACAAAGAGGAAAAAATACTCTTAACCACAGAGGACAATAATGTTATTAACATCTCCAACAAGACATTAACAACTGGACAATTATCCTTACTGAATAGAGGGTTGAACTTTGCCCCCCATTGCGACTTCGACCTTTTTGACACTTACATTGATCTGCAGCGATTCACTCGCAAGTTGTCTTTAAAAAAATTCTTTTTGAACAAACAAAACAATGTTGTACCCATGTCGGATGTGTCTATGTTGTGTGACTCTGCAGAGTCAACGCCAGATCACTCTGGCATTGACTCACCAGAACCAATTGTTTCTAGTTTTTCATTCAAAGACTATTGTGCTGTCTCCGATTTGGAAGATTTATATATGGAACAAGATATAGAGAATAATGCTGAGGAGATGTCCCTTTCTAACTTTCTTAGTTTTGAACACACCACTTTCAGAAAGAAGTCCACATTTTGTCCTTATGGCTCTAAGAGTCCTTTCATCACCACATTTGAAAGACTAGTGGAAAAGGATCTGAGGTATTTGGCAGAAAATTGTAAGAAGCACACACATCAGAGCAGCAATCTAACCACCCTTGAACTACAAGAATTACAAACTTTAAAATCAGACAAAACTATTGTCATTAAAAATGCAGACAAGGGTGGTGCGATTGTTGTTCAATCTGCTGAGTCCTATAAACAGGAAGCATTAAGACAGCTGTCTGAGGACCAGGCCTATCGCAAATTGCCCTCTGACCCTACCACAACTTTCCTACATGAATTGAATGATCTGCTTGACCTTGGGAGAGAATTGTATGTACTAAGCAAAAAAGAATTTGAATTTTTATGTTCTCCCAATCCGATAGTTCCCATCTTTCACCATCTCCCAAAGATCCACAAGTCACTTATAAACCCTCCGGGACGGCCCATTGTGGCGAGCATTGGATCTTTGGGAGATGGACTCTCTCGGTTTATAGATGCATATCTTCAACCGATTGTACAAACACTGCCATCTTTTTTGAAAGATTCCAGCCAATTGATATTTGATCTCAACCATATACAGTGGCGAGAGAGTTACAGATGGGTGACTATGGATGTTACCTCCCTCTACAATATTATCAAACATGAGCAAGGCATTTCCGCTATACAACATTATCTCTCATCATCTCACTTAGCACCAGCACTATGCACTTTTCTATTAGACTCTATCACATTTTTACTCACACACAACTATTTTAGATTTGATTCACAATTTTATTTACAACTTCGGGGCACAGCTATGGGCACTTCTTTCGCACCCTCATATGCAAATCTTTTTATGGGGTTGTGGGAGTCTAATTTTATTTTTAGCGATAATAACTCTTTTAGACACCAAATTAAATTTTATAAACGCTACATAGATGATCTTTTGTTTATCTGGGATGGTGACCTCTCTTCACTTCACACATTTATCCACCAACTTAATATTAACGATCACAACTTATACTTCACTTTTCAAGAAAATACTCATCACATTTATTATTTAGACCTAATGTTGTATGTGGATATGCGGGGGTGCATCCAAACTGACATCTATAGGAAACCGAATGCGCGCAATTCTTACCTTAGAGCGGACAGCAATCATTCAAAATGCCTTAAACAAGGTATACTCAAAGGGCAATTTATTAGACTGAAACGGCTGTGTTCAACAGAAGAATCATTTAATGTTCAATCAAAAGACCTAATCTCCAGATTTAAATCTAGGGGTTACAATATATCACATATCACATAGGCTTTGAATTCTGTTAAACAATTAGACAGAAGGGACCTTTTGAACTTCTCTAGAAAGAAACCATTATCAGATCACATGACCACACCACTGTTTATTACTCAACAAAGCACACAGTCAGATCGTATCCGACATATCATATACAAGCATTGGGATACTTTAAAACTAGACCATGATTTGTCATCTGTTGTTGATATGAAACCGAAATTCGTTTTCAGGAAAGCGAAATCATTGGGTACATCACTCTCCCCTAGTCTTTTTGACTCCAGTACTAACCTTAAACGAATCAGTAATATCCCTAAGGGATTCTTTCCATGTGGGAATTGTAGTATCTGCAAGTATGCAAATAAAACAAAAAAAATCATCAGTATTAATCCAAAGGCTGAACATATTGTACATACCTTTATTAACTGTAATTCCAGTTATACAGTATATCTTCTGAGATGTGGATGCGGGAAGGGTTATGTGGGTCGCACCATTAGGCCCCTCAAAAAAAGAATTATGGAACATGTCCGTGCGATCAACAAGAGGGACCAATCCCACCCGGTTTCTAGGCATTTTTCATCGTGCCCACAGGGGACAATCAAGAACTTCTCCTTTTCAGGTATAGATCATATACATGCCCCAATCCGGGGAGGAGACAGATTGGGTATACTAAACAGAAAAGAAATGTACTGGATGTACAGTTTAGGCACTATGCAACCCTCTGGCATCAACATTGACTGGGAGCTGAAGCACTTCTTATAATTTTGTCTTCTATGCTCTAACATCTTCTACGGGATGTATATCCATTAGCTCTGCTTGATTTATATATATATATCCATATATATGTCCTCATTGTCCGAAATGTATTAATCGTATAATATATTTATTTTTCAAAATAAGCCACCTGATTATTATATATATTATTGGTTTATATAAATTTCATTATTACAACTATTATAGATTTACATATACATTTATCATTTTTTGTATAGTTATACACAGGTGACTGCATCATATATTATATATACCATTTTGTTATAAGGGTTTTTTTATCACCTTTTAATATTATCTGTAAAAACGTTTATTCATATTGAAGACATGACCAAATTTGTTCACTATTTTTTCTAATTATTTATAGTTTTAAAATAAAACATTTTTTTTTCCTTTAATATTCTCACATATTATTCCTATGTTTATACATTAGGTATACACATAGCCTATATTGGCACCAATATATTTATCTATATTTTATTAGAGTCTATCCAGTATTCATATAATATTGGATCACATAATTTTTGTATTGTTTATCATTTATGTATGTCTTTATGATATTTATATGTTTGACACATTGTTGCCATGATGTTTAATATTGGTCTTGTTCTTCTTTTTGTTTTGTTTTCACTGTTATTTGTTGCAATCTCTTTGGCTCTCACAGTCTCACACTATGTTTAATGTCATATTAACATCTTTTAACATTGACCCTTGCCTCAGCTTTTAAACACAGCTGTGTGCATAATCAATCAATTAGACTACCATCTATCTCATTGGATTCGAAATAGGGCGTATATCCTAGGGACTACTATATAGTCTGACACTGTGAGAGCCTCAGTACTCTTTGATAAAGCGCCTCCACGGCGGGAAACGCGTCAGAGTTTTAATCTTGTGTGTTTGTTTTTTTGGCCATTATGCCCAATAAATAATCTTTAAACATAATTTTTTTTTGCCCCAGTCTTTAATTTAATTTTTGGCAGTGCTCCGCTTTTTTCTTTTTTTGATTACTAAATAATACAGGTCATATAGAAATGTGATAATTTTATATTCGAAGAAGACGCAACGTTATATTTTTGTAATACTGAATACTGTAAATCTGCCATTTTACAATTACTGCGCGCGCACACACAGACTTGCAGAGAATGTACGGCTGTGCTGACTGTAATGTAGGTTGAATTGCTATTAGGCTTTTAAGACAACAGCTCGCGAACGCCCACCTGTGTTTTTAGACGGTATTGCAGTATAGCAGACAGCGCTAAAAATCCGTGCGCTAACATACCGGAAACCGCGCTGGAAAAAAAAAAACGACCGCATTTGGCCGCGGTTGTCAGAGCGACACTACTATGGCCGCATTAGGATAAAGGCGGTCGCAGCTGTAACTACAGTCAGGGTTTTTAGACATGTACGGTGTACACATGGTGTCCAGTCAGCAATTGTGCAAGGATACTGTAGGAATGTAGAAAAAAGCACACAGCTTTGAGTTTTAAACAGTTTTTATTATACAACGCCTAAATTTGATAACGTCTTCAAGGTCGAATCACAATGGAAAACTGTGGTACTGTAAACTTGGTTTTAATCTGGTTTTTAAACACCTGAAAATTGACACAGTAGCACAGACAGAACTGTACACATTACAATTCAATAATTTCTGCCACCTGGTGGATACGCAAAGAATTGCACCCAAAGAAATCCGAAACCATTAAATTAAAACAGATCAATCGTGGAAACCGCAGGTGCCTGGCGGTGTGAAGGCAGCGTGAACACTGGAATGCGGCATAAATACTGTGTGAAATACTGCAGAGCACACAAATAATGATTTGTGATTTGTTCGAATAACGGCCCCTGCATCTGTATCAACAATTCTGCCCTGGTTTACTTTGTGTCCCTTCTATAACATATGTGTCTGCTGCACAGTTGAAGTGTTTCCCTCCTTATCGGCGTGTTAGTGAGAGAGCATATCGGGGAGACGGTACGCATCCCCTGCACAGCGGAAGTGATTTTCATTCCTGTGGGCGTCTGCGAGAGACCCTATTGTCAGAGCAGCTCCAGCGCTGCTGCTTCCTCATTGGTCCTAAGTCATGAGCTCTGTGACCTCAAATAGATGCTGTTGGGTCACGTACCTTATGCCCCCGAATTTAGCAAGGGGTGAAACTTGCGCGTTGGGGCTTGCATTTTAAATATACCTCCTGGCACCCACCAAGGCTTTTGCATCTGTTTCTTCTTCTGCTAAGGCTGCCAAACATTTCAAAATGGAGCTAGCTGAGAGTGATTGGGAGCTGCTGATTACCTTCTGGATAGCAATACAGGACTCATCAGCCTCTATTCTGAGCGTTTGGCTTAGGCCGAGTATTTTCATTCTATTTACATTGCTTATTCTGAGACTGTAATCTATCAGACCTTTTGCATATCTTGTGCTATTTATTCTGATAATATGTTTCCATCATATGTCAGCTGTTGATCCATCAGTCCTTTGACTGCTATGGTTATTAGTGTATCCACAATTTTATCAAATAGGGTGTGTTTATTACGTAGATCGGCCGGTCTCAGTTGTGTGAGGCTTATTGTTTGCTTATAGTATGATTTTGTATCTTATATTGCACATACACCTGATTCTACCTATTGTTCTACCTTAGCTTTTCCTGTAATTTCTAACCGTCCGGTTATTCTATTTTCCATATGGGATCTTTGATCCCATGTTGGAATAACTCAGGTTCATTATCTGCTTTGGTTACATAGGAATTTTCTCCTCACACATTTTTAGGCTGTTCATGTCTGTCAGGAGAGAGAGAGAGAGAGAGAGAGAGAGAGAGAGAGAGAGAGAGAGAGAGAGAGAGAGAGAGAGAGAGAGAGAGAGAGAGAGAGAGAGAGAGAGAGAGAGAGAGAGAGAGAGAGAGAGAGAGAGAGAGAGAGAGAGAGAGAGAGAGAGAGAGAGAGCTGAAGTTGGCATACTTTCCAATACCTATGTTTTATTGATATGCCCGTTACATGCACTGTATGCCATATGATATTTTTGTATTTTCACTATTCACATGTTAATCAAAGATTTTAAGTACTAATTTCAGAACCATGACTTTACTTGTTTAAAACAAGAAACAAAGAAGTCAAGAGCAACATCCAATGTGACAAAAATGCACAGTGAAATACATATATATCTCTTGAAAAATGGTAATTAGTTAACCCTTTGGCCATAGCGTAGAAGCCCGCGAGCCACTTTCCAGGCATAACCATAATATTGCATATCCTAACACTAACTGATTAAAATCCTTATTTACCTCTATAATTAGAAGAAGGATGGTCCTTGCATTGAACCTGTCCCAACCTGTCCCAACCAGCTGCATGAAAAGAAAACCTCTTTACTTGGACAGTGGGGAGGGGCGAGCTTTAAACCCTGGTTTGTCTATTTAAAAAATAATGAACAGTTACTCCCTATTACTATATGCATGAAAAGACATATATGCATTTAGAATTTAACATTTAAAAAGGATTAAACATACACTATGCAGAAATGTGTATGCATTTTAACAACACCAACAACAAATAAGTTACTGCAATTTTTTTTATTTTTTTTAACAACATTTGAGAGTGGATCATTGGCCTGTTGCCTATAGTCTCTTGAGACCGTCTTCTCCCTGTGCACCGTACGTTTGAATTAGTAGTACCCGACACTAGGGCTGATGTCTGTGGCAATGTTGATATTACAACAAAATATATTGTTTGCTGTGGCAAGGGTTCTGTTGGTTGAGTTGCAGTTGGTGGCTGTGGCAAGGGTTCTGTTGGTTTAGTTGCAGTTGGTGGCTGTGCCAAGGGTTCTGTTGGTTGTCTTGTAGTTGGTGGCTGTGTCAAGGGTGTACTTACTGGCATTAATTAATCATCGTGTGGGAACATTGCATTTTACATTTTTCCACTTTTCGTCTTTGTCTGTGGTACCAATCGTTTTGTAAATGTAGACGATAGCTGGCAAGAATATTTTGTGTCTAAATTTTTCTTCTGTGTTTTCTTTTGTTTTTTAGCAGCTGTGTCTGAAATTAGTGGTTCTGCATATGGTTCAATAACGGATGCCGGCAAGGGTTCACTGACCGTTGGAGAACATAATTGTAAGACTCTTCTGGAGACTCTTCATAATTGTTGGATGGTTAATGTTGTACAGATGTCTCAGGTGAAAACACAGCACAATCGAAGGATCCAACCTCTGATGAGGCAGGAAAGCGGATTTAAGGGGCTATTGCAGAGCTACTAATCTCATTTTGTTTTATTAAACTTTTAGCAATAGATTTGAGAGAGATATTTAGAAATTCAAACTGTACTGTATTCTGGAGAATTATTTGTTAAATATTTGTTATTTCAGATACCATTCTTTCATGAACACCCATTAGTTCTTGATAACGTACATTTGGTTTTGCAGTAACCGAGCTTCAGATTGTTGACTTGAGGACAAACTGTCATCTTGGGCAGTATCATGATGGGCGCTAGCAGGTTGATTAGGGAATAATCCTGGACTCTACATCCTTAACTAAAGACATACATGGTGAATTGTGAATTCCGGAGCCGTGTCAAGGAGATTGAATAGCTGTTTTGCAAAAAAGAGGACAACATAAATTTATTGTCACATGGAACATATCCTTAGCATCGTTTGATGTAAATATGCGTGTTGATTTAATTGTCTAACACATTCAATATTGACATTATTCATAATAAATTATGTTTGAAATAAAATCTAGGTGGACT
This sequence comes from Ascaphus truei, assembly GCF_040206685.1. Taxonomy (NCBI): domain Eukaryota; kingdom Metazoa; phylum Chordata; class Amphibia; order Anura; family Ascaphidae; genus Ascaphus; species Ascaphus truei. The sequence goes on from NC_134483.1 coordinate 236,045,018, forward strand.
CATTTACCAATATTGAAACTGTATCTATTGAGTGTGAATGTTGACAGCATGTAAAATTGGTGTTATATCATAAGTAATGCTGTTGATTGTACAACTGTAACGCGTAGCTCACCACAACCGAAGCGCGACCGCGGTGCTGAGGTAGGGAATTGATTAACGCCGACCCACAGCCACGCGGGTGTGCCTATGATGTAGATTGGTCATGCAAGCCAGGTCAGGATTATAGATGTGAGAAAAGTTGTAAGTACTTGCCAGGTCAGGTTTTTTATGTTCTTTTGCATTCCCGGCCACCAAAAAGTTCGAGAGATAAGATCTAGAGTCCTCTTGGTGCCAGGGTGTCCTACCGATTTGGAAGAATAACTCCACTCGAGGATCTTCTTACAGTACAGGGAAGTGAATAGACGGTCCTGTAGAGGCGAGATACCAGGGGGAATGTGACTTTGTTGACGGACAATGTGGCCGAAAGAATACATTTGGATTGGGGCAAAGAGTCCATCTGTGGTTTTGTAAGTTTCAATGCAGTGTAAGTTTCAGTGGTGTGTCCCTTTAACTCTGATCTCTGCTGCATGAGGTTTTTTTTTTTTGTTTTTTTTCTAAGTTGCTCAGACTGTTTGTAGGCAAAAAGCATATCAAAATTTTTTTACATCTCGGGTCCTTTTTAACTACAAAGACACCTCTCATCTCACTTCGGACACCATATGTAGACGGACGTTCACAGAGGTACACAATTGGAGACTTTTATAAGGTGAAATTATAATAAGGCTTTATTGTGCCTTTTCCTTTACATCAGGAAATCCATCCAAACACAGGGGGGGGGGAGACAAAGCTTCTATTCACTTGGGAGTATTTCTAGTGAAACACTATGCAATTTATTCACATCTCCCTTAGTCAAGCATGTCTCGCAGCCCCAAAACATATAGCATGAAATAAGCAGATATAAGCAGTCTCTTAATAATGAAAGACTTATCTGTTAGATGCTGTAGAGTAAGCTTCTCTGCTCTCCTGGAATCGTACCTGTGAATGCACAGAAAATCAGCATCCAGGTTTAGAAGTCTTATTTGGTGTCTTGCAATCAGCTATGCTGTGCAGAGCTCAAAACCGGTCAGCTCTAGAGATATGTGTTCTCTTGGTCAGTCTCTCCTGGGAGACTCAAGAACACTGCTCTGTCTCCGAAGTTCAGCTCTCATTCAGAGCTAAGGAGTCACTTCCTGTCTCAACAGAAAGGCTTTTGTAAGCAATCTAAATCAGGCAGGTGGTGTTTATTAATTGACTACCAGCAGTTAACCACCACACTGCTAGATTAAAGGCACATTACTTGAACAGGGATTACTCCCGTGTTACACTTAGATACCATCGCTGCTGTCACATACAGTATTGGCATTTTCCTATCATGCGTTTGAGACTTGTGGAAATGGTTTCTGATTCTTTCTGAACAACACAAATGTCAAACCGTTCAATAGGGTCATGCCACACCATTCGAGATAGCAGCAATTTTACCAAAGCTACCTGAATAAGCCCTTATACTGTAAGTACAGATGGGGGAATTATTTGTCCAAATCTGCAATTGCAAATATTCAATAATTAGCCCCAAAAGTTTGGTTCGCTTAACTTGAACTTTAAAAAGATTTAAACTCCACTGTTTTAAACTTTGTCGGGAACCTGAAATATAGTAAGCTATATAAGAAAGTTGGGGCTATAAAAAAGTACTGAAGCTCTCTCTCTCAGTCAGAGAAGTTTAAAATGTCATGGCAAAAGGCAGAATTGAATGTCTTTGCCCACATTTTTAATAGCAATAATATATTAATCTTGCGGGTTTGTGAAGAAATTGAAAGATTCAAATAAAAATACGTGGGTCAAATGTTGACACAATCACTCATCTCTATTTATGAGTATGTCCTTCATCCAAAAAGGATGCTCAGCAAGAAAAACTTTTTGAAACATAGAATTTGCTGTAAGAATACCCAGGAAGATACTGTTGAAATACAAAGTGAAAATAAACACTGACCGTGACCCCATGGTCATCATCTACAACAAAATATCATTATCACTGAACTACATCATTAACGACATGCAACCAATGCTCACTGAGATGATAAATATATTAATTGAAGCACCCATCCCACTCCATTCCTCTGTAAGATATGATAACACTGACCCAGCGTTGTCGCAAGGAAAAACCCACTGACTTTAATCGGTTCTATCATAGATTAGAATGAGGGCCGTAACCTATAAATATCCATCCAATCTTTCTCAACTAACCTACTGAAAGAATTAAAAAAGGATGCACAGAACAAATACAATGCTTTTTATGATGCAAAGGTGTATTTTGGTTAAAGCCAAGTTTTACATGTACCCTTTCAGAAGACTTTTCAGTTCAATAAGGCACATAGACTTTGATATTATTTTATATTCCAGAATTAAGCAGGTTAGATAACAATCCAGGTCATTTTTATATGTGGCCATAAGCGATATTACATATATTTTACATCTAATACCATAAATTAAAAACAATTTATATACCTATGAATCAAATTAATGCAAAATGACATTTCCTAACAATTTCAACTTACTGTATTGTACCAACTATCACATTCGTTAAACATTCTAATATTATTAATAGGATAATAAAGTGCCTGCCATTTTATCTACATTATATTGTTTTATTAAGTAAAAATAGATTCCTATATTAGTTTCCCGTAAAGTTTAAAATTAAGTGTGACAAAGAAAAATGTTGTAAAACATAAATCATGTTCAATGTAATCTTATATTTAACCCAACTTATGTCCAAGTTCCATTAAAGGCCATAATTTAGAAAAAGCTAATACTGAGATTGTTTATAAAGTTTCTGTATGTGTATCTGGTTAATTATCCTAAAAGGAATATAAAGTTATCTTCAGCACATGAATAAGGAAAAGAAAAAACTAAACCCAGAGAAAACAAACACTTTAAAATATGCAACAAATATTTGAATGTAATATCCCCTTATATTTCCTTTATATAGTCTGAATTTGAGGATCTTATACTGCATTTGGTTTCCATGTAATATTTTGATTACAATGACATTATCATTAAATAATGATCTGGCAAGAAAATGTCTTGACACAGGAGATGTGAGGGGGGAGTTGAGTGGGACAAGAGGGTGAATGTGAAGGCATTTCTACAGTATCAGTAAAAAAAACACTATAACTATTTTATGTCTGGTGATCTATATGTTATCTGGGAATAGTGCAAATGTGTATGTATAAATATTGCATATGCACTCATTGGTGTATGTGATCTATTATATGTTATTATGTATGTGTTGTTGGCCCTGGTATTACCTATAGGGACAGGGATTAGTTATATATATTGGTAGCTTTGTCAGTATTAAGGCATCCTGGCCTCTTGTGACCTGTGCCCGCATTGCCGTGACAACGCTGGGACGCTAGAGGTCTTATTGTGCGTATGAGCAGCATCACGTGGCATGGCTGCAAATGAGCAGTTGGAATTATTGTTGTACAGGGTCTGGTAGCGCCCCCATGCTTGGGGCGCATGAGTGGCACTGGGAAGCGATGGAATAGGAACTTCTTGAATACTTGTATTTCAAAGAAAGCGGTGCGTTCCACGGCTGGGCTGCGGGTCACAGGCATCACACACACGCGGTTTCACGGACTTTGTGAGGACCCACACGGGTGAGTGGAATATTTTGATTGATTAGCTTGGGCATATATGTTGTGTCACTGGCACTCAGTCACTGCACATCCCTGAGGAAGGTCACATCTTGCTGACCGAAACGTTGGATGCAGTGATGTGTATTTCTTATGTGAATACAGTTCTTTTGTACTTACCTGGCTGTGTGCTGTCTCTTTTCCCCGGACTAACATCTGGTAAATATTCATTTTATGTGTGCATATGGGATAAGCATCAGTGGATCAATAGTTTACAGTGTGCCAACTGCCCTTGTTTATATATATATATTTATATAGTGAATACTATACCATCAGTGGTGATCATAAAAATGAAGACAGCACTCAGTAGTAAGGTCCAAAAAACAACTGTATTCAGCAATATGTCACAAAAATCCAGCGTTTTGATCCACCAAATGCGATCTTTCTCGGGGGGGGACAAAGGACCTATGACAGTAAAAACCCTTTTACAGGCATACCCCGCATTAACGTACACAATGGGCCACTACCTTTTCCCCACTTATCGATGTATGAACTGTAGTGCAATCGTCATATACGTGCATTACTGATGTAAATAAGACATTTGTAACAGGCTCTATAGTCTCCCCACTTGCGCACAGCTTCGGTACAAGTAGGGAGCCGGTATTGCTGTTCAGGATGTGCTGACCGGCGCATGTGCGAGCTACCGTTTGTCTTTTGGGCGATATGTCCTTACTCGCGAGTGCACTTAAAGTGAGTGTCCTTAAACCGGGGTATGCCTGTGTACACTAACCCAAGTGCCAGACACACCCATAAATCATTCAATTAAATCATAAAACTAGTGAAAATTCAGGTGAATCCACTGATTGTGTTAAATGTCCATCAGGTATTTCAAAGTGCCTGCAGCTGATTGTGGGCGTGCGCTGTAGTCCCGTTCCTGCTGACTGAGTGCGCTGGCTTCCCGGTTATCATGATAATCCCTGTGCACATGCGCAGTGCAACTGTCAGTGTCCTGCAGTTGCCGCTCGAGCAGACACAAGCAGCAAGGATGTAGAGGAGCACAGCAGCGTTTCTTGGCAATATACTAGCTAGTGGATCGCCAAAATGAGGGTAACTCCAAACAGGGATAGGTATTAAAAAGGTACTTTAAAAGGGTACTTTAACCTTGAGAAAGTCCTTTACGGACGAAACGCGTAGGTGCGTTCCTACCATTGTTTTTTTGCACTGACCATTAAAGTACCCTTTTAATACCTATCCCTGTTTGGAGTTACCCTCATTTTGGCGATCCACTAGCTGGTATATTGCCAAGAAATGCTGCTGTGCTCCTCTACATCCTTGCTGCTTGTGTTTACCCTGAGAGGACTGCACGCTGGAACGGATCCACCCATCAAGGACACCACTAAGGAAGGTAAAGGGCCTTGGCCCATTATACTATTACCCTCCAGTGCTGGACTGATTGAGTTATTTCCCCAGGGTGTAGTACACCATTATTGGGAGACCTATTTTGGGGTACCCGCGTGGGACCACCAGGCCTCTGGTTTCTCACCCTGGGATGTTATGGATTATACTCTATGTCCTTGAACTTGAATCCATTATGGTATTTGGAATTATCACTATATCAATGAGCCATCTATGGTGATGCACCAAAACACCACTTATCTATCTACGAGCCGCTCGAGCAGACAGTTGTGTGTGCGGTAAGCCGGAGTAAAAGTATGTCCCAAGGCTGCTGTAAGAAGGTGGAATCTCCCTTGATGTCTTAACAGCCCAGTAGCTGTTGTGGTATGTGGATCGTAATGTAGCTGAAAACCGGGGGATCATGCAGCTGACGGAGGGACTGCTCACGTGACCACTAGTCAGAGGAGTATGCATCTGGGTAACCATAGCAACCATTCAGCCAGCGGTGTCAGTGTCCAGAGTCTGCTGCAGAAAAGCTGTGTACAGTAACTGTCTACCGATGTGGGTTGCTTTGGAGTGGAGGGGTTAAAGGCTCCACATAGCTTCTGAGCTGCCTGGCCTGCTAGTGATATATCATTGGCAGTTTCAAGAGCCAAAGATTATATGTAGCGATGCCGGTGAAATGGAGTTCAATCCTGTGTTACTGAAAGAGTGAAGTTGGAGACTTGGTGAATCTGGAGACCGCTCAGACAGAGGTGGCAAGGGTCAGTGCAACATCATCCCATAAGGGCAACAATAGATCCTCAGCATAGGTAGAGGGTAAAACCAATAAAGACCGGATGGTCCTGTTAGACCTTTGATGAACAAAATATGTGTCCTGATGTTATTCAATAGCAGACTGTGTGGAAAATTCACTAAGACAACACCCAAATAGTGGGGGTGCAGGAAGTGGTAGACAGGGGGAAATGCAAAACCAAATGGGGGGTCAGGGGGGGGGTTGGCGTAAGATGAAATGCGGATAGATGACCATAGCAGAAAAATGGACCAATTTCCTTAGCAAAATATGCCGTTGAGTGTATAGTACCAGTGTAGTGTTCCTGGTATATTGGTGTGAGGCACCCAGAGAAGGGCACTTTGGTGCCATGTAGACATGGCCGCAGGGAGACCAATATGGCTGAGACATGGTTTAGAGGAAGAACCTCAGGTCAAGGTCTTCGTTGATGTCCCTTGGTGTGATAGTGTCCAGCTGGTGAATCATCTTGGCTTCCAACTGTAGAAGTAGTCTGTGTCTGTTGCTGCCTCTGTGTGGAACACGTGCTTGGGCAATTGGCATGCAGCGGAATGTTGCAAGACCATGCAGCTTTTGTTTAAAGTGCCTGGCCACCGGGAGATGCTTGAGTTCATCTTGGCTTGAGGCTTCAGCTAAAGCTTTATGGATTGTTGATCTGTGGACCGCTATTCTCTCTTTGAGCATTCTTGATGTTTTGCCCACATAATGTAGTCTGCAAGGGCATTTGATAATATATACCACAAATCTGGACTCACAGTTTGAGAAATCCGCAATGTTAATCTTGTAGCCCTTCTGTGGATGGGTGAAAAACTTGCCCAAAATTAGGAATTAGCAATTTACGCAGCCTGTGCATTTGTGTACTCTTGGTGCCTTTGTTAGCCAGATGGCTTTATTGGGCAGTTATTGTCTTTGGTGTAAGTTGCTCCTCTCTGGATGGTAGCCTGGCTTTCGCCAGTGCTTCTTGTATTTCTTCTTGACCATAGCCACTCTTGCGGAAGCGTGCTGCCATCTTTAGGAGTGCGTCCTCCACTTCTGTTGTATTGCTGATTATTCTCCTAACCCGTAGCATTTGCAAGAAGGGTAAGCCCCTTTTCAATGGTGGTGGATGATGACTGCAGGCTTGCAGTAGTGTATTTTTATCCATTGTCTTGGTGTGTATCCATGTGCATAGTTTGCTGTCTTCTTTGAATACTGTAGTGTCAAGGAAAACGATTTATGTCCTGCTATGGTTGCAGGTGAAACGTATTGTTGAAGGTATGCGGTTAAAGTAGGATACAAATCCCAGGAGGTCCTCCTAACTCCCTCCCCACAGGAGAAACATATAGTTGATGAATCGTGAGTAGTGCATTATGGATTGCACATGGGGGTATCGTGTAGTAGATGTGTGTTTTTATAAATGTTCATAAAAAAGTTTGCATAGGATGGTGCCATATTGGAACTCATGGCTGTACCCATTAGCTGTAGGCAATATGTCCTTTCAAAGCGGAAGAATTTCTTGTGCAAGATGAGTTCTATGAGGACCATGAGGAATTCCATAGGGGGTCCCATAGTGTGTTCAGAGCTGCTGAAATGAGCTCTGATAGCTTCCATGCCATCCTGGTGTGGGATGTTGATATATAGACTCGTAACGTCCATAGTCACCAGGATCATGTCAGTGGTATCCATGGGTAGTCTTGCCAACTTGGTGATGAAATCAGTAGTGTCCCTGATGTATGAAGTAATCTTGATGACCAGAGATTGTAGATAAAAGTCAACCAGTTGTGACAGAGGGTGGCATAGTGACCATCTAGCCAATATGATTGGTCGGCCTGGGGGCTCTGTCATGGATTTGTGGATCTTGGGTTGGGAGTACAGGACTGTCATCACTGGATACTCAATAGTGATAAATTTGGCCGTGTCCTCGGTGATCCAGGCGTTATTGAGCCCCAATGTGATAATGGAGTCAATCTCTCGTTTAAATGCCTGTGTGGGATCAGCCCCAGGTTTTTTTAATGCATCCTGTTGTTGGGTTAGGTAAGTATTTCTTGTTTGTAGTAGGTATAAAACAATATTACTATGCCCCCACCTTTGTCTGCTGCCTTTATAATTATCTCCTTGTTCTCTTTAAGGGATTTGAGTGCCTGTTTCTCCTCCGTGGAGAAGTTGAGGTAACTGGTTTTGTAGCTGGTGATCTGTTTCCTGGTGTCCATTTCAATGAGCCCCAAAATGTAGAGATATTATGGTTGACCACCAATAGATCAAATGTGCTCCTTGGTTTGAATTTCCTGTTGTCACTGGAGTCTCTAGTGAACCCCGCTGGACTATTGGACTCTCCAGTGTGGCTGAAGAAATCCCTTAGTCTGAGTTGGCGGTTGAGTTTGAATAAGTCCACCTCCTAGTCAAAGGCTTGTTGGGAGTTAGTGGGGACAAAGGAGAGGCCATTATTGAGAACGGAGGTCTCTGCGGGCTTCCATGTGTGGGTAGTTTAGTTGAAGATAACTACTTCCCCTGTTTTGGCTTCGCTCCCCCGGCCATCTGGTTTCTGGTCTGTCTGGGTTGTAGCCTTTGGATTCCAGCCACTCCTCCTGGTTGGATCCCCGGCATCTGTGGCAGGTAAGGGTTTTTTTTGGCCCCTGTGCCCTGTCCTTAAAAAGGATCCACTCCAGGGTGTTCCTGAGAATCCGAGAGGTCCGTGTCGCTGGTGTTATAGCTAGTCCCCACAAAGGCTGCTTTCCTTCATCTGAAGAAATTTCTCCGCTGGCCCACCCGGTTTTGTGTGCTATCACTCAGGCCCAGTAGCCATTTTTAGACTTTTCTGTCCTTATAGTCTGTGACAACTTGCTTCAGTTTTTCCCGTTTATACTTGATGAAGTTCTCGCGGTTCTGGTCAACGGCATTCTGGATTTTGTCCATCAAGTTTGTGGAGGTATCTGCCTCCAGGGTTTGTCCATGTTTCTCTGTGATGTCCTTCCTGATTTTAGTGAGTTCCTTGGTAGATTGATCTATGACCAAGATGGTCAAGTCAAAGGAGCATTTGTTCAAGATAGCGCCCTATGGTGGGCTGATTCTTGATTCAGAAGCCCCGTGGTAGGAGCATCTCCTTATGGTAAGCGACAGTGTGGCCGCATGTAGGTAGAAATCAACCTCCTTCTTCTTGAGTTTGATCAGGTCATTGTATATATCTGATGTTTTTTCAGGCCCAAACACTGCATCTACAGAGTCCGTATATCTGATTCTGGCTATGTCAGCGTCAGAATAGCCCAATGTCACGTCAGAGTCAGTCCTTGTTAATACAAACAATCTGGTATAGTGGTATCAAGATGAAGCGACTGCCCGAGGATTCGTCATGCAATCCCAGTCGAAATGTAAGTAGGTAGGGTGCTCAATACATAGAACAAATGTATGAGAAGGCAGTCACTGGCACTCCAATAGCAATAGGTATCAGTCCGGTGCTAATGTCCATAAATGCAAATAGTGAATACTTTACCATCAGTGGTGATAATAAAAATGAAGACAACACCCAGTAGTAAGGTCCAAAAAAAACTGTATTCAGCAGTAAGTCACACAAATCCAACGTTTCGATCCATCAAATGGGATCTTTCTCAGGAGGGGTGTGCTAAGGACCTATGACAGTGAAACCCCTTATATACCCTAACCCAAGTGCCCGACACAACCATCAACCATTCAATTAAATCATAAAATGTGCGAACTTCCAGGTGAGTCCACTGATTGTGTTAAATGTCCATCAGGTGTCTTAAAGTGCCTGCAGCTGATTGTGGGAGTGCGCTATAGTCCCATTCCTGCTGACTGAGTGTGCTGGCTTCCCGTTACCATGGTAATCCCTGTGCACATGCGCAGTGCATTTGTCAGTGTATTGTATTGTATTGTATGTCTTTATTTATATAGCGCCATAAATGTACATAGCGCTTCACAGTAGTAATACATGTCATATAAATAACAAATAATATAAACAGATCATGGGAATAAGTGCTTCAGACATACTGTAAAAGTAACATTAAGGAAGGAGTCCCTGCTCCGAAGAGCTTACAATCTAATTGGTAGGTAGGGAGAACGTACAGAGACAGTAGGAGGGAATACTAGTAAGTGCGTCTGCAGGGGGCCAAGCTTTATGTGTCATGTGTCCATGATTATCCAGTGCTACTCATATGCTTCTTTAAGCAGATGTGTCATAAGGTGTGTCTTAAAGGTGGATAGCGAGGGGGCTAGTCGGGTATTGAGGGGAAGGGCATTCCAGAGGTGTGGGGCAGAAAGTGAGAAAGGTTTAAGGCGGGAGAGAGCTTTAGATACAAAGGGGGTAGAAAGAAGACATCCTTGAGAAGAACGCAAGAGTCGTGATGGTGCATAGCGAGAAATTAGGGCTGAGATGTAAGGAGGGGCAGAAGAATGTAAAGCTTTAAAAGTGAGCACGAGAATTGAGTGTGAGATACGTGATTTAATCGGAAGCCAGGAGAGGGATTTCAGGAGGGGAGATGCGGAGACAGATTTAGGAAAGAGTAGAGTGATTCTGGCAGCAGCGTTTAGGATAGATTGTAGGGGAGACAGGTGAGAGGTAGGAAGGCCGGACAGCAGGAGGTTGCAGTAATCGAGACGTGAGAGAATGAGGGCCTGAGTCAGAGTTTTAGCAGTTGAGTAACAGAGGCAAGGGTGTATCTTTGTGATATTGCGGAGGAAAAAGCGACAAGTTTTAGAAACGTTTTGAATATGAGAGGAGAATGAGAGAGAGGAATCAAGTGTGACCCCTAGGCAGCGTGCTTGGGCTACTGGGTGAATGATCGTATTTCCAATAGCAATGTGGAAGGAGGTAGTAGGGCCAGGTTTGGGAGGAAGTATAAGGAGCTCTGTTTTTGCCATGTTAAGTTTCAGTCGGTGGATGGCCATCAAGGATGATATTCCAGAGAGGCATTCAGAAAATTTGGTCTGTATAGCAGGTGTAAGGTCAGGGGTTGAAATGTAAATTTGTGTGTCGTCAGCATAGAGGTGATATTTAAACCCAAAAGATGTGATTAGGTCACCTAGAGAGAGTGTGTAGAGAGAAAAGAGAAGGGGTCCCAGGACAGATCCCTGGGGTACCCCCACAGAGAGATCAATAGAGGAGGAGGAGGTATTAGCAAAAGAGACACTGAAGGTACGATGGGAGAGGTAAGAGGAGATCCAGGATAAAGCTTTGTTCCGAATACCAAGAGTATGGAGAATGTGAAGGAGAAGAGGGTGGTCCACGGTGTCAAATGCTGCAGAGAGGTCGAGTAATATGATCAGAGTGTAATGACCTCTGTCTTTGGCAGCGTGGAGGTCGTCAGTTATTTTAGTGAGGGCTGTTTCAGTAGAGTGAGCAGTGCGGAAGCCAGATTGTAGAGGGTCTAGGACAGAATAGGTGTTGAGAAAGTGTAGCAATCGAGAGAATACAAGATGTTCAAGGAGTTTGGAGGCAAAATGCAGGAGGGAGACAGGTCGATAGTTAGAAGACAGGTAGGGTCAAGCTTGCTGTTTTTGAGTAATGGTATAACGGTTGCATGCTTGAAGGATGAAGGAAAGGTACCAGAGTAGAGGGAAGAGTTAAAGATCTGTGTGAGTATAGGGATTATAGAAGGAGCAAGAGGTTTTAGGAGATGGGAGGGAATGGGATCAAGAGGGCAAGTGGTAGAGGGAGAAGAGGAGATCAGCAGTGATACATCCTCCTCCGAGATAGCAGAAAAGGAGTCAAGAAAGGCAGGAGGAGAGTTGGGAAGCATTGTGGGATGGGAGGAGGCAACAGAGGGGATGTTCTGCCTTATGGACTCTACAGTACCTTTTCCTTAAAAAAGTCAGCAAAGTACTGAGGTGAGATGGAGGAAGAAGAGGAGGCAGCTGAGGGTGGTCTGAGTAGAGAGTCAAAGACAGAAAAGAGACGGCGGGGATAGACTTGTGTGTGTGTATTTGTGATGAAAAGTAGGTTTGTTTAGCCTGAAAGAGGGCAGAGTTGAAAAAGGATAGCATAAATTTGTAGTGAATGAAGTCAGCGAGCGTATGAGATTTCCTCCAGAGGCGTTCAGAGGAACGAGTGGAGGAATGCAGCATGCAGTTGCCGCTCGAGCAGACAGCTGTGTGCGGTGAGCCGGAGTAAAATATATATATAATATATATATATAATATATATATAAAATGATGTATGTACGTGTGTATGGGCAGTATATATATATACTTTGTTAAGTTATGGTGGGTAAAAAAAGTGACAAAAACCCTCTACAGCAAAGCATACTGCCCAAACATACCCTGGTATCCCGGTATCATCTATTTATTTTTTGATTATTGAAGCTCGGCTAACACGGTACTGATACCTCTACATGTATATATGTACCGTGTTAGTCGAGCTTCAATATTCAAAAAATAAATAGATTATACCGTTCTGTGGCTAACGCAATGCTTTTATTTGTGCGAGCTTTCGAGATAAACTGATCTCTTCTTCCGGCGATGTTACAATGTAACATCGCCGGAAGAAGAGATCAGTGTATCTCGAAAGCTCGCACAAATAAAAGCATTTCGTTAGCCACAGAACGGTATCATCTATTTATTTTTTTATTTTATATATACTGCACCGACACACTTTATTCGAGCAAATACCCAGTATGTACCTGGCAGATACCTGGAATGCGCCGCTCCTCACCTCTGACAAGCCCCGTTGTGTTTGCCTTCCCAGCCTGGGTTCATGCCTGGCTGACGGGCGGCTAATCTGTTAAATGATAATGATTAGGATTTAATAGGCTGCAATGCTTCGCGTGTCTACCAGATGGCATAAATTCATGAATTGTAATGCAGTATATATATATATACTGTGCAGTATTGCAGCCAGCGGGAATAAAATGCTTCAATCCCTGCTTGGAAAATACCTCAATGCACTCGGGCAGAAAACAGTCACAAACCTCAATACACCCGGGTATACCCGAATTCGTGGGACTAGCCGAGCTCGAATAAAGTGTGTCGCCAGTGTATATATATATATATATATATATATATATATATATATGCAAATATAACTGTAGGCTCATCTGCATGTCTTAGGCAGGTCTGCAACCCCGCCTTTCCCCATTATCACCCAGCATACAGCACTTCCACTGCAGCAAGGGATTCTGGGAAATGACATGCAAATGAGCACACAGTGTCACTTTTTGCCTCAATAACCATTTTTAACATGGTTCCCTATAGGCTTAAGCTTGCTGCATATATATATACAGTATATATATATATATATATATATATATATATATATATATATATATATATAATGATGTATGTATATATGTCTGTCTGTTTATATAGGGTGTGTTTGTTGGGCAGTATGCTTTGCTGTAGAGGGTTTTTGTCACTTTTTTTACCCACCATAACTTAATAAATATATAACTTAACTCAGTATTATGGTTTAGCCTATCCCATAGCCTCTCTTGCATTCCCAGTAAAATCAACCCCACACTGATGAGACCCATCAAGGTCGAAACGGCTGTCTGTGGGTGGTTTTCTGGGTATGCACCTTAACCCTGGCTGTGCTCAAAGCTGTGACCATGCAGCAAGCTTAAGCCTATAGGGAATCATGTTAAAAATGGTTATTGAGGCAAAAATTGACACTGTGTGCTCATTTTCATGTCATTTCCCAGAATCCCTTGCTGCAGTGGAAGTGCTGTATGCTGGGTGATAATGATGAAAGCCGGGGTTGCAGACCTGCCTAAGACATGCAGATGAGCATACAGCTATATTTGCATATATATATATATATATATATATATATATATATATATATATATATATATATATATATTGTGATGCCATCGCTGTCCTCTAGGGGCTGAATGGGGAAGCTATTGGACTTTTTCACCACAAAGAGTTAATTTAATCCTCCTTGGAAAGGCTATTCAGGTGATAACTAATGAAGCTACTCAACCTGTTCTGAATAGTCAGGAAGTGCTTTAAAGGCTGGAAGCTGCAAGGCACAGAGAGACAGTTTATCCCAGAGAAGGGATGAGACAGAGGAGCTCCCCAGCTAATGGAGGCTGGTAAAAGAAGTCTGAGAGACACTGCTGAGAGAGCTGAAGCAGTCACATCGCAGGTTGGACTTACATATAAGCCAAACCCTTATTTTCGGTATACAGAGACTTTATGTGCGTAGCAATAATATCTGTTTGGGGGTGGAATGAGCTTAGCTATCCACCCGGGTTAGTAAGGGTTGCTGCTGAAATGTGTAGTTAGCTTTCCTAATGGAAATAGGATTTGATTTTATTATTTGTTTTTTCTCAAAGTGACGGTGGGCCTATTCATATTATTTATCCCTGTAAATAAACCCCTGCTTAGAAAGTACAGTGTTTCCTGCCTCATTTGGGACAAAAGAGACTGCAATGTGTTGTCGGCATCACAATATGGTGGAGTTTAATGCGGGCAGTCCCTAAGGCACCAAGCAGCGGAAACTGTGGGTTTGAACATAAATGCGGGGATTTAAAATGGCCACCCAACTGAAGTAAAAAGCAAGCAAAGCCTGTCCCACTATGAGTGATCAACTGTGCTTACAGCATGCACAGAGGATGTGTGAAGTGTTGATGCAATAGCATCCATAGATCAGAAGATTTGTTAAGGTGCTGAACTCAAGCAGAGGAAAAAAAAAACATTTTTTTTCTGAAGAAAGTGTAAAGTCTGCCGGTCGGGTATGAAAAGGATTGCAGTGCTGTATGTAACGTTGATGCTTTTTGCTGAAGCGAGTGAATTTGCAGCTAGCAAGTGCTGTGTGTAAATGAAATAACGCCTCCAGTAGATCAAGGTGAAGAATTCACCTGAAGGTAGAAAATGGAGGAAACAATGTGTTTTATGTGTAATATGCCTGGCCACACAAAACAATGTCCTTTCAGAAATGGGTATCCTGGCGTTATCCCACAAAAGGAGCTGCACCAGAGATGTTTATGGTGTGAAAAGCTGAACCATACCAAAGACTGTCCCTTCAGGCAGGATGACGATGACGATGATGATGATGACGGTGATGATGAGAGAGAATGTGTGCCCAGTATTGCTACCTTAAAGCAGAAGTTACAGCCCAGAGTGTTTGGCGCAATAGTCACGGGAACGACGGCACGCCTAGAGATGACAGAGGCTGCCGCTACCACCGTGTGCAGAGAGCCGAGCGAACCAGAGAGAACAAGTCCTGACTGGAGACAATGCTATGAGATGTCCCAGAAAGATGTGCAGAACTTCATCACAGTCTTAGAAATTTCTCATCAAGAGGCTCGCGCGCTCAAAACAGAGCTGGAACTCTCACGCCATGAGGTCTCTGAATTGAAGGATTCTGAGGAAGAGATCCTTATTCGTTTAGAAAAGGTAAAAAGAGCAAATACAAGCCTGGGACAGAAAAATTCAGACTTGACTGACCAGATCAGTAAAGATGCTAAGAAGCTTCACCAAGCAGGGAAAGTGGAGAAGCAATTGATCCAGGAAAAGCTAGAGTTGCAGGAAGCACTGCAGAATGCAGAGAGGATGCAACATGTCTCCCTGGAGCAGCACAATCAAGCAGCGCATCTATGGCAGAGCCAGCTGCAAGAGCAACATGCAAGTCTGCAAGCAGCCAAGGAGAAGCAGCGAGTGCTACAGGAACGGCTGAGTATCCAGTATGTCCCCACAGACGAGCATGAGGAGCTGAGGGCCACGCTGTACGCCACAAGAGCATCGCTAGGGGCGGAGCTTGAAAGCCAGGTGATTCTGTATGAGAGGAAGCGTGAGAAGGTCCAGAGACTGGAGCAACAACTGGAGGAGCAGAGAGGCAGCTCCATCTCCATGAGTCAGTATTTCTTTACCGCGCAAGTGTATCAGTTTGAATTAACATGAATGGAGAGCCCACAGTATATACATGTATTAATCTCCATTCATGTTAATTCACACTGATACAAATACACACTCTTTCATCACTTGCTTTCAGGAACCTTTTGACACCTCCAGCCATAAAACACATCCACACCGGGGGAAGGACCAACACAGATAACATTCCAATAGACACTGTTTATAGTATAGCTTTTGCTTGCTTCATTCATTGTAACATCGCCGGAAGAATGTGTACATTACCGGTAAAGAAAGACTGCACTCAAATCCAGTATACCACAAAAATCTGTATTAGTCATATGGTCAAAATTAGGCCGCCCAATCCGACGTTTCAGTCCCGGAACGGGACCTTTCTAAAGGGGGGTGCAAAGACAAACTGACAAACAAACATATATATACCCTCACCACATGTGCCAAACACACCTGTGCACAATTACCTGGACTCTGGAAACCCGCGAAAATCAGTCACTGGTGTACTAAACCGGAGCCGCCATCTTGGAGGGGGTCTGGTTAAACTTCATACTATCATAACAGCCTACACATCCAGAGCATATTTGAGTCACTTTGGAGACCGCGCATGCGCAATGCGATGATCAGTCCGACAGCCCTACAATCTGAATACAACAGTTAGTCCAAAACAAATGCCCATAGTCACTCACATACCTCCCCTTCTCAGTAATCACTTAAAATAAGGTCTCCACATACATCCCCTGCAACAGCCGCTCGAGCGCTACCGGAGCTGTCACCATTCCGCTCATGCGCATAACCCCTTGATCAGGAGATTCTGCAGCTCAAGTTACAGTAAGCATGCACTGTCTAAACCCCTTCACTACCATCCTCACTAGAAGCATTTGGGAGCCATGGTGAACCCCTGCGCAGGCGTGATACTGGTCATACCATTTCTACCATAAGACAGCATATGAGGCAATCTATATAGAGCTACCAAAATTGTTAGTGAGTGGACATAGTTATAACATAATCCGGTTAATATTTGAATTACCAGACCTATCCTTAAGGGACATATAACCATACAAACTCAATGATATAAGCACATAAGTCACTACTACCTAATATCCATATGAGGGACCCCCAATTAGGCACTACTTAGCTCAATGCCCAAGCAAGTCCACTTATTCATACGTGTACAGGTACCATCACTATATGTTCTAAATGCTGCCTATTTATAGATAAAACTACAGGCCAAAGACTCGTACATTGTCTCCAGTGAATGTCAGGAGCAGCACCCCCACTGTCAGTATGCGGATTCCCCAAACCACTAATGTGTACATAATAAATCGTAAAACACAAAGAGGTACAAACATCCATACTAACACAATAAAGGATAAGGGATGTGAACACAAGAGGGACATACATATATACATATAAAGGAATATAAAACCAACCGAGTCAAGCCGTGTCTGATAGATATACTTGTAAAAATCCTTATAAGGAAACCATATACCCCAGAGCAAGTACACAGTGAGAAAGAGATATAGAAGGTGAGATTATTCAGATGTTATATATAGCAACAGACCACATCTCATCCCCTGACATGCAATAAAGTCCAGCAAAACAAATGATTACTTGACCCAGGAACAAATTACAGAAAGCACCCCAAATTGAGGTCCTCATTAAGACCCTTTGGGGTCATAATGTTCAGACTGTAAATAAATCTCCCTTCCATCTGTAGTAGCAATTTGTTCCTATTGCCACCCCTGCTAGAAACATGGGCCTGTGCTATCGGCATGCCCTGAAACATAGCCAGACTATGCTTAAGATTTTTAAAATGTCTATCCACTGGTTGATGTTTCATCTCTATATGGTCAGTGGTCTCCAAAAGTGCCTTCCGTATGGAGGACCTGTGCATCAGAATCCGCTCCTTCAACGTTCTCGAGGTCTTCCCCACATAATGCAGTCCGCATGGGCATCACTTGTATACTCCAAGTGTCTTCTTCAACCATGTTGTGCCCATTGAGAATTTCTCCACAGGATAAGATTAGATGTATGCGTCCCCCATGCAACGTCCTCTCATAACAAAACAGAGGTGGCGGTTTAAATTTCTTTTCAATTTTTCTATCATTAGTTAAAATGTGCCAGTTGTTCCTGATACTATTCTGTATCAACCTCGAGGATGTACTGTACGTTGAAACAACATTAAAGCGCTAAGAATCCTGTGATCTGATGACCAGTACCAAAAGTTCTTCCCTAGTCATATTTTTGGCTTTGATGAGGGCCTGCTCTATTTCCTCATTGTCATACCCTCTTTGTCTGATGTGATCCACCATCTTTTCCAATGCAGTGTCCACCTCCAAAGGGTTACTTGTGATACGCTTAGCTCTCAGCATTTGGGAATATGGAAGACCCTTTTTCAGTGTGGATGGATGGTGACTTCTAGCGTTCAACAGGGTATTTCTTTCTGTTGGCTTGTGGAAGACCTGTGTACCAAGTTTTCCATTGTACAAGAAGACCACTGTATCAAGATAATTGATTTCCTTTAAGCTATGGCATTCGGTGAATTTAATGGTCAATGGTATCCCATTAATGTGTGCCACAAACTCCATCAGCTCTTGTTCAGTCCCATCCCAAAGCATAAAGATGTCATCTATATATCTATTGTAATGTAGAATTCACTCAGCATGTGGTGCATCATTGAGAAGGTGGGTTTGCTCATAGGCATCCATAAAGAGATTTGCATACGATGGGGCCATATTAGACCCCATTGCAGTTCCCATTAGTTGTACTGTAGATACATATGCAAAGCTTAAGACAAATCCTATCAAAGTACTTACGGAAGATTTGAAGTGTCTTTTGTATGCTGGGAAGGAAATGGGAATACTGAATAAACATGAGTATAATTATTTATATCAAGATAAATCGAAAATACCAGTGTTCTTTTTCCTCCTCAAGGTCCATAAAAGTGTAGTCAATCCCCCAGGCAGATAACAGTCTTGGGGATTAACTCACTGACAGCCAACCTGTACTTGTATATTGAAAAATTCCTACAGAAATATGTGGTTCAAGAGAAAGCTTATATAAGAGACACAGCTGACATATTAAATATTTTAAATAATATTAAGTGGAAAGATCATTATATAATGGCGCCTTGTGACGTGAAGCTTTTGTATACGTCTGTACAGCAGGATAAGCGATCTGCGTCAATTAGACAGATATTGGAAAGAGATATAGAGCTTCCACAGGCCAAGACAGACTTTATTATTGATAGCATTCAGTTTATTTTGAATCATTTTTTTGGTATGGTGGAGATTTATATTTACAGAATTGGGGAATGGCAATGGGGACTAGGTTCGCGCTGATCTACGCCAACCTGTTTATGCAGTTTGGGAGGATAGCAACATCTGGTTGGGTGGCGAGCTTGGTGCGGACCTGGTCCTCTATCGTCATTTCATTGACGACATGTTCCTGGTGTGGAAAGGCGAGGAAAAAGATCTGGAGATTTTCTTTAACACCATGAATAGTAATAACAACAATTTTTAAATTCACCAACCAATCAAGTAAGTGTCAGATACATTTTCTAGACCTCACAGTTTATGTAGAGAATAATCACATTAAGACCAGGACCTACAGACAAGCCAACGAGTATTCTAGATCTTGCCTTAAACTTACCTTAAACTAGCCAGATACATGCTGGGTACATTTCAGTGACATTTCTGCAGAGGCTAATGGCCCGTCGGATTAACACAGCAGGGGTCCTTGGTAGTCCCATTCAGTTTGAATGGGACTGCCAGGGACCCCAGATGTTAATCCAGCATGTACCCAGCATGTACCTGGGTCTTTTTGGTAATCGCCACTGGTTTGTTTTAGAATGACTGTCGGCACTACAGTACTTTTTTTTTTCAACTTAAATTTTTTATTTTGTTCAAAGCATAATTTACATACAGTGAGTAAGATAACGACGGCTTACAGTATAAGCTTACTGCATGTGTCAATCTCCATTGTGAGTGGATAGACATCTTTGGACATACTGGGTAGACAGACAGACAAACTGGGGCAGGCCACCGGCCAGGGGTTGGAGGGGGGGACAAACAAAGAGAAGGAAAGACAAGGGGGGGAGGGGTGGGGGCGGGAGTTGGGGCTCTCCTTCTGTGGTTCCGCCTCTGCCTCACCTTCGCTGGTTCTCTGCGTCTGGGGAATTTGTGCGTACCCCGTAGGACAGCCGACTCTCAGCTTGTTTGTCTCTCTCACTCTCTTATAAGTCCCTTCTGGGGTGAGCGGGGTTCTCAGGGGGAGGGAGGGGGGGTATCTATGTGTGTCGTGGGTCCCGTCTCTAAACGCTCCCTCATGGGAGAACGCAATTTCTTGTATTAAAGCCAAATTGTGGTCCTTTCCACTCCCTGGATGTCTTTCTGGGCTAACCATGGTACCCAGACTTTTTCAAAATTTTCACCAGTGTCGTTGACCAGACTTGTCAACATTTCCATCTGGCATACTGACCAAATTCTGTTTCTAATATTTGTAATTGTGGGAATTATGTTTTGTTTCCAACGTGCTGCAGTCTCCCCCCTCACCGCCATAGCAAAGTGAGCTATCAGTTTGTTTTCTCCTTTGGTGAACCCGTCTGCTGGTCTGTTCAAGAGGAACAGCCATGGATCTAATGGGATGGGTTTACCTGTAATCTTATTCAACCAGTCCTTAATTGAATCCCAGACTGGGACGATTTTTGGGCAGGACCACAGCATGTGTAACAGGTCTGCCTGCTGTCCACATTGTCTCGGACACAATGGGGAGTAACTGGGCAGGAATTTAGCTAGTTTTGTGGGAGTGTGGTACCATCGCATTATCACCTTATATGCTTTCTCCCTTAAGGTTGTGCATATAGAACTCTTGGAGGTCGCCGTCACTATCTTTGTCCAGTCCTCTACCTCTAATTCCTCACCCAGGTCTGTCTCCCATTGAGTCATGTATCTGGTTTTGTCCTTTACTATCATGCTAGAACCGGTTACCTCCTTGTACATCTGCGATGTGAGTCTCGCCGTGGATGTCCCTGATCGACAGAGCTTTTCAAAATTGGTCATGGGGGTCTGCGGCTGAACTTTTTGATAGAACGCCCTGATCTGGAGGTACCGAAATATCTCGGCATTAGGGATGTGATGATCTGATTTGACTATTTCGAATATTTTTATGCCTTGTCTCCCCTCCAAATCTATTAATCTCTTTATGTTGTTTTGTTTCCAGATAGAGAATTCCGTGTGGGACTGGCCCGGAGCAAAGAGGGGGTTATTCCAAATTGGTGTCATGCCCGACGCCCTGCTAGTCAGGCCGCATTTGAGCCTCGTGCCTGCCCAGATCGAGAGCGAGTTGGTCATTGGGATAGCGGCAGTTTGGTGCTATTGCGCACCTTCTTGGGGTACCAAATCAGGTGCTCCAATTCTAATGGGGAGCATGCCTCTCGCTCTAACGCGACCCGTCTTTTGGAGTCGGGGTTGAGTGTGCCATTGCACAATTTGACACAATTGGGCCGCCCTGTAATATGACAACAAACAAGGTACCGCTAGCCCTCCCGCCCCCGTTTGTTTGCGCATTATCTGTTTGCTCACCCTCGCCTTTTTATCTCCCCAGATAAACTTATCTATCTCAGTTTGGAGGGAGAGAGTGTCCTTCAAGCCTAACGGCACTGGAAGGGTTTGAAAAAGATACAGTAGGCGAGGGAGCAAGTTCATTTTTACGCAGTGGATTTTGCCGATCCAAGAAATTTTATTTTTAGCCCACCTATGGATATCCTCTCTCAGGGTCCGCATCAGGCGCGGGTAATTTGCCTGGTAAATTGTGTTGTATGTCCGCGTGATATTAACCCCTAGGTATTTAATTTGTTGTTGTTGCCAGCGAAAATTGAAGTTAAGGGCAATTAATTTTTCAACGTGTTTGGGGAGATTGATGTTAATAGCCTCCGATTTGCTCTGATTAATTTTGAACCCGGAGACTCTATTGAAACGCCCCAATAGATCGAGCAGGTTTGGCAGGGAGGTGAGGGGCTTGGATATTGTCAGGAACACGTCATCCGCATAGAGTGCCACCTTATGCGTCTGGTTTCCGATGGCAATACCTGAGATATCTTTGCTATCCCGAATCTGGGCCGCCAGCGGCTCCATACACAGTGCAAAGAGGAGGGGGGAGAGCGGGCATCCCTGTCGTGTTCCACTCTTAATTTAGAAGGGATCTGAAGCGAATCCCTGGTGGGAAACCCTAGCCGACGGGGCCGAATAGAGAGCGAATATAGCTTTTATCAATTTGTCTCCCATTCCAAACGCCCCAAGCGTGGCTTCCAGATATGGCCAGTCTATCCTATCGAACGCTTTTTCCGCATCCAGACTGAGCGCCATAACTGGTATATCTTTGTAATTGGCTATCTCTATCAGATCAATAATCCGTTGGGTATTATCAGATGCTTGTCGACCCTGGATAAAACCGACTTGATCTGGGTGCACCAGTCTGGGTAGGATAAGACTCAATCTATTGGCCAGTAATTTGGAATAAATTTTGATGTCCGAATAAATCAGGGATATAGGTCTGTAGCTCTAACAGTCCTGAGGGTCTTTCCCTGTCTTGTGGATTACTGAAATGGATGCTTGGAGCATCTGGCTAGGGAACGGGGATTCATTCAGCACTTGGTTAAACATACGTAGTAGATAAGGGGCTAGTTGTTTCCTAAACTTTTTGTAATAAAGATTCGAATATCTGTCGGGACCCGGGGCTTTAGAGGGTTTCAGGTTTTTCATAACCTCTGATAATTCCTCCATTGTAAAATCTCTACCTATCACCTCTCTGTCCATCCCACTCAAGCTGGGTATATTTGAGCTTTCTAGAAAGTTCAGCAGGGCCTCCTTGTTCCCTGCAGATCTGGTTACTTTATCCCCGTCATATAGTTTTGCATAGAAGGCTTTAAATTCCCTACAATTTGCTTGGGATTGGCGGTAACCCCCCCCCCCCCGTTTCTCGCCGTAAGGCTTGGATACTATAATTACGTGTTTTGGAGTTAATCATATTAGCTAGTAAGGTATCTGGTTTGTTTGCTTTCTCGAAAAATCTTCTCTTTGACCAACTAAGCGATTTTTCGGCCTGGGAGGTGAGGAGTAGGTTTAGTTTAATCTGAATGTCTCTAATTTGCTGCAGAGTCGCTGCATTGGGTGTTCTTCTATGTTATTCCCAAAGCTGCTTTAGCTCTGTTTGTTCCCTAATAATTTTTGCGTTGCGTTCTTTTTTCTTTTGGGCTCCCATAATAATCAAAACCCCCCTCAGGGTTGCTTTATGTGCCTCCCAGAGGGTTATATGTGAGTCGACGCTACCTTTATTTTCATTGAAAAAGTATTTGATCTCGTCTTTGATCTTTCTCTCAAGGTCCGGGATCTTTAGAAGGGAATCATTTAGTTTCCAGTTTGCTCTTGGCCTTTCCAAACCTATCTGAGTGCACCTTAGCTCGATCGGTGCGTGATAAGACCATGAAATATCATGGATCCCAGAGTGGGTGATCGCGGAGACCAGTCTACTAGATACAAAGAAGTAATCGATTCTACTAAACGAGTCGTGTGGGTGTGAGTAGAAAGTGTGAAAGTATCCTATTCTCTAACGTCGCTGCGTGAGAATACGTCTGCTGCCACTCGAATCGATTCACCTCCGGAGGCTTTAACCCACT
The DNA here is from genome assembly GCF_040206685.1 of Ascaphus truei. NCBI lineage: Eukaryota > Metazoa > Chordata > Amphibia > Anura > Ascaphidae > Ascaphus > Ascaphus truei. The sequence goes on from NC_134483.1 coordinate 236,068,320, forward strand.
CTTAAAGCACTGATATCTGGAAAAACAAAATGGCGGACGAGCTCGGGAGAGGGCAGTAATTGAGTCAGACAACCAGTGAAGCTTTGTCAAAAACTGTTCTCTCATTTATTAAAAGGTTTACAGTCAGTTTATATAGCCATCTTGAACATAGAAAAAACACAGATATGAGTAACATACTTCCCCTTTAATTCATAGTCTGTCTACCTCAGCAAATGACAGTTAGACAGTTTACGATCTGGGAAGTGACCTGAGTACCGAGTTTGGAGGCAGTTGAAGGAAATGTCATTCTTCAGGACAGTATATTGTGTAAGACATTCGTGAAAGTCATGCTTAGCATGGCTGGCGACATTTCCTGTTTCTTCAGAGCTAAATAAGTCTGAACAAACATAGTTCAGTTTGGCATTAACTGGGTGAGAGGTCACTTTCTCACATCTGACTTGAGAAGACAATTACGTATGACATTTGGCATTTAGTTAGTTTCTGAGATCTAAAATGTTAGTACATAATGGTTATAGAGAAATGGTTATATAGCAAACAAAATGGAGTCCCCCCTTTATATACACATTATCAATCCCTCCTTTTGTCATCACAATGACAACGTCTAGGATATAGGGGTCTCGTACTGGATTTGAATATTATCATAATCCACTAAAGGTATCGGGACTCTAGTAGTATTAGGTCTAGAGTCATGGATCATATTTGGGAAACTATGAATGGGGGCATTAACGTTCAGTGATGCATATGTGTGATCAACTGACTTACCAAAAGGCATAATCATTTTACATAAAGATAAACACATTAATTTGCAGCATGAAAAAATAACAACTAATACTACAATTATGCTAGTGATTACTATCAGTCCCATAAGAAGTTTCCTTCCCAATTCTCCAATCCATGCGCCTAACCCAAAAGTCCAATCAAACTGATCAACTCTCTCAGTAATGTCTGCAACAAGAGTTTTGATGTCAGCCACATGATTTTGCAATGATTTTGAGTGATCAGAGAGATTGAAACAACACATTCCCTCAAAATCTTGACATCCATGCTCATGTTTAAGCAAAAGATAATCAATTGCGGCGCGATTTTCCAAAATTGCTTTGCGTGAACTTTGTAAATCTATCATTAGTTCCTCTAGGGCCTGGGAAGTGTGATTTAACCCCTTGGCTATGGCACATGCCAGCTTATTGATAGTTCTTGCTGAATAAACGAGAGAAGAGACTTCACCTTCCCCAGAGAAAACAGAGCTTTCAGGTGGACTGTAGTGAGGACAGGTAATAGTGGTACTCGTGGTACTTAATCCGTTAACGTATATGTAGTAAAGAACGCATGCTATTATTGCCAATATGCTCAAGAGTAGACACACTTGTATGCATCTGCGCCGATTCTTCTGAAATCGTGTTTCTGGTATTTCACGAATCACAATTCGTGGCTCTATTCTTTCGTTGACTTGATACGTGATGCGTGAATCCATGTTGACGAACCTTCAGTCAGCACTGAGTACGAGTCACTGCGAGGATCGTGGTTGGAAGTCCATAGGGAGGTTCTGTTGTCCCTCCTTTGGCGGGCAGGCGCTTGACCACGACTTTGTCTCCGGGCTGGAAACGATGTGTCGGCTTATCTGAAGGGAGCGGAAGAGAAGATGAAACATCACCATCTGTACCTTGTGAGGTGAGACCTTATGACCTGTAGCAGCGAGATGCTCCATCAGACTATGCGTATCCAGAGTGCACGTTTCCTCCGTTTGACTGCAGAGTAGTAAGTCATCCACATACTGCAGCAAAACAGAGTCACCGGGCGGACACCAGTCAGCAAGAGTCCTGCGCATGATCAGGCTGTAAGCTGTGGCGGAATCGCAATACCCCTGTGGTAGACGACACCACCTGTATTGTTCACCTTTATAGGTAAACGCAAACAAAGATCTTGTGTTAGGGTGCACCGGAATGGAAAAGTAAGCTGAGTTCAAATCTATTACCGTGAAATAGATTGCTGTTGCAGGTATGGCTGTAATGATCGCTGTAATATCTGGTACTATAGGCGCTAATGGTTGCACTAACTGATTAACTGCGCGCAAATCTTGTGTGAAACGCCACTGCGAGCTGTTAGGTTTAGGTACAGGGTTAACTGGTGTGTTGTATGGTGAGACAGTTGGTTCTATCACTCCCTTTGCGAGTAACTCCCTGATAATAGGTGCTATCCCTGCTTCTTTCTCTACAGTTAATGGGTACTGTTTGATGTAAACCGGACTTACTCCTGGCTTTAGTGTAGCCTCATATGGTGTGCAGGAGATGAGACCTGGGTCAGTGTGAGAAGTCACCCATACCAATGTCCTGTAATGGGTCAATGTCCTGTAATGATAAAGGTATGTCAGTAGAAAAAAGATTCCATTCTATATCCCATATCTCGTCAATAGGTAAATACTTGTCCTGTAATACAAGCTGCTGTCCCTGAGCTCATATGAAGGCTCCTTTGTCTGATGCAATGTATATAGTAGTTGGTGTGATCCATACACCTTCAATGCGAGCAGACACATCCGTGTGTGCTTCAGGATCATGCATCTCTGCTTCTGGATCATAGATAATACATGAAACAGGATTAGCAAATGTCATGCGTGTGTAAGGCATATCCCCATGGGTAGCAAAATCTGACAATTTGGTCAGTTGTTCAACTAATCTATCTGGCATTGCACTTATATACTTATCACTTATGCAGTTATATATCTTATATATCTTATCTTATATATATATAAAACATGCACATGCACAATAATAAAGTAATCCCTTAAAAATCCCTTACAATCCTCCTTCCCCCTTTAAAAAAAATAACACTTTTTCCACAGACACTTTAAAAGTATTTCAAGCAGATAAACACATATATTGCTTTTTCCTTTCTCTCAGCAGGGACTATAACCCTGTGTATATAACTCAGTCAAGGATTCATCTAATCCTGACTTCACCTTGAGTCCCTTTCTCAAGTGTTTCTATATTTTTCCTTAACCTTGAATCATTCGGTGCAGAGGTAACTCTAAAAACTTCTAAACCTTAAAACCTTTATGGGCTCTTTGGGCAAGGAGACACAGATGGATAATATACTGCTGCGGCCGAGTTTATTCGAGCATTTGCCCGTTCTCGGCCGCAGCAGTAACCTGGCACGCACCGGAGGGTGCCGGGCGCGCGCCGAAGCAGCGGAGGAGCGCCCTCCGATCGGGGCGCTCTCCCTCCCGCTGCCGGGTCCGCCGGGTCCCCCGGAACCCCCTGCCGCCGTCCCCCACATCGCGGGACACCAGGGCTCCCTCGGGGAGCCCTGGACGCGCGTGCAGGGGCGCAGGCACCCGATGACGCGTGACCGCGCATCGGTGATGCGCGGCACGCTGAGGGAGTGCGGATAGCACGCCGGGGAATCCACCGGCTTGCGGTGCTAGCCATGCTCGGATAAAACGTGTCGGTAGTGTACAGATAAAATGTATATCTTGTACGCTTACCCACTGTGGCTTCTGTCCCAAATGTGACACCATCTGAAAGTATCCTATTCTCAAACGTCGCTGCGTGAGAATACGTCTGCTGCCACTCGAATCGATTCACCTCCGGAGGCTTTAACCCACTCTTAAAGCGCTGATATCTGGAAAAACAAAATGGCGGACGAGCTCGGGAGAGGGCAGTAATTGAGTCAGACAACCAGTGAAGCTTAGTCAAAAACTGTTCTCTTATTTATTAAAGGGTTTACAGTCAGTTTATATAGCCATCTTGAACATAGAAAAAACACAGATATGAGTAACATACTTCCCTTTTAATTCATAGTCTGTCTACCTCAGCAAATGACAGTTAGACAGTTTACGATCTGGGAAGTGGCCTGAGTACCGAGTTTGGAGGCAGTTGAAGGAAATGTCATTCTTCAGGACAGTGTATTGTGTAAGACATTCGTGAAAGTCATGCTCAGCATGGCTGGCGACATTTCCTGTTTCTTCAGAGCTAAATAAGTCTGAACAAACATAGTTCAGTTTGGCATTAACTGGGTGAGAGGTCACTTTCTCACATCTGACTTGAGAAGACAATTACGTATGACATTTGGCATTTAGTTAGTTTCTGAGATCTAAAATGTTAGTACATAATGGTTATAGAGAAATGGTTATATAGCAAACAAAATGGAGTCCCCCCTTGATATACACATTATCAATGTGTATAGCCTTTCTAGCGGGTGGGTCTCTCTCCATGCATCTATTAGCTGTACATCTATAAATCCTTGCTCTAGCGCTGAAGGTCGTGGTTTGGGCTTGTGCTTATGAGGACCTGATCTATCTAGGGCTGTATTCATAGCCGTGTTGAAATTCCCTCCTAGAATTAGAGCTCATTTGCTAAAAAAATTTAGGACGTTGAATGTCTTTGTGAAAATATATGCCTCATGGGCATTTGGGGCGTATAGCGTGGCAATTGTTATTGGTTGTGCATTAATGGATCCTATGAGCATCAAGAACCTGCCCTCCTGATCTTTTTTCACTTTGTCTACCACTAAGCCTACCCTATTATGAACTAGGATTGCTACACCCCACTTTTTTTCTGTAGCGGAGGATAGAAATACCTGATTGTATTGCTTGTCGAAGTACTTGGGAGCACTAGTGGTGCTGAAATGTGTTTCCTGGAGTAGGATAAAGTCTGCTCCCTTTTTTTTGTAGTCTGTGAGTGCTATCTTACATGGGGAGTTTAGGCCCTTAGTGTTGTGTGATATAAAAGTTAGAGGCATGGTGGTGTAGGGTACTGACCTTGTGCTCCCAGTGCTACCTTTTGATATGTCGGGCCGCTACGGTGCCGTTTCTGTTTATCTGTTTATCTGCAGTACTCAGCTCTGTGCAGGGCTTCAGCGGGGGACCACTTGTGTAGGAGACAGTGTGGGGGGGGGGGTAGACACAATGGGTACATGGAATACATAAGGAAGGGAAAAAAACACATACTGCTGCGGCAGAGTTTATTCGAGCATTTGCCCGTTCTCTGCTGCAGCAGTAACCTGGCGCGCGCCGGAGGGTGCCAGGCGCGCGCCGAAGCAGCGGAAGAGCGCCCTCCGATAGGGGCGCTCTCCCTACCGCTGCCGGGTCCGCCGGGTCCCCCGGAACCCCCTGCCGCCGTCCCGCGATCGCGGGACACCAGGGCTCCCTCGGGGAGCCCTGGACGCGCGTGCAGGGGGCGCTGACACCCGATGACGCGTGACCGCGCATCGGTGACGCGCGGCATGCCGAGGGAGTGGGGCTAGCAAGCCGGGGCATCCCCCGGCTTGCGGAACTAGCCCTGCTCGATTTAAACGTGTCAGCAGTGTACAACACACACATCAACGTGGGAGAGTAAACGGTAACATGGAACCACTCTCTCTCCCTTGCCTGTGGGTCGGTGGGTCTCTGGAACACGCCCTCTGTCTTCCTCCTTCTCCGAAGGGCCGTGTTGCACCACCTCTTCCCCAGGACTTCCTCAGGATCTAGGGCAGCTGCCCCAGCCCGAGGGTAGACACACACGGAGACTGTAGGACCGCCGTCCCAGCCGACAAACCATTAGCTTTATTAGTCCAAACTGTAATATCGACTAATTTCGTAAATCAACAAGTCAATGTAAAACCTCCAATGCAAGAATAAACAAAAACCTAACCTTATAACGTTGAATTTCCTCAACCTGACCCCTTTTCCCCTGTAGTACCCACCGAACTTGCCTCTTGTAGCAACTGCTAAACGCAAGATCTCCGCTAAATCTTTAAGTTATGTCCCCGTCTCCTCTGACCCTTGGCTTCAGCTCTGCATCCTCCCCTGTTGTGCCTGTGCGTCAGTCCCTCTCCTTGAGTCTCTCTACCCTCCCTTCCCTTTTCCCTCCCAGTAATCTGCTCTGGAGCCCATATACCCTTACCTCTTCTGCCTCCCCATCTTTCTATGTTGTTAACTCAGTAGAAAAATATTGGGGTGGAGCCCCAAAAAAATATAACTAGTGCTACAGAGCATATACCCTTAAATTCAAAGGGAATATATTATTGAGTTCACTGCTTTAAACCGGAACACATGATGTCCATTGTGCATGCTTGGAGCTTAGGCATTAACCCCTAGATGAACCACGGTTTAGCAGGGGCAAAGAGAGTTGTTTGGGAGATGTCCTAGGACCCCCCCCAAACCTCTAATATGCACCCAGAACGCAATATACCGATAGTATTGGGGCAGCTCACTTTAAAGCATTATTTTACTCACGTATATCCTTGTATGTGACCGGGTCAGTGTGCTCCAGCTGAGTATAAACAGAACGGAATCACCTTATGCCAGGAGGGAAGATGAATCAGCGGGCACTACGGTGCAGGAAATACTCGGAGAGGCTGGACTGTACTGCCGAAAAAATCCTTTATTCAAACATTGTATTAAAAATTAAGAGGAGGGAAGAGAACCCCTGCACCTCTAACGCGTTTCACTCGTAATCGAGCTTTCTCAAAGAGTGACAATACCTGAGCGCCAGACACTAAAATACCGGATATCCACCGGACGTGACGTCACTCAGCCAATTGGATGTCTGTAACTCACAGATGGCATTGTGGGAACAAGACTCTCATGGTTGTAGTGCGCACGCGCGGCGTATCCAAGCATTGCTGTCATGCGCAGTAATAGCTAAAATTAAAAACAAAAGAATATAGAGTTAAGCAAGCCGTTATTACCATACATTGAATTACAATTGGTTATTATGTATCATATAAATATATACAGTAAATAATCACTAATTCATTTGTTTAAGTGATTGTATATCGCTAACATGTTCTTGCATATGAAAATTTAATGAAAACAACTATTAAAAACAAGTAAAGGCAAGGGTTATTCATGACTATTTTCCAATACATTAAAGTGTATCATATTAAATTCAGTCTGTAGTGTGCATATCACAGAAGTGCAATAAAGACATATTCAAGTCTAATCAGGGGATATTTTTGTGGCAGTAACGGTATTCTTTTTATTATTCCCTATATATCATTGAAATCCCAAAAGTTCTAATTTGTGATTAGAATCTAATTGTCCTAAAAGAGTATACATGAGGATGTAAAAGGGTTTTTAATTTTTAATACAATGTTTGAATAAAGGATTTTTTCGGCAGTACAGTCCAGCCTCTCCGAGTATTTCCTGCACCGTAGTGCCCGCTGATTCATCTTCCCTCCTGGCATAAGGTGATTCCGTTATGTTGTTAACTCTCCTGTTCCCCTAGCACTACAGTACTTGAAATATATTAATACAAATAATTACATTTTGTGGAGAAGGAGTGGCTCAGAATCAAGAATCAGAACCAAGAGAAATTACATTGACAGAGATCAATTTCTGTCACAAGCAACCTTGATTCAAAAGAGATTTTTAGAGAAAGATTACAAGAGAGAGATTGTGAATGATGCTCTTAGTTAGGCTGATATGAGTGACAGAAAAGAGTTACGACAGCCAAAAATAAAAAATCAGGTGAATAATGGAAAAATAGACTTTGCGTTTCTTACTGGTTATAATAGTGAAGCTGGAAAAATCAAAAGTATTATAAAAAAAACACTGGTACTGTATATACTTAAGAATGATCCCGTCTTAGGAACCAGTATTCTGGATATGCCAAATGTCATATTCAAGAAGGATTGTAACCTCAAGAACAAGTTAGCACAGAGTGCACTTACAGTAGGCAGAAGTGACCCAACATTGGTGGCTGGTTATCACACAATAAAGGCTTCTCTGGTTGCAAAACATGTTGAGCGTGCCAATTCAAGTCACCTAATAGTGTTGATTTTTTTACAATCTTTTTCCTTTATTGGAAACAACCAGAGAACATATACAGGTACATTGCGTTCGTGAGCACATAACAAGTAAAGTACAGTCATTGAATCCAAAAAGGCATTTTCGTATTTGTTGGGGGGGGCGAATGGACAGGGGTGGGGGAGGGGTAGTGTGGTTGACAAACAGAGGGGGGGAGGGAAAGGTCTGGGGGCGGGGGGAGGGGAGGGGAAGGGGGTGGTATGACAGACTCCTTTTTAAACCTTCTCTTGCTGGGGGGGTACTTGTTTATGGGAGAGTTAAGCCTCAGCGGTCTAGCCATGGCCCCAAGGTGTTGTGAACTGGGGGATTTTCTTTGTGAGCATGGCCATAAGTTTTTCATGGTCATAATGTGGTGATTCTTTTAGAGACCGTATTTTTTGAGGGTGCTTTTACCTGCTTCCAAGCAACTGCGATAGAGCACCTTGCAGCAGTTAGAATGGCTAAAATAAGTTTAGTTAGGGAGCGGGAAGGCCATCAACTTGTTTTCCCAACAGAAAGGTCAGAGGGTCCAGGGGAATTTCCAGCCCCGAGGTTTCACAGAGTATTTTCTGGATCTTAGACCAGAACCCCTGTATCTCTGGGCATGACCACCAAATGTGGGCCATGTCTCCTCTTTGACCACATCCCCTCCAGCACAGATCTGGCGTGCCAGGGAAGATCTGGCTCAGTCTACTCTGGGTTAGGTACCACTGGAATAGAATTTTATAAATATTTTCTTTTGTAACTGTGCAAATTGAGGTCTTGGAGGCTGCCTCCCAGACGTCCTTCCAATCATCCATATCTAGTTGTAGGTTAAGGTCTGCACACCACTTTTGCATATATGCATGGCTTGGCTTCTCCAATGTTGACTCTAACCCCCTATAGATTTCTGAGACCAATCCCTTCTGATAGAAACCACTAATACAGAGGGACTCAAATTTGGATGGTTTGGGAAATTTCCTCTTCCTTCAGCAAGTCTGCTACCCTCCTAATATTGAAGTCTTGGAATTGTTGAAATTGTCTCTGAGAGCACCCGGGCGGGAAGTCCGGGTTATCAAAGATGGGGGTAAGTTGAGAGGGGGTGGTTGACAGGCATACTTCCCTTTGTTTCTAAGCCAAATGCCCCACGTGCTCCTCATTGGGGGGTGTGTGGGGGGGAAGGGGGTCGGGTGAGGGGAGTGGGGAGGGGGGGGAGGAGGGGAGAGCATAGTAGGAACAGTATTCCCAGTATTTTTGACGATGCGTGGGGGAAAGCATTTCCCGGGTTACTGGGAATTTTAGGAATAATAGGGGAGGGGGGGATTATACGACCTTCTACCCAGCAGAGAGCGCACTTGGAGCATCGGCGGCTACGTGGGCCAGTGCCCAGAGACAGAGCTAGCTTGGGCCAGCTGTCTCTCAAACAGCCAGCCGGGACAGATTTGCACGGTTCCCCTCTTGTTGGACGTTCAAGTAGGAAGGTTCTGCAGCAACGGAGGGGGGTGTGTGGGAAGTAGAAGGGAGGGACCTGGGACAGAGCAAGAGGACTATGGTGGGTTGATATGTTCTTCCCTCGGGTCTCTGCGATTCTGGGCCTGGTATTGGTGGGAGTCTTTGCGCGAAAAAGGGCAGGCATCAGGGTGAGACCGGAACCTTGGCTGGACGGTTCTTCTAAGGAAGGCTGAAAATCGGGACAACCAGGGGGAGGGGGAGGGAGGGGTGTGGGGGGGAAGGGAGGTGGAGGGATGGGGGGAGAAGAGAGGGGGGTGGGAGGCGGGAGAGGGGGGGAAGGGGTGGCTGAGTGTTGGAATCTGAACAGCTGGGCTTGCTCGGCCGAGGGGGTTGAGGACTATGAAAGGAGCCAGGAGTGTGAGCCACCTCTCCCTGGCAGTAGACACTGGAGGGAGGTTAGGATAGGAGATTATGGTCTCCTCTGGTTTGCTAGTCGCTGTGAAGCTCGAGGGGCCTCAGCTGCTTCGGGATTTTCTGGGTCTCTGAGGGATAACTCTTCGGGCCTAGAGATGGTGTGGTGTGGTAAAAGCCATCTTTGAGGACTACCAGCTTAAAGGGGAAGCCCCATCTATATTTGATACCTCTATCCCTGAGGAAAGTCGTAAGGGGCTTCATCTCCCTTAGTCTGTCGATGGTGGCCCTGGACAGGTCCCCAAAGATTTGGATCGGATTATTGTCCATCTGGAGTTCACCGAACCCTCTGCTGGTAGTTATGATTTTGTCTTTGGCAGAGTAGGAATGTATTTTTACTATTACGTCTCAGCGGTGATTTGGATCTGCTGATCTGGGGCCCAGGACCCAGTGCACCCGGTCCGTCTGCAAGTCGTGGTCCGAGAGTTTGGGGACTAATGTTAGGAAGGTTCTGCGAAGGTAGTCCTGTAGGGCGTCCGGAGAGACAGACTCAGGGACGTTCCTAATGCATATATTCTGTCTGCACTCCCTGTTCTCCTTATCCTACAGGGCCTCCCTGAGCTCATTCACAGCGTGGCAAAGTCTTACCACATCGTCTTCAGCACTTGACAGAGTCACGAGAACTTCTTCCATTTTTGTCTCCAGGTCTTCCGTGCGTGAGGTGAGGCCACAGATATCTGACCTCAGACCTTCCAGGGCCATGGATAAATCAGCTGGAAACCTTTCCTCATTTTTTGGAAGAGGGACTGAAAGTATTCTTTGCCCAATCCCTGCGCTGGAATTTCAGGGTCTGGTAGGCTCTGTGCTGTGGTCCCCATCTCGACTTGCGTGGGCTCCTCGTCGCCATCTTGAGAGTCAATTTAAAGCTCTGGCGGGCGCTTCACGGGGGAGAAAAAGCGGGTGACCCCTGATTTTGTAGCTGTTTGGCTTTGTTTGCCATTGCTTCCATGCCTGGGTGGAGTTTGTAGGCTTTTCGAGGAAGTTTCAGTTGCGGGAGATCTTTAGGGGGGGTGCTCCGGGGTTCCCAAGCCAAGCAGCCACACACCGCAGCGTCGCCAGGAATCCTCTCTCTTTCTTTCCTTTCTGTTCGTTTTTATTCCTTTTTGGGGGGGGGGTGTGCAGGAGCGTTATAGGCAGGGGCCTCTCCCTGACAGGGTACTCGGTTCACTTCTGCGGCCTCTCTCTTCTCAGGAAATTTCTCAGACCAGCATCTGCAATTTATTTGGAATTGTTTATTTCATTGGCTTCAGTGTTGCTGGAGAGGTGGTGGGTGATGGGGCCCTGAGGCTTAAACAGCAGAGGCAGGTTCTTACTGAACAAGCTCTGTCTTAGCCACCTATTGAGGTTGATGGTTTCTCCTCGGAGTGCCTGCCCAAGATGGTGGCTCCCTCCCCCTCACCCCCTTAACCGGGACATGTTGCTCGTACTTCTAGGGGGAGATCTCTCAGTGCCCCCCTCTCCCGACAGCGCTCTATACCAGGTTTGGGACCTTGTTTATTAGGGTATGTATTGGGGGAGGTTTATGCACTGGGGGGGGGCAAAGGGTTCTGCGACGGCATGGCGCTGCCTCAGTCCTACCTCACGGCCATGAGGGACTGCAGCGGGCGCTCATCAGACACCACCGGGGTGGGGGAATGCTCCGTCCCCGATCGCCGTCGTCCCCGCTCCAATCCGGACACCGCAGTGGTCTCGGAGCAGCGTCACCTCTCCCGCCCTTTGGGCTCTTCCGGGCAGTTCAGGGAGACCCTCACCGGGTGCCGAGGCTCGCAGGCCGCCGATGTCTTCCTGGGGAACAGGGTTAAGACACCCTGGGGATCCAGAGGTCTTCAGGTCTGAATCCTGTGTGTGTTACTTATTAGGTTTCCGTTTTAGGTGGGTTATTATTTCTGGGTTTGCTTGATATTAATGCTGCAATTTGGAGGGGCTCGGGAGCTGAACTCTCAGGCAGCCATTCATCCTGACGTTACCGGAAGTCTCAATAGTGTTGATTTTTGTTCAAACATTACAGGAGAAAAAATTAAGGTAAACACCAGTATTAAGTGTAGAATGGATCACGTAATATATTTGCTTGAATGTCCCTGTAAAATGCTATACATTGGAAAAACAGTGAGACCAATAAGGACTAGGATCACTGAACATCTCAGTAGTATTAAGAGTAAACTCATCACTCATAACGTATGCAATCATTTTTTGGAATTCCATCAGGGTGACCCGGCTGGCTTATCATTTTTAGCTATCGAACATTGTCACGATGGACACCAACTTTATCAACACATTTATATTTATGGGTACTCAATTGAACAGAACATGTTGCAAAATACATTGTGATTTATTTCCTTAATAGACAAACGCACAAAATCTGCAGAATACACTTAAAACAACACTTAATGGGATAAGGGAACTAAATAAATTGTCCTTTGCATGCAAGCGCTAGAAATGCAGTCTTGATTTAAAGGTTCCGTGGCTAGATCGCAACTTGCCGATCTAATAACTTCGTCACAGCAAACAGAAGGAGCGGTGCACTGAGGTAAGTAGGTAAGACCAAAACACAGGTCTAACAAAAACGGCTATTTATTTAAAAAAATGGACAAACATTACGAAACTAGATGACCTCTGACGCGTTTCATCCCTCACTCATGTCAAAGAGTGAGTGGTAAACGTCTGTATGCTCCCCTATATACTACCAGCTATACTGTGATAGGCTAACCACAGAATTGTTTAAATGGCAACTCCTCTTACACAGCTGAGTCTTAATTAATGAGAGTGCCATTCAATCTATACAGACATAGTGGTATATAGAAAGGGGGGACAAAACATACAGATATAACTAATACATAGTAACAGCTAAATAACATATATAGCAAACATGATAAAAAATAATAAACAAACAACGTATTGCAACAGTACTTTAAGATACTGTAGTAACAGCAGTAATGGCAAATGAATAATATGAAAAACAACATACTGTACAAGCAACATTAATAAAAGCAAGGATAGGATTAGATAAAGAAATAAATAATCAGATAACATTATCAGATATGCTAAAAGACAAGATGACAATGGACTAATTGAAAATATATATATATAATAATAATAATTGAAAAAGTGAAAAAATAATAACATAAAAGTATGAAATAACATAATAATAATAATAAATAAATAGATATGGCTGGATAATTCCAGTCATAAATAAATAATAATAATTAATAATCCACAATAAATAATATTGAATTCATTATGGATCAATTCTATATCAGATATGTATAAATCAATTATAATCACTATATATATATATATATATCAACAAAAAAACAATATGAAGTAGCGCCGCTAAATAACCAGTTAATTATAAATATTAATTATAAATTACTAGTGGGAGAGACAATAGCTAATTGGATAGGCTTGAAGGGGCAGCTAGATAGGGCTAGTACACTATGATAAAACTTTTAAAATAAACAAATGGCAATGCAATCTCCTGACAAAAAACCCTAAAGGAAAAAATATAAAAAATATAAAAAATGTATTTATTAATAAAAAATATATAGAAAAAATTGTCAAAAGATAAAAATATAATAAAAAACCTTCAATACATAAAGTCCTGTTCCAGTGGAAATGTCCTTGGTTTCTTGCAGCCCGTTTCAAAGGGATCACCAGTCCCTAGTGATATCTGGAAAAAAGAACAAAAAAGAAACAGGCGCACACCTAGTGCATTACCACAATAAAAATGTATTGGATGAACATAAAATCTAACAAATGGCCACTCACAAGGATACAGCAAATAAAAGCATGTATGAGATAGGCTCTCATGTGCCTTGCAGCTCAGTCACCAGCGTCCGTCCGCAATCAGTGGCGTCGTCACGTGGATCAGCCTCGCGAACCGGAACCGGAAGAGGGGTCTTTCACCTTCAGTGCTCCGCCAAATCGGTCCCTTCGGGAAACAGGCACCCCAGATGTATAATAGTACAAGGTAGCAAGCCGGGAGAGCAGCACACGGGAGCCAAGAGTTCTCAGTCAACCTGCATCAGTGTTTGTGGGCAAATGGCGGCCGGACTCTAGCCACGCCCTACGCGTTTCGTCATCAAATGGCGACTTCTTCAGAAGGCTGTTCTCATTCAGGATGGTCAGCGATTCTTAATGCCACCCGTTATCACCCCTCCCCCCAACCTGCTTTATTTGTCCGCTGGAACTACAAGCATGTTTGTTCATTAAGTGCCTTACCTGTGTGTTATTATCAATACGGATTATCCACGCTCTCTAGCCCTTGAGCACTGGTGGCAGTTTATCCCTGCATTGCTTCTTCTAATAACTCCGCCACCTCAAAGAATTTCGTAGAGATTCGTTAGAATTCGTTCAAGAGTCACCAGGGCTAACGAATTCCGAAGTTTGGGGCAAATCCTTAGTTACGTTGTTATTAACCCCCTTCTCTCTGGGAACGTTGCCGCTGTGCTGGAACAAAGACTTGCGTATTCACATCATGGATCAAGAATCACGAACACCACTGGGGATAGCTCGGTAGGCACAGTTATAGACAATTCCTGCCTACCTTTAACATGAGCACCCAATCCCCATTCTGAGAAGATTTAACCCACCAATAGCCGCATTGCCCGCAGTTTGCAAAACTGGGCAAAAAGGCTTCCCGGTTTGCAAAGTGCATGTGTTGGCATGACACCAGGGCAACTTAGCATACCTGGTGTACACTCTCTTTCTGGCGCCTCTTAGTCTGAGTCCTGCCATTACAGTTTAAATAAACAGTTTACACACTTTATTAAAACATTATGTTCTGGGTGTATTGTTACTGTCATTCTTTCATGTAACATCATGCTGTGGTTTATTACATACACTACCGACACGTTTAATTCGAGCACGGCTAGCACCGCAAGCCGGGGAATGCCCCGGCGTGCTAGCCGCACTCCCTCAGCGTGCCGCGCATCACCGATGCGCGGTCACGTGTCATCGGGTGCCAGCGCCCCCTGCACGCACGTCTAGGGCTCCCCGAGGGAGCCCTGGTGTCCCGCGATGTGGGGGACGGCGGCAGGGAGTTCCGGGGGACCCGGCGGACCCGGCAGCGGGAGGGAGAGCGCCCCGATCGGAGGGCGCTCTTCCGCTGCTTCGGCGCGCGCCCGGCACCCTCCGGCGCGCGCCAGGTTACTGCTGCGGCCGAGAACGGGCAAATGCTCGAATAAACTCTGCAGCAGCAGTATGCACTCCAAACACCAGGGTGCTGGGTGCTTCCGTTCTCGAGTTATCCTTTCTAATTGAAATGTCGGCTTCAGGGACTCAAGTTCACCAAATTCTCATGTCAATTGACACAGTTCCCACGTCAATTGACTGGCCGCCTTTCAAGTTAGAAAGCTAACCGAGGAACGGATACATTCTATCGGTAAAGCTAACCGCAAACCACTTCTCCAATTGACTTGTGGTTACAGGTCAAACCCAAAGTAAATGGAAACCCATGCTTTACTTACACGGCGTAACTACAGCCACGCTTATTCAATCAGTGCTTACTGTGGTGCTCACTACTCCCATCTTGTGTCTCCACAGAATATAGCAGGCAATACATTTTCTTTTACTACAGCAGGCAGGGAATGGCCTGCAAATGGGGGGTGAAAACGGCCAGGACAGGGCAAACACAGCAAAGCATGGCAAATAAGTTTAACCCCTTCATTCCCAATGCGAGGGGAGGATAACCAGATGGGTATAACACCTTTATTCAGGTCTGATCACCTCCATCCTCACCACAAACATGTTTTGCAACACTGGAGAGGTGGGGACAGGCAATTGAAATTATTAAAAAGGGAAACATTTTGGATCCATAAATTGAGAAGCCTTACTCCAAGGGACTCAATATGGAGAACGATATAGTTCCCTTTTTGAAGTAACTGACTTGTCTCTAACAGTTTTCTCTCTTTGTCTCTCTCATTCCATCAGGCGATCATTGGTTTAAGGCAACTTTTTATAAAATATTGTCACTTTCATCTAGTGCAGTTAGCTGCACTTCCCTTGCTGTTGTCTTGTCGTCATTGCAATCTGGTATTAACAACTCTAGACATGTCTGGATTCATGACTCATTATTCTAATGATTTTTTTAAAAGAGATAATTTTTCTATTACATTAAGGCCTTAGCCTGTTATCACTTTTGCTTTCCTGCAATGAGCAGTATATTGCATATAAATTAGCTCCCTTGATTATAAGGATCATTATCCCCCTAAATCTATTAGGAGTATTGTCGGCACGTACATTTTTTGTATATTAGCCCCATTTTTTGCCATATAAGCACTTTTTCCGCATTTTATACTATTTTCTACAGGGGAGTTTCAGTATTTCTTTTGCAATTATAATAGCATGATCATTTCATGTCATTCCCTTAATATATAGGTTTATTCACCCTGGTCACGTGTGGATAGTTTCTCATTAATCCAATATGTTAGGTTGTGGACTTGCTTAAGTGTAAATGTAGTTTACATACACTTTATGTATTCTGTAAATATAAATAGCAACATTGTATTAGCGCCTATACATTTCTGTTACCAACTCCTTTGTTATTATGTTTCTCTTATTAATAATTAGCACAGACCATTAGTGTGATTTAATTAGATTAGAATTACACTGGGTATATAAACCAACTAAATAGGTGGGATAGAAACACTACTGTTGAAGCCGTGATTCTATTGGGTGAAACGCATAGAGTGGAAGGATCAATTTACTTTTCAGCCGACATCACTGCTCAGAGTACACAGGAGATGTGCTGCTAAGCCATCCGTTCACCACGGAAGCCGGATTGAAGGTGACATCACCACCTCAGGGACGCGACGGAGCTGAGACAGTGGATACGATCAGCTGGTGGATGCTCAACCCCAGAGGGCTTACTTGTGTAGCCCTTTTTCTGAAGCCTCCCAAAGGAACTACTGGTCACTGTACAACACCTGCGGCTCCAGGAGATCTGAGCCTCCGCTAGCTGGGAGCCTGGGGTAACACTCATACACTTACGTGGCGCAGTGCCTCCACTTACCCAGGATCCCCGTGATGTGAGATTCCCCTGGGCAAGAAATATACAACACCATATGATTGTAACTGGTTTTACTAATAATAATGCACGGTAGCAATAACACAACATGTACACTTATACTCTAACGGTATAACCTTAACGTGTATAGAGAAACGGGAGAACAAACGTTCACCCACCAGGTGCTCTAGAGGTAAACAGTCACTGGATTGTTTGGGAATCAGTAAGCGTGATAGGTCAGGGCAGCACTCTCATGTTATGATGTAAAGTCTCTCCCAGCAATTGGCTCCGTGTAGGGCACAAATAAATATTGAGTTAGAGAGACTCACGGTTAGCAGAGTGGTTGATGCCGAGCCTCATGGATCCTTGTTGCACCGCCAACCCGTCTAGCAACGTATCCATCGCACAGGGCGGTTACCTGACCGGCGGTGATGACGTCCTCAGGGACAACAAAGCAGCAACCCGGCGTGCGATCCGTTGGAGACAGCAGAAGGACAAAGGATCGCACACAGGGTTGCTGCTTTGTTGTCCCTGAGGACGTCATCACCGCCGGTCAGGTGACCGCCCTGTGCGACGGATACGTTGCTAGACGGGTTGGCGGTGCAACAAGGATCCATGAGGCTCGGCATCAACCACTCTGCTAACCGTGAGTCTCTCTAACACAATATTTATTTGTGCCCTACACGGAGCCAATTGCTGGGAGAGACTTTACATCATAACACGAGAGTGCTGCCCTGACCTATCACGCTTACTGATTGCCAAACAATCCAGTGACTGTTTACCTCTAGAGCACCTGGTGGGTGAACGTTTGTTCTCCCGTTTCTCTATGCCAGATTACCATACAGGTTGCCCGAGGCTCTATACATCAAGGATACAGACACATGTATATATAAAGAATTAATGAGATTCAAAAAGAACTTATACATTGTTGATATTTTATGCATTACTGTTCCTGATTTAGGAGATAGCGGATGGTGACTTTTTATTGATTTTTGATACTGTTCATATGATACCCACTCTTTTTTGAGCTTTTTGTGTATATATATTTTTCTCAAATATATTTTTATTATATTATATTTACTATATTCTATCATGGATGAGGAACACGAACCATCAGTTGAACATGTTACTACCTTTGTACAGAAGTGTGGTAATAACACTGAAAGAACCAAAAGAGCACAACATATCTTTGATGAAATTCCAAACAATATCATATGCGAGAACCCCACTGATCTTATAGATCATTTTGTGAAATTGGAGAAACTCCTAACCAATGACATACGCATTTTTTGGGATATTACCACCCTGGAGAGTGAGTATATAAGTGTTAAACGCATTTCCAGGGGTCTACGCATTAAGAAAATGCCATCTTTTGGCTTTCCCAATAAGGTTTTTGAAACCCATTGGAGAAAGATACTAGATGAGTGCTCTACACAACTCATGGAATTGATTGTAAATTTCAAAATAAATTTGAAGAAATTATTAACCACTGATATTGATACTTAGAAAAATGAATTGTTTAAATTCAAAGACATGGAACGTTTCACACATAATGATAAGATCCTCTTACAAAATATTGAGAAGATGGAGAAAGGGGTGGAAGCAAAAAAACAAGAAAAACATTTCAGGGATAAATCTGACTATGAGAGGAGTCAGGTTTATTTTTGGGAAAGACCAATCCCCATTCGAGAATTTGCAAAGTCTAGAACCCCCCCTCACTCCACACCACACAAAGGGTTTTCAGAGATGGATAACGTTACTCATAAACCATCCACAAGGTCCATTCTAAAGTCACCCCATTCTGACCGAAGATCGAGCTTCGATACAGATTCATCTGATGTTGGTGATAGGCCATCAGTATCTTTCCTTAAACAGATTCAAGACGCCAATAGAGATTCAGAAGGTGGTTACTTTAATAAAACCTATATGAGCTTTAGAGAGGATCGGTCAAGATCTACTCCTACTAGTACAGATACAATTCCAACAAAAAACGGAAAAGGTGTAGAAGGGGAAAAAAGAAATGAGAAACGGTATGGATCAGAGAACAAGAGGAAAAAATACTTTTAAACCCTAATTTGAGCAACGTTATCAACATCTCTGACATGGTTTTGACACCACAACAAATCCTACTTTTGGACAAAGGTCTTAATTTTGCACCTCAAGAAAATTTTGATTTATTCTCAACTATCATAGACCTTCAAAAGTATACGAGGAAACAGTCCCTTAAAAAGTTGTATTCCAAAAATGTGAATGTGATTCAGGACTCTAATATTGATACCAGTGAACGTGATAATGAACCCCCAAAGAGTGATGTTTGTTCCTTTGAAGAAAATGTTTTTAACTTTGAAATGCAAACATTAGCCTATGAATGTTGTACGGAGACTCCCACTGACCCTCCCTTCTTTGGCTACATAGATTCCAGCCTAAGAAAACGCTCATCATTCATTCCCCATGGTTCCATGGGACCATGTATATCTACATTTGAAAAATTAATTGATAGAGACCTTAAAGCCAGGGGCTTTCTATCTTTGGCTCCTTTCCAACACCTGATAATTTTACTCAATGTGAGAGAAGAGATTTAGATTTATTAAAGAATAATACTTCAATTACCATCAAAAATGCGGACAGGGGGGGCCATAGTGGTGCAATCTTCAGTCAAATATAGAGAGGAAGCCTTGAGATTACTAAGTGATACCAACTTTTATATAAAACATAGATCTGATCCCACTGATAGGTACGTTGGTGAACTGCATACACTATTAGAACTTGGTGACATTTTACATGTATTAAGTAATAAAGAGAGATCATTTTTGAATTGTGAGTTTCCGGTCATACCGGTGTTTCACCATCTCCCAAAGATCCACAAGTCAATGGAGAGTCCCCGGGGCGACCCATTGTCTCCAGTATCGGATCTTTGGGAGATGGTGTCTCCCGGTATGTTGATAACTATTTACAACCAATTGTACGCACATTGCCATCCTTCATACAAGACACCACTGCATTAATGATTGCTTTACAAAACATTATATGGAAGGATGGGTACAGATGGGTCACCATGGATGTCACATCACTTTACACAATCATAGAGCACGAACACAGCCTCCAAGCCTTTTATCACTATCTTCAAAATTCTTCTATATCCACGGCACAAACCACTTTTATTAATGATTCAATTTTATTTTTGCTAACACATAACTATTTCCTTTTTGATGCACAATTTTATCTTCAAAAACAGGGCACGGCTATGGGGACTTCTTTTGCACCTCATATGCCAACCTCTTTATGGGCTTGTGGGAATCTGTTCACATTTTTGGTAGCACAAATACTTTTCTTTCTAATATAATTTTCTATAAGAGATACATTGATGATTTGATTTTCATTTGGGATGGTGATTTAGTCTGCACACCTTTATTCACACCCTTAATAATAACACAATTAATTTACACTTCACTTATCAAACTGACACATAAGATTAATTATTTGGATGTGACACTCCATGGTGACCCTGACACTACTATTTATACTGATATTTTTTCCAAACCACACTCAAGGAACTCCTACCTCCATGCCAAGAGCAGCCACCCTAGATCCCTGATTCAGGGGATCCCAAAGGGTCAATTCCTTAGGTACAAAAGGCTATGCTCAAATCAGGACACTTTTCTTCAACACTCACAAACATTAAGTTCCAAATTCTTGGACAGAGGTTATTCTAAACAGGACATTAACTCGACCTTTTTAAATGCGGACATGGTAGATCGTAATATCAAATATAACAAACCCAAGACGAATCGTTTCTGTGATAGTCCTTTATTTATCACCAAATACAGCAGACAAGCATCACAGATTCAAAAGATAGTGTCTAAACATTGGGGTGTATTAGAACTTGACCCTGACCTAAAAAACATTACTAAACATGGGCCTAAATTTGCGTTCAGAAAGGCTAAGACTCTAGCTTCCTCCATCTCTAAAAGTCTCTATCTATCAAGACATCAACCACGCATTACTAATATACCAAAAGGTTTCCATAAATGTGGTTTTTGTAGATACTGCCCATATGCCTTACCAACGAAAAGGGTTCACACACTATATCCCATTAATAGGTACAAGATTAGCACTTTTATTTACTGCCACACGAATTATGTGGTCTATGTTATCATCTGTGGTTGTAATCTTAAATATGTGGGCAGAACGATACGCCTGTTACATGTTAGAATCTCTGAACACATCAGATTAATTAATAAAAAGGACATTCTACATCCGGTGTCAAAACACTTTAGTCAATGTCCCTTTGGTGGTCTCACCAATTTTCGTTTCTTTGGTGTTGAACACGTTCCTTCCAAAATCAGAGGCCCACCTCCAAACCCCCGCCCCCCTCTCCCCTATCCTTCTCCTCCACTGTGCATTTCTTCTTTTCTTATTGAATGATATTCATATATCTGTCAGCATTTTGTTTATTTCATACATGATCAACTGTGGTACATTAAGATTCTTCATATGATTGGGTATCTTATTTATGTTGTGTAATATTTTATACCTACTGTATTTGTGCATTGTCAGTATACTGTATGCATTGTGATTTTTGCCTGTGTTTTTATTGACTTGCAGACCCTTGATTAATACTCCCCTTTTGGTTATTCATTACAGTGATGTATTAATTGATTCATTTAGTCCATAGAGTTTTATGTGTGGTGGCAATTTTTAACCATTGTATATGTTCTATTCATGCCTGTTATACCTACCATCCTGTTCACCTGCTACTTATCATTGATCAGTGGCATACACAGGTGTTCCAGGTTGTCTTGTATATTTAGGCTTCCGGTTGTACTGACGGATCACTCTTTGACAAAGGCCTGAGGGCTGAAACGCGTCAGAGGATCCGTCAGCTGTATACTCTGCACCAAATAAACTTTTTTTTAGTCACCATCAGAAGCTATCTCTCCGTTTGTCTTACGGCTGTGCGCTGTTTCTTGCCTCCTGTGGGAGGAGTCCTTCTAATCTTAACGTGTAACCTTAGTGGCTTGCCCACTCTCATCAGGAGCAACGTCTCCGTCCCCTCACCGCGTGCCCCCCACACCGTGTCCATATATAATAATGTGATGGTATAGGCTCAGTTCTTTAATCACTCGCTCAGTGTTCCTAAAAAGTTTAGCCTAGGGCGGGATCAGCGCCTGTTGATCGGTGTTTGTGCACTTGATGTTATAGTACTTGCTGGTCATGGCGGTGACCGGTACCTCTTCGCAAAGGGTCAGATGAATCACGGTCTGCCTCTTGGGTCTTAATGTCCAGCCGTCTAGTCCCAGACGATTCGCCAGCAACCTGCACCGCACGCTTGTCTCTTTGTCCCTAGCTGTCTACACAGTAAGGGTGATGCTCGCTACTACTATAGGCCATCCCTGCAGCACAGCAACCTTCGGTGACTTCAGGGAACACTCCTAGGGGCCTACGGGGTAGCCTGTCCTATGCAGGTGGGTCACTGACCCCTGCACCCATACTACCTCTCTCTTCACCTCCCGGATCCCCTCTGACTACTCAACCTAAACCTGCAGCAACCGCACTGCACTCAACCAGTACCTGCAGCAACCGCACTGCACACACACTGAACCTGCAGCAACCCACTGCACTCACTCGGTACCTGCAGCAACCGCACTGCACTCAACCGGTACCTGCAGCTACACTGCACTGCACACACACTGTGCCTTCTTGTCAGCGCTCACAGCACTACCAGCCGTGACACTGACAAGACTGCACACTCACTCCTAAGGGCCGGGTCCCTAACCTAGGGGCCGTCCCTCAGTACCTACCCCCTACCCTGGAGGGGATTGGGGTCTGCCTGGGATCTGGGGAACCTTACCTGGTGTAGGAGACACTTGCTCCCTACACCCTTCCTTCCCTTCCTGCTCCCAGCTCCAACTGCCAAACGTGGTCCCCACAACATTGTAGCCTTCCTCCACAGGAGAAGCTGCAAAACCCTATTTGCTGGCTGGCTGCACGTGATGTGGGTGAAAGGGCAATCCCCAGAGGCCGCTGGGAATTGTAGTCCACTCAGGACCTCTTTAGCATTGGGACCGCGGGCTCTACCCTTGCTGCGCCTGTGCGACCAATGCGCACGCTCGCGCAACCTGTCATGGCGGCCCCCACTAGCCGGGTACGCTGCAGAGACTCCGGGGACTTGGAGCGCTCCCTACTCCGGCCCCCACCTTTGTGTTGTGCCGGCGGGTCTGTCGCTGCCTCCGGCGGCACCCTCGATCGCTCGGCACGCTACAGAAGGGGTCTCTCGAGGCAAAATAAGACCGGGGCTACACTTGTAAACAAGCAAACGTCCAACGGATGCGGGGTGGTGAGCGATTAGGCTGTGTGACTTCTCCAGTAAACTCGTTAGTGTGATGTGCCTTTTTTATACTGCATTTTTGTAAGTGCGTTTTTTATATACAGCTCAACCCCCTTATAATGCTGGGCTTTGGGTCCAAAGAATCACATCGCGTTATAAGCGGATTGCGTTAGAAATAATGTACAATTGTATGCATTGTACAATAAAGTATTAAGATACCAATAATCATGTTGCAAAGTATTCATAAATACGAAAATTGGGAGTCGTGCTTGTATCGCGTTATAAGCAGATTCGCGTTGTAACAGATCGCGTTATAAAGGGGTTGAGCTGTACGTTTAATATAAAAAAATACTTTACATGTTCTGTGCTTTTAAGCCTTTTGTTGTTGGTTTTTTTTTGTTGTTTTTTACTGCTGAGGTTCGTCTCTCCTCACTTTTGTGGGTGCTGATACAGCTTTAACCTTGATACACAGACTA
The DNA here is from genome assembly GCF_040206685.1 of Ascaphus truei. Taxonomy (NCBI): domain Eukaryota; kingdom Metazoa; phylum Chordata; class Amphibia; order Anura; family Ascaphidae; genus Ascaphus; species Ascaphus truei. Next base: position 236,091,791 of record NC_134483.1, read on the forward strand.
CAGACTGCCACAGCTCTTGTTACTGCTTGAAAACCACTTACATCTTATTGTTTTGTGTTGTGGTCTTCCTTTCCATGTATGCTCCTCCTGGACTGTGAATATATATTCCTACGTTTTGGGACCAGTGGAAACAGGCCCCACCGGAGTGTTTGAGCACGAAATTTCAACTTTTTATTTGTATTTACACTGTCATTATATATTTAATATACCTTTTTTTCACTTCAAAATTGTATTTCACAATATTTAATATTCACTTTAAGAACAATTTATAGAGTTACCACTCCCTACAATTAAAAAACTCCACAGATTGTAGAAAATGCTCTGCAAGACCAGGACTCAACTACAAATCAGAAATTATATCAAAATGTACATCTCAAAGTAATTAATAGCATAGGAGCTATCTCTAAAAAATACATTTATTTTATCCTTCTTTTTTTAATTATTGTAATATTTACTGTACATGTCTTTTATATTTTAATCAACTTTTTTTTTTTTTTACATTTCACTTCTGGAGCGCAACAGGTTACCCGAAAAGTAATGGGAAACATCCCATTCTTTACCTAACTCTAATGAAGTTCTAGTTTCTAGATTAACTATTCACAAAACCTCCTATTTACAGAACAATTTAAACACATCTCCTTCCTTGATATTATTCCTAACTTTTTCCATTCCCTGAAAGGAAAAGAATGACAAATCAGCTTTATGACATTCAGTAAAATGTTTGGACACTGGGGAGTTTACATCTTTTCTCTCAATGTTGTTTATGTGTTCCCTGATGCGCTCCTTTAAAGGTCTGATTGTGAATTCCATATATTGGATGTCACATTTACAATCAAGTAGATAACATTTGATGCATCACAATTTCTGAAGTCTTTAACGTAAAACCTGCATCCTGACACATTACTATGGAATTGCCTAGTTTTGTTGACAAAAACAACATTTAAACACATTTATTTCACATCAAAACATACCTGTTAGTTTTGTAAAAAATATATGTGGAGGATGATGGACTAAACAAGATTAGGGGATACAATATCTCCAAGGTTCCCTGTGTCCTGGGGATGCAAATTGGCAACTTTTTCAATATGGACCTGTCAATGTTTCTTAACTATTTGGCAAGCATTACCACAAGCTGAAGCTTGTAATGAATGTAGACATCTTTTCAATGATGTTACTGTATCAGGAAAAATATATACATTAGAAAAATATTTCCCCTCAAAGTTAATTCCCTTCTTATATGCCTCCCTCAACATGCATAACCTCAAAGCCTAAATCTGATGATTTTGAACTAATTTGCTCTGAGCTGAAATGTATCCCAATCAGAGCAGTGCCTCATAACTCTAAGGAATTGAATAACGGTGATACCCCTTAACAACTTAAATTGTAATTGTTACTGTTTGACCACTCTACAAAGCAGTTGAAGTCAACAGTGGTACCACCCCAGACCAATCTCAAATATTCAATATACCTACTTCAAAAGATAACATTATGCCTGAAGGGATTAACATAGTCAAACTAGTGAAACTTCTCCTCTCCAATCCAGGAAAAGCTTTGAAATGAGGGGGAAAACATTGCTCCCATTGCAGTTCCATGGGTGTGAAGATAGAAAACCGAGTTAACATAAAAAAATTGTGTTCTAAGGAAAAAAGCTGCCTCTACAAGAAAACCAATCTGAAAAGATACATAATTGATAGAATTTTTTTTAATTGCTTTCATAAAGTACAGATATATCCAGACTTACTGGTTTTGTTACCATGACAAGGCAGAGGATTACATACGCAGGAACACCTTGTTCACCACGGTTTGCCTGCGGGCCAGCAATGGTCAGCCAGCAGAATTATATGTGGGGTTTATTTAGTAATTGCATTTCAGTATTTGTCCTGCAGATGGTGCACTGAATATCTTTATCCATAACCGCATTTAATATCATAAAATCATAACACTTGTTCTAACCAATATACAAATGTCAGTAGAATTGTATGGAAAAATTTAGAATACCTGAATGTCACACAAAACCGGCAGCATGGCTGAGGGTAGAGCAATGCCAGAACACTACCTGTGGATCCACAATATCTGCATCCCCATCAAACACCACAGTATCTCCATGCCCAGCTGGCACCACAGTACCTGCTGATCCCATAGACCCCACTGCATCAACTGTACCAGCATCCCCAGCAAATGTAACCTGATGATCCCATTACTATAGATTGTGAGTGAGGATCACATGGAGTTTCTCCTGCTCCAGTACTCCTGCAGGCACTGAACCTAGGCTCCGCCAATGAGCCACGTCCCGTGATGCAACGGAGGAAGCTCCTGTCTCTACTACACGTTGGCGTTGCATGACCAGAATCACTCGAGGGGTTAATGCTAACAACATTAATTTATTCCACAGCTGCGATACACTCCGCCCCTGCCTATCAGTACACAGTCTACCAGTGATGACTCATTGCCTGCAGCCTTCCCATTGGCTCTCTGTTCTTTATATGCTCAGCCAGCCCTTTGGCAAATTAGCTGTGCATAAACTACTGTTTATGTTTCTAGTGCGTGCCTCAAGCATCCTGCTGCCCTGCTGTTGTTCTTGCATTCTGCCTTGTTTTTCTGTACCTTTGACCTCAGCTTGAACCTGGATCGCTGCCTTTTCTGATCCCTGACCTCGGTTTGTATTTGTAATCCCACCTTCTCTGACCGCTGGACCTCAGCTACGCACAACGACCATTCTGACCTGTTATTGCGAGAGTGGGGTTAATCAGGCCATTAATAAAGGTATTATACCCGGCTGATTAACCCCAACTCGTAGTGGGAGTGGAGGGGTTAAAAGTATGTGCATGGCACTAATGTATTTGCCCCTGTCCCATTCTTTTTATCACCATTTTACAGGCTGCTCCCTGTCTGCAGTAATAGAAATAAATGCCAAGTGTGCTATATTGTTTTGAGGCACAAGATGGCGTTGTGAGCACCGCAGCCAGCGCTGATTTAATAAGCGTGGCTGGCACTGGGAGGTCTGTTTGAAGTATGGTTATCCATTTCCAAGCATTCGACTCTGTAACCGCAAGTCAGTTGAATAAGTGGCTTGCGGTTAAGGTTGAGGTGGTTTACCGATAATATGTATCCCGTAACTTGAAATGCAGAAAGTCTATTGCCGTGGGAAGTGGGTCAATTGACGTGAGAAGTAGGTGAACTTGGCTTCCCACCGGCAAGCTTTTCAATTAAGCGGGCTAACTCGGGAACGCAGGCAGCTAGCACTCTAATTTTTGGTGTGCAAGTCTGCATAAATAAACCACTTACACACACATAAAAAATACAGTTGTGGCATATGTGCCATGCACATATTGTTTTAATGAAGTGTCTAATACTGTAAGTTTAAAATGTACAGGCAGAAACATTTTTTTCTGTGAGCCCAGGAAAAATCCCTTTGACATGTAAATATGCCAGGGGGGAATGAGCTAAAGATATTTTCCTTCCAACACTTCAAAGACCCCCTGTTCAGTGAGAGACTGTACGTATAGTGGAGTGCCGGGAATGAAAAGACTCAGAGGTCCAAATGTGGCCGGGATGTTACTGAGTGCCAGATCCCGGTATTCAGCGTGAGCCTTTCACACCTTGGAGCAAAATCCCAGACCAAGGGTCGCCAGGAAAGGGGTGTACCCAAGGTATGCTAAGTTGCATGGGTGTCAAGCGCACACATGCGCGGTGCAAACAGGAAAGCCTTTTTGCCCGTTTTTGCAAACTACGGGCAAATCGGAGATTGGTGGGTTAATTGTTCCCATGGAGGTGATTGGGCAGGCATGTTATAGATAGGTCTGTGAACCTTATAAAACTGCCCGCCGAGCTATCCCCGGGGTGATTCATGACATAACCAAGCTTTGCACAAGATTCTGTTTGCGTACAGCGGTAGCGATTCCAGAACGCAATGGGTTAATAACATTGCAATCAAGAATTTACCCAAACTCCGGAATTCGTTAGCCCTGGTGACTCCCGAACGAATTCTTACGAACTTCTACGAAATTCCTTTATTTGGCGGAGTTATTAGATCGGCAACTTGCGATCTAGCCACATGGACTTTAACCAGAGACTGCATTTCTTGCACTTTCTTGCAAAGGACATTTTATTTTGTTTCCCAATCCCAGTAAGTGTTGTATTAAGTGTATTCTGAAGCTGTCGTGTGTTTGTCTATCAAGGAAATAAATGACAATTTATTTTGCCTCCTTGTCGTGTTCAATCGAGAATCCCAAAAATATAAAAAGTGTTGATAAGTTCTGGTCCACCGTGACACCTGTCTACTCCTGGACCCCGGATACGCACAACGACCATTATGACCTCTCTACACCTGAACCCCGGCTATGCTCAACGACCATCTGAATTCTCCTATCCTAGACCATGGCGAGTATTACGACTATTCTGACCTCTCCTACCCTGACCCAGCTACACGACTACGACTCTGCAATCTGGACGCGGTTGAGCGGTTGTTGGTCAAGTATTCAAACATCCCCACCTCAGCCTTGCGGTCACGTCCTGTTTGTGGTGAGCACTCGTTACAGTATGCTCAGCCCCACAAACATGGACCCCACTGAGGTGGGTCGAGTTCTGCACAGGCGCTCTGACATGTTTAACCAAATAGAGAAACAGCTTGACCAGAATAGTCGGCGAATGGAGCAACTTCTACTTACAGTACAAGCTATGACTAACCAGGCTAAAAGTGCCCCTGTGGACCCTGTCCCCTCATCGGTGTCAGCACCCACAACCATTCCCATGAACGGAGCCTCCGAATCCCGACTCCATACACACAACCGCTATAGCACCGAACCTCTTGGTTGTCGCGGGTTTCTTAACCAGTTTTCTACTCAGTTTGAATTGATGCCATCACATTTTGTAGCCCAGCGATCTAAGGTGGCCTTTATCGTGTCCTTGCTAGTTGATTCCGCCTTGGCGTGGGCTTTACCCATCTGGAAACAAAGGCTGGGCCTCATGTGCGTCATAGGCCACTTCACAAAGGAGTTCCGCAGAGTGATTTACATGCCCGGACACAAGGTAACCGTTGCTTAATATCGCTTCCATATTTCCCAGGGCAGTCGTCTCATGGCCCGGTACGCAGTCAAATTTTGGATTATAGCCGCTGTTAAGGCATTGGCGGCAGCATTCTGGCAAGGTCTATCCGAGAGCCTTAAGGACAAACTTGCTGTGCAGGAACGCCCCACGGAACTGGAGGAGCTCATTGGCCTGTGCATCTGAATGGACTTCAGATTACAGGATAAAAGGGGTGAGAGAAATAAATGCAAGCAAGGTATGCAAACCCTCGGCATCCACTACACAGAGGTCCTTGACGCCCCTCTTCTGGATCTGGAAGAACCCATGATAAGGTGTGTCACCTTAGTCAATAAGTCCATGGATCGAATTTTTTTTCCAGTATTTATTCAGAGACAGATACAGAGCACAGCATCACAGTGACACAGCATCATTCTTTACAGACATCACAGCAGGCATTATAGCAAGTTATGAATGGATAATTAGTCAGTGTACGTTCCAAGTAATTCTGAAATAATTCTGAATCCAATACACCAAGATCACATACTGCACCGACACACTTTATTCGAGCAAATACCCAGTATGTACCTGGCAGATACCTGGAATGCGCCGCTCCTCACCTCTGACAAGCCCCGTTGCGTTTGCCTTCCCAGCCTGGGTTCATGCCTGGCTGACGGGCGGCTGATCTGTTAAATGATAATGATTAGGATTTAATAGGCTGCAATGCTTCGCGTGTCTACCAGATGGCATAAATTCATGAATTGTAATGCAGTATATATATATATACTGTGCAGTATTGCAGCCAGCGGGAATAAAATGCTTCAATCCCTTGCTGGAAAATACCTCAATGCACTCGGGCAGAACACAGTCACAAACCTCAATACACCCGGGTATACCCGAATTCGTGGGACTAGCCGAGCTCAAATAAAGTGTGTCGCCAGTGTACTGCTGCGGCAGCTTTTATTCTTACTAATCACCGGCTTTTACCTGGCATGTTCCTGGAATGCCAAGCTGTTCACCTGGAGCATGCCGGGCTCCTTTTGCCTTCCCAGCCAGGCGCATGCCCGGCTGACGAGCGGTTGATGTGTTAATTGATAATGGTTCAGGATTTACTAGGCTGCAATGCTTCGCGTGTCCGCCAGATGGCATAAATTCATGAATTGTAATGCAGTATATATATATATGTATATGTATATATAAATATATATATATATACTGTATAACAACGACCCCCGACTATACAGTACTGTATATGCACATCAATGATACTGTAGGCCGGCGGGGGTGAGATGTGTTTGCAGCAGAGAGAGAACCGCTGCTCTCTCTGCGCAAACATCGGCACATTAAAAATAAATTTAAAATACATTTTTATTCATAGTGTAGATGTGCAGGGGATCTCTGGAGCTGAACCGCGTTGGTTTCAGGTCCGGGGACCCCCTGATCCCCGAGATACAGGCCCCTTTTTGAGGTGCCGGTATCCCTCTGCATTTCAAGGTCCCGATCACGTGACCGCGACATGTAAACAAAGCAGAGGGATAACGGCACCCCATAAAGGGGCCTCTATCTCGGGGACCAGGGGGTCCTAAAACCACAGCGGTTCAGCGGTTCAGCGCCGGAGACCCTCTGTACATGTACAGTAGAAATAAAACACATATATAAATAAACACTCGTTCCTTACCTTAGCGGCTATGTGCTATGGTAACAAAGCAGCATTTCTGTATTTTTAATAATATTGTACAGTGAGCAGGGTGTTCCCTGAGCCAGAAATTAATGCTCAGGGGACACCCTGCTCCTGCACAATATTATTAAAAATACAGAAATGCTGCTTCATTACCATAGCTGATAGCCGCTAAGGCAATGAAGGGGTTAACCCACCGTGCCCGCTTTATTGTGGGTAGCGGGGGTGGATGAAGGGGGTATTTGGCCCTTGGTGTGAGTTTAGGACTTACGGGGGGGTTGCGGGTGCACTTAACCCCTTCACGGCCGTAGCAGTTAATACCGCTACGGTCATGAAGGGGTTAACCCCTCCCGCTACCCCCCCAGCAAGCCCTAAACAACCATTGTTGGGGATAATACCCCCTTCACCCACTCCCGCTACCCACAATAAAAAAAACTCACAGCAGCCACCCAAAAAATAAATAAATAAATCTAAATAAATAAATAATTAAATGAATATAAATAAATACATTTAAAATACATTTTTATTCATAGTGTAGATGTGCAGGGGGTCTCCGGAGCTGAACCGCGTTGGTTTCAGGTCCGGGGACCCCCTGCTCCCCGAGATACAGGCCCCTTTATGAGGTGCCGGTATCCCTCTGCATTTCAAGGTCCCGATCACGTGACCGCGGCCTGTAAACCAAGCAGAGGGATACCGGCACCCCCTAAAGGGGCCTGTATCTCGGGGAGCAGGGGGTCCCCAGACCTAAAACCAAAGCGGTTCAGCTCCGGAGACCCCCTGCACATCTACACTATGAATAAAAATGTATTTTAAATGTATTTATTTATATTCATTTATTTATTTAGATTTATTTATTAATTGTGCTGCTGCTGTGTGTGAATTTTTTTTATTGTGGGTAGTGGGGGTGGGTGAAGGGGGTATTAGCCCCAACGGTGGTTGTTTAGGGCTTGCGGGGGATAGCGGGTGCACTTAACCCCTTCACGACCTTTAGCGGTATTAACTGCTATGGTCGTGAAGGGGTTAAGTGCACCCGCAACACCCCCGCAAGTCCTAAACTCACACGAAGGGCCAAATACCCCCTTCACCCACCCCCTCTACCCACAATAAAAAAAAATCACGCACAGCAGCCCCACAATTAATAAATAAATCTAAATAAATATATAAATACATGAAGATAAATAAATATATATGTATATATATACAGTATATATATATACATATATATATATATATATATATATACAGTATATATATATATATATATATATATATATATATATATATATATATATATATATATATAATAACAATCCCTATACATATATATATATATATATATATATATATATATATATATATATATGTATATATATATAATATATAAATATAATATATATATATATATATATATATATATATATATATATATATATATATATATATATATATATATATATATATATACAGTATATACACAAACATGATGAACCAATATACAAATAAATGTAGAAGGGTTATCAAAACCATACTGTCCTACAAATAACACTTCTCCATACAGACACACTACATTACAATGAATTTCCTTTAATAATCCTAACTGATCTTACAATCTAAATCCTCAAATGACAAAGAAAAACCTTACATTCCAATCCATACATTGCATTTACATTGTATTTATGATGCATAAAATCTATGCACCATATACATTCTGCAAATGAATGTTAACAATATCATTGCAAGCAAAATACAAACACTTCCAAACAAGTCAACTATTTTAACCAATCAAGTAAACAAAAATCAATTAGTAATCATTACTGCTGCGGCAGCTTTTATTCTTACTAATCACCGGCTTGTACCTGGCATGTTCCTGGAATGCCACGCTGTTCACCTGGAGCATGCCGGGCTCCTTTTGCCTTCCCAGCTAGGCGCATGCCCGGCTGACGCGCGGTTGATGTGTTAATTGATAATGGTTAAGGATTTACTAGGCTGCAATGCTTCGCGTGTCCGCCAGATGGCATAAATTCATGACTTGTAATGCGCCGAATCAGTAATGTGTCGGCTTGCAGGTGTTTCGTTTAAAAAAGATACTGTACCACAATGTGCCATTGTAACTTGGCCTTGGCCTTGAGACTGAAGGAAGAGTTGCCAAAATGTATCAAATTAGGCTTTTCATATTAAAGAAAGACAAAGGGCCTCATGCAGTAAGGCCCGATAAGGCTTTTTCGGCATTTTATAGCCGTTTTTTGCCCTCCTGATTCAGTAAGCCCCGATAAGTGGGAATTATCGGCAACTTTTCTTCCGAAAAAAAAAATTTCGCCACCCGGCTGCCGATAAGCCACTTATCGGGACTTTTTTTTCCCGCCTGAATTCAGTAAGCCCCGATCAGCTTTTCGGTGCTGATCGGCAGGCCAGATTGGAGATTTTATGGCCAATCCAGCCAGCCAACTAAAGTTGGCAACTTGCTGAAGGAGAAGCATCGGCAAGGGCGACACTTAGGAAAAATCAGCCCTTTTTCCTGCCTGTGATTGATGCCGGGGGTCTCCGGAGCTGATACCCGCACCGGAGCCCCCCGGCATGCATCCGAGGCAGGAAAAAGGTATTTAAAAGCCACTTCATTACCTTAGCGGCTAACCGCTAAGGCAATGAAGGGGTTAACCAACCGTGCCAGCGTTATTGTGGGTAGCGGGGATGGGTGAGGGGGGTATTTGGCCCTGGGTGTGAGTTTAGGACTTGCGGGGGGGATGCGGGGGCACTTAACCCCTTCACGACCGTAGCGGTTAATACTGCTACGGTCCTGAAGGGGTTAAGGCCTCCCGCTACCCACCCGCAAGCCCTAAAACCCACCGTTGGGGCTAATGCCCCCTTCACACACCCCCACTACCCACAATAATAAAAAAAACACACCAAAGCCCCACAATAACGAATTAAATAAATAATTAAATAATTATATATATATATACCCAACAACACCTATACCCCCCTAACATACAGTATAGTAATGGGCAGAATGACTATTATCCACAAATGGATAATAGTGCAGTTGTCCATTTAAAATACATACACAACAATAAAGACTTTAAATACATATAGCACTCACCCATGTCCCACTGTCACGATGAAGGCCATCCTCATCTTCATCCTGCCCATGCCCCATCCGCTTCTGCAAAACAAACACAAGAATTACAACATCCAAATTAATGTCCCCTAACCCCTTAATCACCATAGCGGTTATTAACCGCTACAGTTATTAAGGGGTTAAGCCACCATCACCCACATACCCTCCCCCACAAAGCCCCCCAACCACCCTCACCCAATACCCACAGGGGAGTCCTACCAAATACCCTTGGGCCTAATACCCCCTCCCCCAGCACATACAGTACAATAATGTGCCAAATAACTATTATCCACATAGGGATAATACATTATTTGGCCATTATTAAACACATTCAATACCGTTAAAATGTAAAGAAAATTGTACTAACCTCATCAATAAGAAGTCTCCGTCGCCAGCATCATCCTTGGGGTCCGTTGCCAACATTTTAAATAGCCACAACATTTGAATATCATTAACATAACACTGAACCCCTTAATCACCTTATCGGGTACTAACCTGAAAGGTAATTAAGGGGTGAAGCCATCCTGCAATGCCTACAACAGTTATGCATAACATCCTCAGTGAAATAAAAACCAATTGCCTAACCAAATTCCATTTAATCATTCAATCTGTAGGCTCACATGCCTCATAAAACATTGCATTTACAGTATATACATGTAGCATAACATGTAAACTGCATGTACACGCTGCAAATCAATGTTAACAATACAATAATGCCACTCAAATCGCCATACATCACAAGAAGTATATTATTTAATCCAATAAACTCACCATCAATGAATTACCACACATCAATTACATCCCTAAACAATTAAAATACCATCCATACCAATTACACAATGAACTAAAGCTATCCTAACAGAGAACAACTTCAAAACATAGTCAAATGTACACCAACAATTACAATATACTAAAGCAAGGCTTTCCATATCCTACTGTACGGCCTGGAAGCCCAAAACTTACATCTGTCTAAAAATAAAATACATTTAGCACACATCAATGCATAGCCACAATGATTAACAATACAGAATTAGAAGCTTTAACAACACTATCATTTCTTACCCTGTATATATATCTGTACACATACATACAGACATACATACAGTGGGAAGAAATGATATGCATTATAAAAAATGAAAACATGAAAAAGCAACACAAAAAACAGTTACATTAAGTACATTTCTTTATTTAACTTACCATTACTTGCCCCCACCGACTCCCGTTGATCAGCTTACTCACGAACCAATCCACGACACCATCCACGACACCATCCAGGAACAAATCCACGAACCAAACCAGGAACCAATCCAAGAACAAGTGCAGGAACCAATCCAAGAACAAGTGCAGGAACCAATCCAGGAAGCAAGCCACGAAGAAATCCACGAAACAATCCACGACACGATCCAGGAACAGGAACCCATAAAAGAAAAAAACATAACAAATTAAACATTAAAATAATAAAACATGACAATCAAGGGTTGTACTAGTTTTATTCTCCATCCCTACTCTGATTGGCTGGCTTACCATGTGAGTCCGGCCATGTGTCATTTCATGACGTTTTCTTAAAGGCAATAGCAGCAAAGCCATTCTGATTGGCTGTGCTGGCATTGCCTTTAAGTGACGTCATCAATTTTTTTACATCGGCCAAAACACATGGTTTTCACGGCCCAATCAGGGCTGTGGGAACCATATGATGACAAATGTGACGTCATAGGCCTTTAAAAGCCTATGTTGTCTCATTTTGAAGGCAGATGCCGAGGAGGACGGACCTCCTCCTGAAGATTGAAGACCAGGGCGTGGCACCGGACGTCAAGAAGACCCCGGAACAAGGTATTTTAATACAGATTCACTAAGAATAAAACTAGTACAACCCTTGATTGTCATGTTTTATTATTTTAATGTTTAATTTGTTATGTTTTTTTCTTTTATGGGTTCCTGTTCCTGGATCGTGTCGTGGATTGTTTCGTGGATTTCTTCGTGGCTTGCTTCCTGGATTGGTTCCTGCACTTGTTCTTGGATTGGTTCCTGCACTTGTTCTTGGATTGGTTCCTGGTTTGGTTCGTGGATTTGTTCCTGGATGGTGTCGTGGATGGTGTCGTGGATTGGTTCGTGAGTAAGCTGATCAACGGGAGTCGGTGGGGGCAAGTAATGGTAAGTTAAATAAAGAAATGTACTTAATATAACTGTTTTTTGTGTTGCTTTTTCATGTTTTCCTTTTTTATAATGCATATCATTTCTTCCCACTGTATGTATGTCTGTATGTATGTGTACAGATATATATACAGGGTAAGAAATAATAGTGTTGTTAAAGCTTCTAATTCTGTATTGTTAATCATTGTGGCTATGCATTGATGTGTGCTAAATGTATTTTATTTTTAGACAGATGTAAGTTTTGGGCTTCCAGGCCGTACAGTAGGATATGGAAAGCCTTGCTTTAGTATATTGTAATTGTTGGTGTACTTTTGACTATGTTTTGAAGTTGTTCTCTGTTAGGATAGCTTTAGTTCATTGTGTAATTGGTATGGATGGTATTTTAATTGTTTAGGGATGTAATTGATGTGTGGTAATTCATTGATGGTGAGTTTATTGGATTAAATAATATACTTCTTGTGATGTATGGCGATTTGAGTGGCATTATTGTATTGTTAACATTGATTTGCAGCGTGTACATGCAGTTTACATGTTATGCTACATGTATACACTGTAAATGCAATGTTTTATGAGGCATGTGAGCCTACAGATTGAATGATTAAATGGAATTTGGTTAGGCAATTGGTTTTTATTTCACTGAGGATGTTATGCATAACTGTTGTAGGCATTGCAGGATGGCTTCACCCCTTAATTATCTTTCAGGTTAGTACCCGATAAGGTGATTAAGGGGTTCAGTGTTATGTTAATGATATTCAAATGTTGTGGCTATTTAAAATGTTGGCAACGGACCACAAGGATGATGCTGGCGATGGAGACTTCTTATTGATGAGGTTAGTACAATTTTCTTTACATTTTAACGGTATTGAATGTGTTTAAAAATGGCCAAATAATGTATTATCCCTATGTGGATAATAGTTATTTGGCACATTATTGTACTGTATGTGCTGGGGGAGGGGGTATTAGGCCCAAGGGTATTTGGTAGGACTCCCCTGTGGGTATTGGGTGAGGGTGGTTGGGGGGCTTTGTGGGGGAGGGTATGTGGGTGATGGTGGCTTAACCCCTTAATAACTGTAGCGGTTAATAACCGCTATGGTGATTAAGGGGTTAGGGGACATTAATTTGGATGTTGTACTTCTTGTGTTTGTTTTGCAGAAGCGGATGGGGCATGGGCAGGATGAAGATGAGGATGGCCTTCATCGTGGCAGTGGGACATGGGTGAGTGCTATATGTATTTAAAGTCTTTATTGTTGTGTATGTATTTTAAATGGACAACTGCACTATTATCCATTTGTGGATAATAGTCATTCTGCCCATTACTATACTGTATGTTGTGTATTGCTGCTATGTTTATTGGGGGCATTTGTCCCCAATAAACATGCTACTATGCGTTAACCCCTTCATTGCCTTAGCGGCTATCCGCTATGGTAATGAAGCAGCATTAATGTATTTTAATAATATTGTGCGGAAGCAGAAGGCCCCCTGAGCTGAAGCGCATTTATTTGTGGCTCAGAGACCCCCTGCCTCCCGAGTTACAGGCCCCGGTTTGGGCCATCGGTTACAGTGTGGATGCCATGTTTATTGCGGGGACGCTATAAACATGGCGGCGACACTGCCACCCGATGACACATACCGGGGCCTGTAACTCGGGAAGCAGGGGGTCCCTGCTCCACAAAGCAATGCGGTTCAGCTCAGGGGACCCCCTGCTCACTGTACAGTATAATTAAAAAGACATTCATGCTGCTTCATTACCGTTGCACATAGCCGCCAAGGTAAGGAACGAGTCTTTATTGATGTTTGTGTGTTTTATTTATACTGTACATGTGCAGAGGGTCTCCGGAGCAGAACAGCGTTGGTTTGAGGTCCGGGGACCCCCTGCCCCCAGAGATACAGGCCCCTTTATGGGGTGCCGGTATCCCTCTGGTTTGTTTACAGGTCGCGGTCACGTTATCGGGACCTTTAAACGCCGAGGGATACCGGCACCTCATAAAGGGGCCTGTATCTCGGGGGGCAGGGGGTCCCCGGACCTCAAACCAACGCGGTTCAGCTCCGAAGACCCCCTGCACATGTACACTATGAATAAAAGTTGTTTTTAAATACTTTTTTTGGTGCCGAAGTTTGCGCTGAGAGAGCGGCTTGTCTCTCTCAGCTGCAAACATCTATCGGCACCAAAGGCTTATCGGGAGCCTTATCGGGAGCCAGGCTGTATCACCACAGCTCATCGGCAGCTTTGCTTTCGCAGTGCTTCAGCAGGGATCGGAAGGATTCGGCCCTTACTGAATACTGCGAGGGCAAATCGCCCAAAAAAAACATTTTCGCAATTCGTGCCGAAAATTTTGTATCAGGGCTTACTGCATGAGGCCCAAAGACCAGTTTCAGTTTGTGTTACACTATTCTCCAGAGACCCACCCGCCATGAGTGTTCAACTGCAGCCTGCTTTCCAAAAACCTGACATAAGTTACGCGTATATGATATGGGCTGCGATTAATGCAACAGAGGATAAGATGGCAACAGTTGCTCAAATTTATCAGTATTTTATCGAAAAATATGACTTTTACAAATTTTCGCCAACTCCTCATACGTGGAAGCGTGCAGTAAGGAAAAGGTTATGTAGTGACCCCTGTTTTCACCGTATTGAGCCCCAATTTGTTGGGGGGTATTGGTGTGTATCACCGGGATTTTCCCGTATCTATGATCATGGAGGCGGCAAAAGGCAAAGGGTCGTGTTAAAACCAACTAAGAAGCGACAGTCGCTGCCAAGCAATGCACCAGCACCAGCACCAGATTCCAATGATGGTCCCACTGTCAGTGACAACCCTGAGCCTGAGGCTGAGCTGGATTTGGTGTGCAGTTTTGATGAAGCTTGCATGTACCTAAGCAATTTCCAGCCACACCTGCTGACTACAGGTGGACTAGTCCTTCTGCCAACTATCGACGTGGATGATGAAGAAGCTGGACTGGCAGTGGACCGGCGCCGGCACAAGCTGAATGGGAAATTCAATGGTGAGTACTGTCTTGTTGCCGTATTATTTTGGTGGGGCTTGCTGGGTACTTCTTTAGGAGGCTGACCATTACTGTACTGTACTGTACATTAAAACTTTTCTTTTTGTTTTTTCTCAGAAAAGAAAACGGCTAATGGGGGATTTCGATGGATAATATTGTACTGTATGCTGATGTTTTCCGGCCGTACAGTATACTGTGTAATAAACCCTGAATAAATAAAACTATGCATTTATTCTACATACAGTATTCAGTATCGTTTCATTATGTGTCTTCCACAGTATACTGTACAGTGGTATACAGTGCCTAACATCTATGGGCAAAAATAATTTTATTCCTACTGCTGCGGCCAAGTTTATTCGAGCATTTGCCCGTTCTTGGCCGCAGCAGTAGCCTGGCGCGCGCCCGAGAGTGACGGGCGCGCGCCGAAGCAGCGGAAGAGCGCCCTCCGATCGGGGCGCTCTCCCTACCGCTGCCGGGTCCGCCGGGTCCCCCGGAACCCCCTGCCGCTGTCCCGCGATCGCGGGACACCAGGGCTCCCTCGGGGAGCCCCTGGACGCGCGTGCAGGGGGCGCACGCTCCCGAAGACGCGTGAAAGCGCGTCTATGACGCGCGGCACGCCGAGGGGCGGCCACTAGCAAGCCGGGAAATCTCCCGGCTTGCGGATCTGGCCGAAGTGTGATTAAGTGTGTCGGTAGTGTAGGTGCCCTAAAACAGAAGTTCCCACGCCAATTGCCCGTGAACTTGACCGCTACCCTAAGTAGTTCCAACGCCAATTGCGCGAATATAATGTAAAATAACCCGTTCTGTGGGTCTGAGCGGGTTGAAATTTACCTGGTCCCCATGCAGGAGGACCCTTGCCATAGTGGCAAAATATCAGCCTTGCATGACCCCCGGAACCGGAGATACAAAAAGACAGTTTAAATGCACATTACCAAAGTGGCTTTTTTTCTGCCATGCAAGTCAATGGCAGAAACCGGAAATTTAACATCACCCTGACTCCATTCTGTTGCCACGAGAGGGTCGCAATTTGCCATGCAATCCTGCCGCAACTAGGACTACATGGTGACCGAATATGAGCCCTTTAGGTCGAACAGAACCGGAGTTCTGGGTTCCAGGTTTCTGCTCATTGTGACTTAGCCGGTTCAAAGCTTTCTCCGCCATTTGCGCTCAATGGTAGGACCCTCCTCGCCGGCGTGACCCTTTCTCGCCACCATTACTGCTGGGACCCTGTTGGGGTCAAGTGAAGAGGTTCCTAACATCTAGGGGCAAAATGAATTTTATTTATAGGTGCCCTAGAACAGAAGTTCCCACGCCAATTGACCTAGTTCCCACGCCAATTGCTGTAGTTCCTACGCCAATTGCGCGACCAGCCAGTTAAAAAAACGTGCAGCAAGCCTCTACAGTACATTTGTTACACTGGCAAAGGAGCAAATGGAAACAATGTGAGGCAATTCAACATGGTCTTTTATTGGTGGAGTCAGTACAAAAACATTTATTTACAATATTGAAACATTTAAAGTGCACAGCAATTCTAACCATCAACACACAATAATACATTCTGCAGCCTTTATTAAATTCTTCTGCCTGCCACAAAACATTTTTGGTGCATAGGGCAAAGGGAGTTAAAGTGACTTTTAAGTGACCTCTCCTTTATTAAAGAAACCCAGTGGGATGGTGCGCAACACTGTCAGTCAGACCTGCACCAGTTCAGTCCTAGAGGGCAGCAAACAGGGCAGGTTTTCAGGGCAACATTGAAAACCGTGCCTGTTTGCAGCCCTCAGGGACTTGAGTTGTGCATGTCCTGTGAAAAAAAATACACACAACAACCTCTACTTTGTTTAAGTACAGCAGGTACTGTAGGGCAAAAACATGGAGAGTACAATACAGTTCAGCACAACAGTATGGTCTCACTGACAGTCCTCCACATTGTCCATCCATGGCCAATTCCTTGAATGGCGCAAAACGCCATTAATGCAGTCTCTAACGCCTTTCATTACAGGATCTGTAACTGTATAAAAGCGCCGCAATTCTTCCACAATATTTTTCCTTAAATTGGCAGGAAGGGCCTTTTTAACGCGATTCCCATCGTAGTTCACTTTGAACACCCACTCGCAGTACAACGTGTAGGGAACATGGTGCTTTAAAATGATCAAGGCATACTTGTGGGGTGCACCAGCACTCATCACCCTATACTTCTCCCTAAGCGCCGCTGTCAGATCGCGCAGGGTGATGTCGGGCACTGTTTCGATGTGAGCGGGTGTAGTTCTTTTGGGAGCGGGTGTGCTTGTGGCGACGGGCGATGGTAGGATGTCTGGGAGGAAGCTTTCCTCTGGTCGTGGTCGCCGTGTTGTCTCCTGGCGTGGTCTTGACGGGGTTGTCATGTCCTCCTCAACGGCATACATGTACACTACATCTTGTGGTGGAGGGGGGGCGCTTGGTGATGGAAGGGGGTCGAAGGTCCCATTCATCACATCCATGTCACCCTCCTGCCCCGGCGTCGGGGAAACAGGGGCATTAGCACTGAGCAAATAATGTATGCCCACAATGTCAGCCTCTATCTTCTCCATCCGTTGATCCATCCGTTGCTCCAATTGTAGCATCCATTGCTCCACATTTAACATGGTCTCCAGAAGCAGATCTATCTTTGCCAGCACAATAGAGTTCCCGGGGAGATCCACACTTATCCCATTCAGCATCCGGTCCAACGAGCTGCTTCTTGTGCATGGCGTCTGGACATCTGGGGGGATGGGTGCAATGGAGGATGAGATGGGGGTTCCATGGAGAGAAGAGGCATCGATGGTGAGTGGAGGAGGTGACCTGTGGATACCTGGTAGAGAAGAAGCGGTAGCGTCGAAGAGGGATGGAGAAGGTGACCTTTGGATTTCCGGGCGAGAAGCAGAGTCGTCTAAGAGCAAAGGAGAAAGTGACCCGTGGATTTCAGAGGCGGCAGCGTCGTCAGATGGAACCGGAGAAGATGGGGGTGGAGAAGACGGGATGAAGATTTCCGGGACAGCTAAAGCAGAGTCGTCGAAGCATATTGGAAGTGGTCTGCGGGTCCGATGGGTTGGCTGCCATTCGTTTTGCATAGAGAGCGTATTACCGTATATCTTCTTCACATAATGAGGCTTACGTCTAAGAAAACCCTTAACCTTTGGGGTCAGCAGAAGGTTTTCTTTATTGGCCTTAGCCTGTCGCTTTGCCCTTTGCGTGGAAACGACAACCGCCTTTCGCCTTTTCAGCATGACAGGCACGGCAGAGGTGAGAGGGTTCTTGCGTCCATAGAACCGGGGATGCTCCATGGAAGCAGGTGGCACAATGCAGTACAGTATCTGGACAAGGGCAAGTTCAGATAAAGATCCTGGAGTGGTAGCCTATGCAAAGTGTGTGACCTTTTATGCATGGCGGCCAGGTACAGGTGTTGAAAGTGGGCGTACTCTAATGTGAGTCATTATCGTATAAATACACCATCCATCTTGTGTATTGACTGCACATAGAATACACATCGACTAAACATTGAATATACATTCTTGTGTTTGTATTTCTTTCCACTCGCAGCAATGCCTGTTAAAAAGATTTCAAAGGATCTCAGCATGCGAATTAAGGAGATGTACAGGAGCGGACACCGAATTGCTGCTATCCAACGCTGGTTAGCTACTTCTGACCTCGTTGTGCCATTAACCACCGTGAGCTATCATGCACAAGGAAAATACAGAGACCGGAAAATGCACCAAGGGTAACAAACGCGTAAGTATATTTATGAAACTTAACAACAAAAAAATATAGAAAACTGTACTGTACATCTACAGTACAGTTCTGTATCTACTGTAATACTGTTGTTATTTCTGTTGATTTATATTACAACATACTGTACAGTAGTTTGTCTATTTATATTTATAGTACAGCAGTATACATTTTTTGTATATTTCAATTAATCTTACAACGGTATATACTGAATAGGATGTACTGTATATTTATATTTATATTACAACAGTATATTTATTTTGTCTATTTACATTTATAGTACAACAGTATATATATTTTGTCTATTTATATTTACAACACAGCAGTATACATTTTTTGTATATTTCAATTAATCTTACAACGGTATATACTGAATAGGATGTACTGTATATTTATATTTATAGTACAACAGTATATATATTTTGTCTATTTATATTTATAGTACAGCAGTATACATTTTTTGTATATTTCAATTAATCTTACAACGGTATATACTGAATAGGATGTACTGTATATTTATATTTATATTACAACAGTATATTTATTTTGTCTATTTACATTTATAGTACAACAGTATATATATTTTGTCTATTTATATTTACAACACAGCAGTATACATTTTTTGTATATTTCAATTAATCTTACAACGGTATATACTGAATAGGATGTACTGTATATTTATATTTATAGTACAACAGTATATATATTTTGTCTATTTATATTTATAGTACAGCAGTATACATTTTTTGTATATTTCAATTAATCTTACAACGGTATATACTGAATAGGATGTACTGTACTGTATATTTATATTTATATTACAACAGTATATATATTTTGTATATTTATATTTATAGTACAACAGTATACAGTATATATTTTGTCTATTTATATTTAATTTACTGTATATTACAACATTACATTTATACTGTATACATTTTATATTGCTGCGTATTAATAAAACAATATAATTTCTTTACATTGTAGGGAGACAACTGTTCTGGTGGACAAAATAAGTGGGGAGAATGATGAGAGGAGTGCATTAAGGGTCAAATACACTCTGCAGGAAAAGCACAATCTGACTGTATCCGAGAGCAGCATAAAGAAGATGAGACGCAGCATTGGATGGAAATATGGACGTGTGAGGTTAGTACTGGACAGTACAGGAGGTAAAAGTGTTGTTTCGCAAACTGTACTGCACTGTGCCGCAAATTTTTTTTATTCCTTGTCATTACAGAGTGTACCCCATGATACGGGACGCAAACAAAATCAAAAGAGTGCTCCAGGCCCAGGCATGGATCGACAGCGAGGAGACTTTCCAGGATTGCATCTTCACTGATGAGTCTACTGTGTCGCTGGAGAGATTTGCACGATTTGCGTTCCACAAAAAACGCCGCTTATCTTTGAAGCCACGGCCAAAAACCTTGTGAAGCTGCATGTATGGGGTGCCATCTCTAGGCGTGGACCGGGATGCATTGTCATCTTTGAAGGTAAAATGTATCAAATATAATGTCGCCTAATTCACTGTACTTGACTAGTGTTGCCTTACAATATGCACTGTACTGTATTATTGTGCAGTTTTTTGAGCACTTTTCTTTGCTTGCTATAGGAATCATGAATAAAGCTTTCTTCCAAGACAACATTGTGCCCGAGATAGTGCAATACATCACACGCGACTTCCCCAATGCTCACCGCTTCTACCAGGACAACGATCCCAAGCACACTGCGTCAACGGCGCATATCCTTGTGTGCGGCATCAACTGGGTGAAGACGCCAGCGGAGTAAGTGCAGTAGACCGTGTCCCATTTTTGTTCCCCACTGTTTTTAGCTCTTAAACCAATTGTCCTTTCTTTCCAATGACAGGTCGCCAGACTTTAACAGTAGTCAGAGTATACAGTAGTTCCAGTACAGTATACAGTACACTAGTTTGACAGTACTACAGTAACTGCCTACTACAGTAACTGCCCCATTTTTTTTTTCCAGACAAAGCTGCACCAGCCACCTACAGTAGTTCTGCCATAATACAGTACAGTAACTGCACACATTTTTGGTTTTCTTGTCGTTCCAGGAAAAACGGTGGCCTAGGGGTATGGGGGCGTTGTGTCCAGTCAAATCTGCTTGTACAGTCAAATGTACACTATATAAACAGCAGCAATGATGTATACAAAACCTCTCCTCTCTCAATGAACTACTGTACTGCAGACAGAATGAGGAAAAGATAAAGACTAAAGAAAAATTTATGTTACTATACAGTATATACAGTACAGTATATTATACAGTACATTACAGTACTGTACTGTATATATTGTAGTATTAAATAATATTCTTATAAATGTGAATTACTCATGTGTCCCCATGTTTTACACAAGTTTTCCAAAATGTTATCAAATTTCAAGCTGCCAAAATAACTTAATAAAGACTGCATTACTGTATGTATTATTCCTGATTATTTTTATATTTGTATTTTTTGGTTCCTGATAAAATAAAATAAATATTTATTCACTTTCCTGCGAATCATAATCATTGACAGCCACCCCTACAGTGCTCCAATGAATTATTTTATTTATTTATTTATAAAATATTTTACCAGGATTTATATATTTTTATTTTAAAGATATTAAAGAATGTACTGTATTGTATTAAAAACATGTGACTGTAAACCATAGTGACTGATACAGTATTTCATCAGGGTGTGAAAATATTTATCAGTGTACTCTCAATTCTCACAGTGCTGTGCACATCAGATTTACATTTCAAATTCGAGAGGGGATTTTTCAAAGCATTACCGTTCAAACATCAGGCCTCTAAGGGTTGGAGGAGGGCGATGGTGTGATTAGAAGCAGGCGTGCTGAGTGTTTGTAGCTCGGCTATGGGCGGATTAAGAACACAATGGCAATATGCAGCAGATCAATGACCCAGTGGAGAGAGGGGGATGGTACTGTAGGCTAGGGTGACTCAGCCGATTGACGCTTGACTAGGGAGGGATTAAAAATTCTGGAGGTGTGTGGCTGAAATACTGTAGTTAGCAGCAGTGTCATTTCAAAAGGCAGTTCATCATAATAATTTGATGAATAAACCCCCAAAGACAACCCCCAAATACAGTACATAAAAAGCAAGTCACTTTAACTCCCTGTGCCCCATGCACCAAAAATGTTTTGTGGCAGGCAGAAGAATTTAATAAAGGCGGCAGAATGTATTATTGTGTGTTGATGGTTAGAATTGCTGTGCACTTTAAATGTTTCAATATTGTAAATAAATGTTTTTGTACTGACTCCACCAATAAAGGACCATGTTGAATTGCCTCACATTGTTTCCATTTGCTCCTTTGCCAGTGTAACAAATGTACTGTAGAGGCTTGCTGCACGTTTTTTTAACTGGCTGGTCTGCAATTGGCGTAGGAACTACAGCAATTGGCGTGGGAACTAGGTCAATTGGCGTGGGAACTTCTGTTCTAGGGCGCCTAGAAATAAAATTCATTTTGCCCCTAGATGTTAGGAACCTCCTCACTTGACCCCAACAGGGTCCCAGCAGTAAAAGCGGCGAGAAAGGGTCACGCCGGCGAGGAGGGTCCTACCATTGAGCGCAATGGCGGAGAAAGCTTTGAACCGGCTAAGTCACAATGAGCAGAAACCTGGAACCCAGAACTCCGGTTCTGTTCGACCTAGAGGGCTCATATTCGGTGACCATGTAGTCCTAGTTGCGGCAGGATTGCATGGCAAATTGCGACCCTCTCGTGGCAACAGAACGGAGTCAGGGTGATGTTAAAGTTCCGGTTTCTGCCATTGACTTGCATGGCAGAAAAAAAGCCACTTTGGTAATGTGCTTTTAAACTGTCTTTTTGTATCTCCGGTTCCGGGGGTCATGCAAGGCTGATATTTTGCCACTATGGCAAGGGTCCTCCTGCATGGGGACCAGGTAAATTTCACCCCGCTCAGACCCACAGAACGGGTTATTTTACATTATATTCACGCAATTGGCGTGGGAACTACTTAGGGCAACGGTCAAGTTCACGGGCAATTGGCGTGGGAACTTCTGTTCTAGGGCACCTAGGAATAAAATTCTTTTTGCCCATAGATGTTAGGCACTGTATACCACTGTAAAGTATACTGTGGAAGACACATAATGAAACGATACTGAATACTGTATGTAGAATACATGCATAGTTTTATTTATTCAGGGTTTATTACACAGTATACTGTACGGCCGGAAAACATCAGCATACAGTACAATATTATCCATCGAAATCCCCCCAATTAGCCGTTTTCTTTTCTGAGGAAAAAAAAAGAAAAATTTTAATGTACAGTACAGTAATGGTCAGCCCCCTAAAGAAGTACCCAGCCAGCCCCACCAAAATAATACGGCAAGAAGACAGTACTCACCATAGAATTAAAATTCATTTTCCGCCAGATGTTAGGAACCCCCTCACTTCACCCCAACAGGGTCCGAGCATGTACACTACTGTACTTTAAAATAAATTAAATATGCAATTTTACTATTACGCGTGCGCACACACAAACTGTGTACTGCAGGTTGAACCGCAAAGGTATAAGACTTCAGAGACAACAGCTCGCAAACGCCCCCATGCGTTTTTACAAGGCATTGCAGTATTGCAGCCAGCGGGAATAAAATGCTTAAATCACAGCCGCGAAAATAACGCTATACACCCCGGGAGAAAACGACACAAAACCGCACATCACCGGGATCTTCTGAAATTCGCGGAGCTAGCCAAGTAAGAATAAAGTTGGTCGCCAGTGTATTTACATCCCTAAACAATTGACAGTCCATCCCGAACAATGAAACAATTAACTAATTCACGCCTCAAGCAGAACAATTCAGCATGTGAAAAAATATACAAAGAGCCAACCGGAATACAAACTTTAAAACCAAGGCTAGCCCTGACCTCCCTCAATCACACAATACAGTACAATATCAACAATGACATCTATCTAATTTTAAAATACTTTAAACACACAATTAAGAATAGCTGCATAGTCAAATTAATTTAAAACACATCAAATCAAGCTTTTAAAACAACATCATTTCTTACCCTGTATGTATATATCTCTCTAGACATATATACATACATACATATAGTGGCAAGAAATGATATACCACAAAAAAAAAAAAAATACACATGTTAAAAAAGCTTTTAAAAAAATGAACAAGTTAAATAAAATACATTTCTTTAGTTCACTTACCATTACTTGCCCCCACCGACTCCCGTTGCGCAGCTTACTCTCGAACCAATCCACGAACAGGAACCCATAAAATAAAAAACCATAAAATAATAAACATTAAACTAAAAATCCAAATCAATCCACGGGTCTTCTACTTGTAATCCATCTTTATCTTCATCTGTATTCTTCTTTCTTCTATCTTATTCCGGGCGGGGCGGGGTCTTCTTTCCATCTGTGGCCACGCCCTGGTCTTCTTTCTTCCCCGGAGGTCCTTCCTCCGCGGAGTCTGGCTTCAAAATGAGACGACATAGGCTTTTAAAGGCCTATGATGTCACATTTTCGTCATATGGTTCCCACGGCCCTGATTGGCCGTGAAAACCATGTGTTTTGGCCGATAAAAATAAAAATGATGACGTCACTTAAAGGCAATGAAAGCACAGCCAATCAGAATGGCTTTGCTTCAATTGCCTTTAAGATGACGTCATGAAAAGACACATGGCCGCCCTCACATGGAATGGTAGCCAATCAGAGCGTGGGAACTCCATCCCTACACTGATTGGCTGTAGTATACCATGTGACAGAGGCTTGGGGGGAAAAGGGATGTGACGTACTACAGCCAATCAGAGTAGGGATGGAGTTCCCACGCTCTGATTGGCTCTAGTACCATGTGACAAGCTTTCAATGACGTCACATCCTTTTTCCCCCCAAGCCTCTGTCACATGGTATACTAGAGCCAATCAGAGTAGGGATGGAGTTCCCACGCTCTGATTGGCTACCATACCATGTGAGGGCGGCCATGTGTCTTTTCAAGACGTCATCTTAAAGGCAATTGAAGCAAAGCCATTCTGATTGGCTGTGCTTTCATTGCCTTTAAGTGACGTCATCATTTTTATTTTTATCGGCCAAAACACATGGTTTTCACGGCCCAATCAGGGCCGTGGGAACCATATGACGAAAATGTGACGTCATAGGCCTTTAAAAGCCTATGTCGTCTCATTTTGAAGCCAGACGCCGCGGAGGAAGGACCTCCGGGGAAGAAAGAAGACCAGGGCGTGGCCGCAGATGGAAAGAAGACCCCGCCCCGCCCGGAAGAAGATAGAAGAAAGAAGAATACAGATGAAGATAAAGATGGATTACAAGTAGAATCCCCGTGGATTGATTTGGATTTTTAGCTTAATGTTTATTATTTTATGGTTTTTTATTTTATGGGTTCCTGTTCGTGGATTGGTTCGTAAATAAGCTGCGCAACGGGAGTCGGTGGGGGCAAGTAATGGTAAGTGAACTAAAGAAATGTATTTTATTTAACTTGTTAATTTTTTTAAAAGCTTTTTTAACATGTGTATTTTTTTTTTTTGTGGTATATCATTTCTTGCCACTGTATGTATGTATGTAAATATGTCTAGAGAGATATATACATACAGGGTAAGAAATTATGTTGTTTTAAAAGCTTGATTTGATGTGTTTTAAATTAATTTGACTATGCAGCTATGCTTAAATGTGTGTTTAAAGTATTTTAAAATTAGATAGATGTCATTGTTGATATTGTACTATATTGTGTGTTTGAGGGAGGTCAGGGCTAGCCTTGGTTTTAAAGTTTGTATTCCGGTTGGCTCTTTGTATATTTTTTCACATGCTGAATTGTTCTGCTCGAGGCGTGAATTAGTTAATTGTTTCATTGTTCGGGATGGACTGTCAATTGTTTAGGGATGTAAATAATGATTGCTAATTGATTTTTTTTTACTTGATTGGTTAAAATAGTTGACTTGTTTGGAAGTGTTTGTATTTTGCTTGCAATGATATTGTTAACATTCATTTGCAGAATGTACAGCAGCGGCAGCTCTTATTCGAGCAAAAGCCGCTGGCTGTATGTGGCTGGGAAGCGGGTAGCCGCGGCGCGTGGCGGCGCACTGTGACGTCACAGTCACATGCGCGCCCGTCTTCCCCGTCTTCCCCGGCTTCCCCAGGCTTCCCCGACACCCCTGGAGATGACATTAAGGTAAGCGGGGGTTCGGGGAAGCAGAGTGGCAGAGCAGAAGGGGTACAGGGGTCCGGAAGCGTGTGTAAATTGCGCGCGATGGAGGAGGGGGGGTGAGTGGGGGAACGCGGCGGCGCGCGTGCATTACTGGCGGCAGCTGGGGCAGATCCCGGCATGCCGCCGGTATTTAGTTCAATAAGATATGTCGCTACTGTATATGGTGCATAGATTTTATGCATCATAAATACAATGTAAATGCAATGTATTGATTGGAATGTGAGGTTTTTCTTTGTCATTTGATGATTTAGATTGTAAGATCAGTTAGGATTATTAAAGGAAATTCATTGTAATGTAGTGTGTCTGTATGGAGAAGTGTTATTTGTACGACAGTATTGTTTTGATAACCCTTCTACATTTATTTGTATATTGGTACATCATGTGTGTGTATATATATATATATATATATATATATATATATATATATATATATATATATATATATATATATATACTGTATATATACTGTAGTTGCATGATGAAGCCACTGTACAAATTCATGGGTGAAGGGTGGGTATCGGGCCAGTGTGGCTTAACCCCTTAATTACCTTTGCGATTATTATCCGATAAGGTGTTTAAGGGGTTAATTGATATCTGAATGTAATTGCAATGTATTGGCTTTGTTTTGGCAATGTATTTTGTGGACAAGACAAGGATGTTGCTGGCGACGGACACTTCGTATTGATGAGGTCAGTAGCACTTTATTTATTTGAATATGCTAGTTAATGTTTTTAATGATGGGCAATTAATCTATTATCCATATCTGGATAATAGTTATTTTGCACAATATTGTACCGTAGGTGTTGGGGGGGGGGTGTATGTATTGAATCTATAGGCCAGGTTTATTTTTTTTACATTCAGGTTTTGTTCCGTGGTACCGCGTGGGACCTCTGGAGACCACCTGTGGTTTTCTCGGGTATCTCACGGGTACCAGGCTGGTGGTTCCACGGGTGACACATGCGGGGATGAAGCTGTGTGGTCCCACTTCTGTGGGGGCACCGCCGACCCGTAGGTGCGGGGATGATGATGTGTGGTCCCACTTCTGTGGGGGCACCGCGGACCCGTAGTGAGCACCCGTGAGTTCCCCAGACCCCCGTGGGAACCACCCGAGGCCCCGCAGACACCTGTGGGTCTGACCCGGGGCTCCCAGACATCCTTGGGCCTACCGTGGGGACCCAATTGTGGCCCACGGTGACCCAAGGAGACCACCTGGGGGCCATGGTGCTGGCGGGATCCACCAGCAGGCCTCCAGAACCTGTTTGAAAAGGGCTACTGGTACCCTGTAGGTCTGTCCAGGTGCCCCGCCAGCCCACCGGGGACTCGCGTGGGGCTGCGTTATGAACCCTGTTTGTAAAATAATAAATCATGTATTTATGGGGGGGCACAGGGGGTGGGTAATGTATTTAATAAATAGAATGATGTTTATTGTGGGTCACTGTTGTTTTTATTGTGGGTACTGGGGGTGAGGGGGTGTTTCCCCAACGGTATGTGGGTAGGCCTCCCTTGTGGGTACTGAATGAGGGTGGTTAGGCCTATGGGGGGGGGTTAGTGTGGGAGGGTATGTAGGCATCCCGAGTGGTGGGTGAGGGTGGGTTAACCCCTTAATGACTGTAGCGGTTAATAACCGCTATGGTGATTAAGGGGTTAGGGGACATTACTTTGGATGTTTTAATTTTTGTGTCTGTTTTGCAGAAGCGGAGGGGCCATGGCCAGGATGGGGGGGGTAACGGTATGTGGGTAGGGAGTGAGGGTGGTTAGACCTCACAGTATGCACATCGAGTCGTCTCCCCACCTCCCCACATTTACATACACTGCACTCACAGCAATACAGGCAGGGAGATTTAACAGAAACATTAGGGGGGAGGGGGCTTTAAACAGATTACACTCAAGGCAGAGATATTTAACAGAAACATTAGGGGGGAGGGGGCTTTAAACAGATTACACTCAAGGCAGGGAGATATAGCGGATGTACTGTACTGTACTGTATGTTGTTTATTGCAATGCTTCAATGTGTGTACAGTATAATGTTTTTTACAATTAGATAGATGTAATCCTTGGTATTGTAAGGGTTAGCTTTGGTTTTAAATTGTGTTTTCTGGTTGGTACATATATATTGATTTTTGTTTACTTGATTGGTTAAAATAGTTGACTTGTTTGGAGTTATCTGTATTTTGCTTGCAATGATATGTTCACATTCATTTGCAGAATGTATATGGTGCATAGATTTTATGCATCATAAATACAATGTAAATGCAATGTATGGATTGGAATGTGAGGTTTTTCTTTGTCATTTGATGATTTAGATTGTAAGATCAGTTAGGATTATTAAAGGAAATTAATTGTAATGTAGTGTGTCTGTATAGAGAAGTGTTATTTGTAGGACAGTATGGTTCATGGTCCCCACAATTACATACAGTACACTGCACTCAGAAACACAGGCAGGGAGATGTAACCGACACAATAGGGGGAGGGGGGCTTACACAGATTAGTCAAAGCAGGGAATCTTAGCAGACAGAATAGGGGGAGGGTTTTTTACATAGATTACAGTCAAGGCAGGGAAGTTTAACACACACAATAGGGGGAGGGGTTTTTACATAGATTAGTCAAGGCAGGGAAGTTTAACACACACAATAGGGGGAGGGGGTCTTAAACAGGTTACAGTCAAGGCAGGGAGGTTTAACACACACATTAAAAATATGAATTTAATGTATTTATTGTTTAATCTGCCTTAACCCTTCATTGCCTTAGCGGCTATCAGCTATGGTAATGAAGCAGCATTTCTGTATTTTTAATAATATTGTGCAGGAGCAGGGGGTCCCCTGAGCATTCATTTCTGGCTCAGGGAACCCCCTGCTCACTGTACAATATTATTAAAAATACAGAAATGCTGCTTCATTACCATAGCACATAGCCACAAAGGTAAAGAACGATTCTTTATTGATGTATATTCATTTATTTATTTAGATTTATTTATTTATTTTTTGGGCGGCTGCTGTGTGTGAGTTTTTTTATTGTGGGTAGTGGGGGTGGGTGAAGGGGGTATTAGCCCCAACAGTGGTTGTTTAGGGCTTGCGGGGGGTAGCGGGAGGCCTTAACCCCTTCATGACCGTAGCGGTATTAACTGCTACAGACGTGAAGGTGTTAAGTGCACCCGCAACCCCCCCGCAAGTCCTAAACTCACACCAAGGGCCAAATACCCCCTTCACCCACCCCCGCTACCCACAATAAAGCGGGCACGGTGGGTTAACCCCTTCATTGCCTTAGCGGCTATCAGCTATGTTAATAAAGCAGCATTTCTGTATTTTTAATAATATTGTGCAGGAGCAGGGGGTCCCCTGAGCATTAATTTCTGGCTCAGGGAACCCCCTGCTCACTGTACAATATTATTAAAAATACAGAGATGCTGCTTCGTTACCATAGCACATAGCCGCTAAGGTAAGGAACGAGTGTTTATTTATATATGTGTTTTATTTATACTGTACATGTGCAGAGGGTCTCCGGAGCAGAAACGTTTTTGTTTTAGGTTCGGGGACCCCCTGCTTCCCGAGATACAGGCCCCTTTAGGGGGTGCCGGTATCCCTCTGCTTTGTTTACATGTCGCGGTCACGTGATCGGGACCTTGAAATGCAGAGGGATACCGGCACCTCATAAAGGGGCCTGTATCTCGGAGAGCAGGGGGTCCCCGGACCTGAAATCAACGCGGTTAAGCTCCGGAGACCCCCTGCACATCTACACTATGAATAAAAATGTATTTTAAATAATTTTTAATGTGCCAATGTTTGCGCAGAGAGAGCAGCGGTTCTCTCTCTGCTGCAAACACATCTCGCCAGGGGACGGCCTATAGTATCATTGATGTGCATATACAGTACTGTATGTGTATGTTAGGGGTTATAGGGGTTGTTGTTATACAGTATATACTGCATTACAATTCATGAATTTCTCGGCTTCAAAGACAACAGCTCGCAAACGCCCCCATGCGTTTTTACATGGCATTGCAGTATTGCAGCCAGCGGGAATAATATGCTTAAATCACGGGCGCGATATAACGCTATATACCCCGGGAGAAAACGACACAAAACCGCAGATAACCGGGATACTCCGAAATACGCGGAGCTAGCCAAGTAAGAATAAAGTTGGTCGGTAGTGTAGATATACTAGATTTCAGGAAATCCGGACACTTCCATATATGTACTTGATTTTGTTGCCATGTTCTAATTTTATCAATGCCTCGCTCTTTCACTTAACCTTTACTCTGTTATCGGAACATGGTGTGTTTACAGCTACCATCTGCCTCCCTGTCTCCAATATACAGTATGTCTTCCTAATTTAGTATCTATTCTTTTATAATTAGCCTTGGGCTGCAGTAGTGCCCATCTGAATGCTTTCCCACATCTTCTAATAAAGATATATATGTGTGTACACTAATACAATATACCTGTGTGCATGTAGAAACTATGGCATTTCTCTCGTTATCAAGATCTGTCATCCTCTTATCTGTAGTTCGCATCATCCTTTCTTTAGGTTAAAGGTGTTAAAAGTACTGGTCTCCTGTGACAAGGCTCCAAATAAAAGTGCATACCATCCACCTCTCATCAATCATCTGAGCACTGAGACGTGGCTGCAGTTTAGTGCAAACAAAGACACATGAGGTTAGGAGAGTAAGCAAACAGAACCCCGACTTGATGAATACTATTGCTCATGTGACTGCTGCTTTCACATTCAGCATTAATCATTCATTTGAATGCCCCTCCACTCCCCTGAGCGTCGATGGCTGAGCTGGGCATGTCACATCCAACAAAAGGCCTGCTTTAAACTGATTTCAAGCATTTTTTTAAAAAGCAAACGATTATCACACCAATCATCCAGCATTTTGTTAACAAGGTCAAATCTAATGAAGACATTCACACTCCCATTAGTGGTCTATACTTGTCAGCTGTTACCAAAATCTGGAAGAGTAAGAAAAGACATGTGAAAACGCAAATTGTTTAGTGTTAAATACATGATTTGTAAAAAATACATCTCGATTGACATCCCGTTTCTTTCAATACCCACCGTAAACACAATATTTATATGATTAACGTAATTATTGCATGTTTCTACATTTAGACACTCCTTCCAGTATTTCTTGATCCCCTTGACCAGCTTGTCTTTGTTTCCGAGCTTGAAACCCAGTGATTTAGAGTGGCGCTTTAACACAGTGCAAGTGATCTAAAAAAATATAAAAGTGGTGAAACTGAAAAAACTCTCAACCTTCCAGGGAATATACACTGATTCCCTCGCAAAACGTATGGATCCAGGGGGGGGGGGGAAGGGAGCAGGATCGTCAGGAACACCCAGAAAAAAACATATACATACAGATCATGGTGTGGTATGAAAATAAATATGAGTCAGAACTCTGGAAAAACTTGGCTCTTATGAATAACCTACTTACAAGAAGTAGGATTTAAACCAGCGTTTGTATAGGTAAAGATGAGTATATTGGCTCTTCTACTTGAGATCGCAGACTGCAGCAGACTAGTAGTTTAAATGGTATGCCTGCTGGGACTTTCACTTTCACATTACAGCAGTCGCATTCGTTCAGAGAAGAGAGGAAAACATAGTGTTTTACCAAGTAACACCAATTTTTATCGTAGTAGCATAAAAGATATGTACTCACAATATATCATGTGAACACAGTCACATAAAGGTATCTTTAGGGCAACAGCGGCTCGGCAGATGGAAAAAACGAAAGGGTCCTCCACTCCACTCAAACTTCCCTCCGCGAGGGTGCCCCCTCGTCCGGTGCCGATGGATGGCGTCTGTCGTCACTTCCTGGCCTGGTGGTGACGACTTCCGGTACGGGCGGGAAGATCGGAAGGTTGGAGGGCTCGCCTGACCGCAGCTGCGCCTCTGGGGTAGGAGCAGGTTAACAGACTGCTTCCTTCCTTGACTCGGCTCAACGCGTTTCACTGCATCCGCAGCTTCCTCAGGAGCAATGATTGTGTTCCATAATGGGTGTTACTTAAATAGCATCTTCAATTAAGACACTAATTGGAAAAACACTTAATTACATTACACACAGATTCTCCCACATGGGTACATAATACTGTGGTCAAAAAAATACGGCGCATTAAATACATATATTAGTTTTATTCACTCTCATATGAGAGGTTGTAAAAGATAAAATATAAATTAAAACATATTAAAAAGCTAAAAATCATCATTAAAACTCGGATAGTTGGTAATTATTAGAGAAGGTCCATACATAGAGGGAGAGAGAGAGAACATAGATTAGCAAAGTAAATGCAGTATATATAAAATCTGATAGCAGCATATTAATATATAAAATTAATAAAATTCGATTAAATTATTTACATATATCAAGATAATTAAAGTGCAAGTGCAATAATTAGAGGAAAGGTGCAATCTCAAAATCCACATTAAGACCGTTAGGTGTCAGTGTATTAAGTTTATGTACCCAGTACATCTCTCTTCTACTTAAGTCTAGATTTCTATCCCTTCCTCTCCAATGTTGTACTACATGCTCGATTGCAGTAAATTTCAATCCTGCTGTATTGGAGTTGTGAAATATAGAAAAGTGCTTAGAGACATTGTGGGACTGGATACTTCTTCTGATATTGCTCAGGTGTTCTAAGATGCGTATCTTAATTGCTCTTGTGGTTTTACCCACATATTGTAGCCCACATGGGCATTCAAGGAGGTAGATTATGTAATTTGAAGTACAATTCATATATTGTTTTATTTTATATTCTTCATTTCTATTGTTACTCATAAATTTCTTTTTATCTTGATTTTTGTGTCCGCAGGCTTTGCATGAACTGCAACCATAGAAACCCTCCAATTTTTGGAGCCATCCATCTTTCTTTGTTTCCAGTTTTTTTAAAGCACTTGGAGCTATCATCCCCTTCAGGTTTTTTGCTTTTTTGAAGATAACCTTGGGGTGCTGTGGCATATTATCTTTCAAGATAGGGTCATTTAATAAAACATGCCAATGTTTATTAATTATTTTCTTGATATTGTTTGACTCTTTATTAAAAGAAGTTAAAAATGCTGTGTCGAAATTTATATTGGGAGTTTTGTCTTTATTTTTAGGTACTATTAAGTCCTGTCTATTTAGACAATTAGCCTTATCAAATGCTGCGTCCAGGAGGTCTGTCTTATAGTGTTTCTCAGCAAAGCGTTCTTTTAGTATATTGCACTGATCATTGAATACTACTGTATCAGTGCAATTACGACGCAGAAAATAATTAATAAACATTGGCATGTTTTATTAAATGACCCTATCTTGAAAGATAATATGCCACAGCACCCCAAGGTTATCTTCAAAAAAGCAAAAAACCTGAAGGGGATGATAGCTCCAAGTGCTTTAAAAAAACTGGAAACAAAGAAAGATGGATGGCTCCAAAAATTGGAGGGTTTCTATGGTTGCAGTTCATGCAAAGCCTGCGGACACAAAAATCAAGATAAAAAGAAATTTATGAGTAACAATAGAAATGAAGAATATAAAATAAAACAATATATGAATTGTACTTCAAATTACATAATCTACCTCCTTGAATGCCCATGTGGGCTACAATATGTGGGTAAAACCACAAGAGCAATTAAGATACGCATCTTAGAACACCTGAGCAATATCAGAAGAAGTATCCAGTCCCACAATGTCTCTAAGCACTTTTCTATATTTCACAACTCCAATACAGCAGGATTGAAATTTACTGCAATCGAGCATGTAGTACAACATTGGAGAGGAAGGGATAGAAATCTAGACTTAAGTAGAAGAGAGATGTACTGGGTACATAAACTTAATACACTGACACCTAACGGTCTTAATGTGGATTTTGAGATTGCACCTTTCCTCTAATTATTGCACTTGCACTTTAATTATCTTGATATATGTAAATAATTTAATCGAATTTTATTAATTTTATATATAAATATGCTGCTATCAGATTTTATATATACTGCATTTACTTTGCTAATCTATGTTCTCTCTCTCTCCCTCTATGTATGGACCTTCTCTAATAATTACCAACTATCCGAGTTTTAATGATGATTTTTAGCTTTTTAATATGTTTTAATTTATATTTTATCTTTTACAACCTCTCATATGAGAGTGAATAAAACTAATATATGTATTTAATGCGCCGTATTTTTTTGACCACAGTATTATGTACCCATGTGGGAGAATCTGTGTGTAATGTAATTAAGTGTTTTTCCAATTAGTGTCTTAATTGAAGATGCTATTTAAGTAACACCCATTATGGGACACAATCATTGCTCCTGAGGAAGCTGCGGATGCAGTGAAACGCGTTGAGCCGAGTCAAGGAAGGAAGCAGTCTGTTAACCTGCTCCTACCCCAGAGGCGCAGCTGCGGTCAGGCGAGCCCTCCAACCTTCCGATCTTCCCGCCCGTACCGGAAGTCGTCACCACCAGGCCAGGAAGTGACGACAGACGCCATCCATCGGCACCGGACGAGGGGGCACCCTCGCGGAGGGAAGTTTGAGTGGAGTGGAGGACCCTTTCGTTTTTTCCATCTGCCGAGCCGCTGTTGCCCTAAAGATACCTTTATGTGACTGTGTTCACATGATATATTGTGAGTACATATCTTTTATGCTACTACGATAAAAATTGGTGTTACTTGGTAAAACACTATGTTTTCCTCTCTTCTCTGAACGAATGCGACTGCTGTAATGTGAAAGTGAAAGTCCCAGCAGGCATACCATTTAAACTACTAGTCTGCTGCAGTCTGCGATCTCAAGTAGAAGAGCCAATATACTCATCTTTACCTATACAAACGCTGGTTTAAATCCTACTTCTTGTAAGTAGGTTATTCATAAGAGCCAAGTTTTTCCAGAGTTCTGACTCATATTTATTTTCATACCACACCATGATCTGTATGTATATGTTTTTTTCTGGGTGTTCCTGACGATCCTGCTCCCTTCCCCCCCCCCCCTGGATCCATTTGTTTCCGAGCTTCACATACATTCACAGATGATGTTTCAGCACATACCACACTAATTCCATGAGGCTCAGATCAGGGGATCTGCAAGTAAAGAGACAAATAGAGTACGGTTATTGCCAAGATTAAAAAAAGCACACAAAACCCCACACTACAGGACAGTTAATAATAAACCACTGCTAAAAGAAGTTATTTTATTTACTTTGTCTGTGTATTGACCAAGTGGATTCCGCTGTCCTTAATACTGTAAATGTAGCAGATGCACTGTGTTTTGAGAAGTTGTCTAGAAGAAACGGTGACTTGATGTGAAGAAATCTAAAATATATGGTGCTGCCACCCGTGCGATAATGGCCTCCTGGAAGTATACTTTGTCCATGATTCCTGAATAATAAACAAATCTAACACCTTAGTAGTTGATGGGAAAAGGATAAAACAACAGGGTCACATTTAGATACAGTTAGAACAGTGGTGCGCAAGCTGGGGGGTGCCCCTCCCCCTCCAGGGGGGTGGGAGATTTTTCTGGGGGGTTGCGGGCGGTTGCAGAGGTCCCACGCTCTTCCCTTCCGCATGTAAATTAAATGCCAGGGGATCGCGTGAGGCCTCTGCAACTCTCTTACCTTGATTCTGAAGGCTGCTATGACGCGTTGCCATGGAAACGCGGAGTCAAATGACACCGCGATGCCATGTGATGTAATGTCACATGACTGTAGCCATGGAAACGCACCATCAAATGATGCCGCAGGGTCACGTGACCCCGAGCGTCATGTGATGCCGACACAAGAGTTTAGCAGTGTGTGAACATGGGGGAGAGAAGGCAAGGGGGACTTTAATAGTTTTTGCACCACTGAGTTAGAGTACTACTCTTCGCAACACAAACTGGAATGTGCTTACAGTACCTTAAAATATAACTATTTCTCCTAGTCCAAATCTATAGATTGCCGCCCCACACATGAACCTTGAGTGGATACTTCGGCCGAGGTTTCAGTTATAAATAATTTTTTCCCCCTGATTGTCTTTCCACAGTGACTGATATACATGCGACTCCACTATAAATCCATGTACATGTTTGGTCAACTCTTTTAATCTTGTTAACATCCCTTATCATGTGATATGCTCTGCATTAATAAGAACAATTGGGTTAGTAGCAGAAAATAATATAACGTCCACACTTATCACTTGGCCTATGCATAAATAACCTGTTCTTTATAGCACTTTACATCACACGTCCAAAGATACAGCCCAAATTGCATCTTATTAGTCTGATACTGATCTCAGACACCTGAATATCATGCTTATGCTGCAGAATATCCCGAACCTATGCAGAAAAATGGTCTTCAGTCTCCAGGCTGATCCCGTCCACCAGCCAAAATCACTTCACTGTAAAGACAAAATAAGATGAAAAAGAGTACAGATGCACAGACATACAGTATATTCTGCTTGCAGAAAAATATAGAAGAAAAGTACAGTACTTACACGGTTCTGATTCTGTGGGCCATCTTATGAACCGTTGTCTACCCTTGAGCACCTAATGCAGTGTAGTGTCATCTGAATGCCCCGTTGATTTTACCAACGTTGGTTGTGGATCTCTTCTTGTACATTTGCATTATTGTAATGCTAGTTTCTTTGCTAATATTTTTGCTCATGGCTGCTATTCTAAATGTACTGATCTTCTAATGAATGTTTACTGCATCTTCATTGTACTGTATAGGTAAAGATACAGGTATACAGCTACTTTTGACAACTTGCAACAGTAGACAACCAATCACCAACTCAGCCCCAGCCCTACATTAACACATCGTGCTGAATGTTGCCCCTATGATGCCAGCAGTACTGTACATAAATTCACACAGTACTCACTAATCTTGATCAGAACTATTGTACTTCAACAATGGATAAATACAGTTTCTATGGATGCAATGACATTCCTAATGTTGTTCAGTCTAAGCTCTAAGGAGCCTAGAAAAAAGTAGGATAACTGCTGAAACAAGATGACCAGGGACCCCAAAAACCACTCATACTGCACAAAAATTAAAGTGGAAAAAGAAAACATGGCAGCACCAAAGGGGAAGACTCTAGGACAGATATGGAAAAAGAAGATTCCCAAAAACATTAACGTTGAATTATCCAGATAATCTGATTCTGAAAAAGGTACTTTATCCCCACCACCATCACACATGGCTCCTCTCACCAAATCCAGCACTTCCCTCTCCAAAACCTTCTTACCTCTCCTCAAACCTTGCTCCCCTCACCCCGGACCCGGTTCAGCCTAAATCAAACCCTGCTAACCCCACCTCAGAACCCTGCTCACCTGACTACAGAACCAGCGCAGCCCAACTGGGACCTAGCGCAGCCTCTCACCAAGTTCAGAGCTCCAGTCTGTAACTGGTGCCTTGATCAGATGCAGTTTGGCAATGTCAATTGAATTTGTAATGGACAATTGTGATGCACAATAAAAGATACATGTACATCTGAGGCTAAACCTGGAGCAGATTGTTGAGGAAAGAAAACATACTCTGGTGCGTGGACCGGGTGGGGAGGTACAGAAAGAGCAAATAAAAGGTGTGTGACTGTGAGGATTTGAAATCCTGGCAGTCGCAGACCGTCTCCTCACCTCAAAAACCCTTCCTCGAGTGACACCCAGTATCTCATGGTCCTGTTATGGGTGCGTGAGGATCTTGCGCGACCTGACTCTCCGCCCGTGGGTTCTGACTCCTCCCCCGCTCTGGCGCACGATGGGTGCGCTCGTCCAGCTTCCCAGCTGACGTGCGTTCCAAGCTCCGCCCCCACTCTGATGATGGACAGGACTGACGTGGGAGTGACGCAAGTTCTAGATTCTGCCCCCATCCCCGATCAGGCTGCATCATAGGGCATACCTGTGTGCACAAGCAGCCTATTGGATTCTACTTCCTGGTTCCGTCCTTGCTGGCTATTGGAGGGCCTTCATTTATATACCTTCCTGCTGCATACTCTCATTGCTAAGCATAGTCTAGTGTGACGCCGTGCCTTGCTGCATTCCTTTTCCGTGACCTTGCCTTGCTTTGCTGTGCCTGTTTACATCTTGTTGCCTGACACTGCTTATCTCCTTGGACTCCGCACCTCTCCTCTCCTGATCCGGCTATGAACGACCATTCTTCTGTCTCCAATTCTGACTTTGGCTAAATACTCCAACGATCCGATACTCTCCTATCCTGAACTTTGCTACGTACCCCAACAATCCGCTACTCTCCACTCCTGATCTGGCAACTACTTAAAACTATTCTCCCATCTATAACCCTGACTTGGCTTGCACGACTACTCTAATCCTAGGCGTGCCCCCGTGGCTGCGGGTCGACGTTAACCAATTCCCTACCTCAGCACCGTGGTCGCGCTTCATTTGTGGTGAGCTACACGTTACAGTATGCTCAGCCACACAAACTTCGACCCCACTGAATTTAGGACTATAGCTGCAGAAACTGACTGGAACGACGAAGCTTTGGCCATGGCCCTTTGTCAAGGATTATCTGACGTCTTGA
This sequence comes from Ascaphus truei, assembly GCF_040206685.1. NCBI lineage: Eukaryota > Metazoa > Chordata > Amphibia > Anura > Ascaphidae > Ascaphus > Ascaphus truei. Next base: position 236,130,178 of record NC_134483.1, read on the forward strand.
AGGATGAGCTGGCAACCTATGACCATCCCACCGATTTGGAGGAACTTATCGCCGTCTGTATTAAGGTGGATCGTCGCCTCCTGGAGAGGCGATTAGAGAAGGCTCATCATCGTGTCACTCCATCCCGGATCAATCCCGGTCAGGTGAGCCAAGCTGAGATTTCTTCCACGGATACGTCGAAGCCTATGCAATTAGGGGGTACTAGCATCTCCAAATCTGAGAAATTACAACACAAAAATGCAGATCTATGCCTTTACTGTGGTGCTTCTGGACATTTTGCATATTTCTGTCCCCAAAAGTCTGGAAACACAAAGACCCGGGGAAGTTTCATTAGGAACGTTTTTTTCTTTCCCCTATTTCTACTGACAACTCTTCTCGCATTCTTATCCCCATTACTCTCTATGGGGAGGGCTTCCAAGTATCTACACTTGCTTTCCTCGATTCAAGTTCCAGAGGAAACTTCATAGATCAAGCTCTTGCAGAACGCCATGTAGTTCCGACATGTGCAGAAAGAAGCCCATTGCTCTTGAAGCCATTGATGGAATACCTCTGCAGCCGGCGTTTATCTCCTTGGAGAAAGAGGTGCTTCAGCTCAAGGTAGAAAATAAACACCTGGAACGGATCCAATTCAATATTATCCACACTCCATCTATTAGCGTGATCCTCTGGATTACCTGGCTACAGATACACAACCCTCAGTTGGATTGGCTCAATAAGGAACCCATTCAATGGAGCGCCTTTTGCCATAAGAACTGCATCCTTGAAGCAAGTAGCATTGGGGATACCACCTTGTCCAAGGAGAAGGAAAGGGTATAATTGCCAGAAGAGTACGCTGAGTTCCAGGACGTCTTCGATAAGGTCAGATTGGAGGTTCTTCCCCCTCACCACCCGTTTGATTGTCCCATTGATCTATTACTTCCAGGCACCACACCTCCGAGAGGGACCTCTAACCCGTTGTCTATGCCAGAAACCAAAGCAATGAAGGAATATATTGCAGAGAACTTACAGAAGGGATTTAAACATAAGTCAACATCTCCTGCGGGCGCAGGGTTTTTCTTTGTTAAGAAGAAGGACGGAACCTTACGCCCTTGCATAGACTATCGGTCCCTCAACAAAATCACCGTCAAAAATCACTACCCTTTGCCCCTCATTTATGAACTCTTTGATCGATTACAAGGAGCTAATATTTTTTCTAAATTGGAATTACGAGGTGCCTATAATCTTGTTAGGATCCGTCAGGGTGATGAATGGAAGATTGCTTTCAACTCCAGAGATGGACATAATGAGTACTTGGTCATGCCTTTCGGTCTGTGCAATGCCCCAGCCGTGTTTCAGGATTTCGTAAATTAAGTTTTCAGGGACCTTCTCAACTCCTTTGTAATCGTCTATCTCGATGACATACTGAATTAATCTTCTCTAAATCCAGACAGGAACACATCTCTCACGTGAAACAAGTGCTCCTTCGCTTACGCAAGAAAAAACTTTTTGCCAAACTGGAGAAATTTAATTTTCATCAAACATCTACCATTTTCCTAGGGTACATCATTTCAGATACCGGACTCACCATGGATCCCGCCAAGGTCAAAACAGTCCTGGATTGGCAACAACCGAATACTCCTAAAGCAGTACAGTGATTTCTTGGATTCTCAAATTATTATCGCAGGTTCATCCAAAATGTATCTTCCTTAGTGGCTCCATTTATGGAATTAACCAAGAAAGGAGCGAATCCTGCTTCCTGGCCTGCTGCACTTCAGTCTTTCGCCCGTCACAAGAAGGTCTTTGTGTCCGCCCCTATTCTTATTCATCTTGATTCCAAACTTCCTTTTACTCTTGAGGTTGACGCCTCAGATTTGGGTGTAGGCGCTGTTCTGTCTCAAAGGAAGAATTCCCTATCCAGGTTGCATCCATGTGCGTTCTTTTCGGAAAAAATCTCCGGCCAAATGCAACTACAATGTTAGGAACCGGGAGCTCATAGCCATGAAATTGGCCCTCGAAGAATGTAGACATCTGCTGGAGGGTACCGAAGATCCGATAACTATCCTCACGGATCATAAGAACTTGCTTTACATTGAAGGTGCACGTCACTTGGGAGCCTGTCAAGCCAGATGGTCGCTATTTTTCTCTAGATTTAATTTCATAATTTACTACCTTCCTGGATCCAAGAATGTCAAAGCTGACGCCTTATCTCATCAATTTTCCCTGGACAACAAGACTGAGGATCAGCAAAAACCCATTCTACCGCCCAAATGTATTCTTTCGGCCACATCATTTGGAGCGCTCAAAGACATTGTCCGTCAACAATGTCACATTCCCAATGGCATCTCGACTCCACAGGACCATCTCTTCACTTCTTCCCTGCACCATAAGAAGGTCCTCGAGAGGAGTCATTCATCCAAATCGGCAGGACACACCAGCACCAAGAGGACTCTTGACCTCATCTCTCGCTCTTTTTGGTGGCCGGGAATGCAAAAGGACATAAAAAAATTCGTAGCTGCGTGCCCTACGTGTGCCAGGACTAAAACGCCCAGAATACCTCCTTCGGGTCTTCTTCAACCTCTCCCTGTTCCTGACCGGCCATGGATACATTTGTCCATGGATTTCATTGTGGATTTACCTAGTTCAAAGGGTATGAACACGATTCTTGTAGTAGTGGACCGATTCTCGAAACAGGCCCATTTCAAACCCCTCAAGCATCTCCCCAATTCTCCCAAATTAGCTGACATCTTCATCAGGGAGATCTTTCTCATGGAGGGTACATGGAGTACCCATGGTAATTGTTTCAGATAGAGGCTCTCAATTTATTTCCCGGTTCTGGTGCTCGTTTTGTCTCCAGTTAGGTATCGCTCTCCATTTCTCATCGGGATACCACCCACAGACTAATGGCCAAATGGAGAGGACCAATCAGTCTCTCGAACAGTTTATACGCTGCTTAATATTGGACTCCCAAGATGACTGGGCTGAACTCTTACCCTGGGCAGAATTCGCCCACAACAACGCACGGAGTGGTTCAACCCTGGAGTCTCCTTTCTTCTTAAATTACAGATTCAACCCATCTACTCTTCTTCTTGTTGTACCTTCCTCAGGGGTCTCAGCGGCAGATGACAGAATCAAAACATTACAAGACTTGTGGAAAATGATTCAGGTCAACATTAGGCAAGCAGTCAATAGGCAGAAAAATCAGGCAGATTGCCACCGCAGACCTGCTCTGGACCTTAAACCTGGCGACAAGGTCTGGTTGTCATTCAAGAATATCAGGCTGAAAGTCCCCTCTATGAAATTCGCACCCAGATTTCTTTGACCCTTCTCTATTTCCGAGAGGATTAATCTGGTTGCGTATCGACTCGCTCTCCCATCTTCCATGAGGATACCTTCTGTGTTTCATGTTTCGCTTCTCAAACCTGTGGTCCAGAATGCTTTTTCAGTTCCGGTTCCGTCCACTTCTCCTCATATGGTTCAAGGCCAACCTGAATATGAGATTCAATCTATTCTTGATTCCAAGATCTCCAGAGGATCACTGCATTATCTGGTGCATTGGAGAGGTTTCGGTCCGGAGGAAAGATCCTGGATTCCGAGTCATCAGTTCCACGCAGCAGACTGGTTTGCATTTTTAATTCCAAATTCCCTGATAAACCATCATGGAGTCGCCCGGAAGTCGCTCCTAAAGGGGGGGGGGAGTACTGTGATGATTCACCATCCTGGTGGTCGCAGACGTCTCCTCACCTCAATAACCCTTCCGCGACTGACACCCAGGATGCGCTATCTCGTGGCGCTGTTACGCGCACACGAGCGGATCTTGCACGGCCTGGCAAGTACTTACAGTACAACTATTCTCCCATCAATAATCCTGACTTGGCTTGCACGACTACTCTACATCCTAGGCGCGCCCGCGTGGTTGTGGGTTGGCATTAACCAATTCGCTACCTCAGTCTCGCGGTCGCGCTTCGTTTGTGGTGAGCTACGCGTTTGTCAGGATGTGCTCACCACAAATGAGACGGGACCGCGGTGCTGAGGTGGGAAAGGTAATTACGCCACCCACAGCCACGAGGGCACGTCTTGATTGAAGAATGTAGTTAAATGGTGGACAGACGGCGGTCACTGCTCCTCTGAAAAAACTCTCCAACCAGGCGTAAAAAACAAAAAAATTTTATTGCATCAAAACGAACATCCACATGTCAATGACACTCTGACGCGTTTTGTTCTGGGAACAGAACTTTATCAAAGAGTGCCTTCTACTCCATAATCCCCCCTATAAGTAGACCATAAATGATCCTCACTGGCTGAACAACGTCACGTGTAAACACTCCCACCGGTGAACCAAGTGCCAATAAGATTTGAGACAAATCGGCATTCAAGGGGGAGGCGTAGGGATACTAACAATAAACAAATAGTGCAACAATATAAACTTATTGCTGATACAACATAACACAAAATAGAGACATACTGATTAATGACAAACGGAGTTAAAAGCAAGAAGATATGTGGATCTAAAAGGGCAGTAACTACAATGTTTATCCTACCTGGGCACCAAGATCCTAATACTATAATAGACAGCTATTAACTATATATATAAACAGCTATTACTGCTACAAATATCATCATGATTTTATTAAAGGAGTCAAATCTGCTCTTGATTCTATATGTGCACAGGATTAACATGCAAAGTAATGTCTGCCCTAAATACATAATTAATTATTTAACATCTATATCACGTTATAAAAACAGGTTGGACCATGGACAGGACATAGTAACTAGCTCCAATTTTAATGAAATGTTTTGAGGATACTAATATGAATTATCTGAACAAGCTATCCACTCACATCACTATTGATTGTAGCATCACTTTACTAGGTGTCTTAAATGTATCCCTTAGGGAAAAAGCTAGGTAGTCAAAAAATGCTTTAGCTCCCAATCTATATTTATACCAGTGGGATAAAGTGTGCCTAAGGCTTGCACGACTACTCTACATCCTAGGCGCGCCCGCGTGGTTGTGGGTTGGCATTAACCAATTCGCTACCTCAGTCTCGCGGTCGCGCTTCGTTTGTGGTGAGCTATGCGTTTGTCAGGATGTGCTCACCACAAATGAGACGGGACCGCGGTGCTGAGGTGGGAAAGGTAATTACGCCACCCACAGCCACGAGGGCACGTCTTGATTGAAGAATGGTCTGGGATTCCGGGATCGGGGTAGGAGAGGTACGGATGGTAGAGGGTGCGGTAGCCAAGTCCAGGGTTAGAGAGAGAGACGTTGTCGTTTACCGTAAGCCAGAATCCGAATGCCAGAGATGAGAAGAGTCGTGATGCCGTATGTCGAGTTCGGGATGCCAGAGGTGCAGGAAGACGTAGCAGAAGACGGTCCGGTACACGAGGAAATCTGTGGAACAGAACTAGGGAGGCAGAGAGTGATGAGAACAACTGGTTCTATGCTCAGCCGACGAGTCAATGAATCTGGAGGGTATATGTAGGTATGAGGAACCAATAGCCGAGAAGCAAGGCGGGGGTGTGTGAATGGGCCAGGCTGAGACAGGGATAGGTCTAGATGAGTTCCTGGAGGAGGAGCTATAAATCCTAGAAGTATTGGTGCATTGTATTGTGGCATTGCAAAAGGGTACTGTCTCTTTAAAGGGTTGGTGCGCCCCTGTGTGGCCGCGCCTCCCGGTGGCAGCGTCTGTAGCTGCGTGCGCGGGCCCACGCCCTGAACCGAGGGCAGAAGAAGAGACTGGATGTGCGTGCGCGCGCATAGAAGGACCGGAGCTTGGCGCCATGGGGAAGGAGTCCCTGTGAGTCGCGGGAGACCCCGACAGAGCCGCGGGTGAGTAAGGAGCACGCCGTGCACGGCGTAACTCCTGCTTCCTTACAGTACCCCCCCCCTTCAGGGGTGACCTCCGGGCGTCCATGACAAGGCTTGGAGGGATTCCTATGATGGAAAGCCTGAAGAAGGCGAGGTGCGTGAAGATCCCGATGGGGAATCCATGAACGTTCCTCAGGTCCGAACCCCTTCCAGTGAACCAGGTATTGTACTCCTCCTCTGGAGATCCTGGAATCCAAGATAAACTGGACCTCGTACTCCTGTTGACCGTGAATCGTAAGAGGAAGTGGAGGAGAATTATTCTTGGAAAAGCGAGGACTCTGAAATACTGGTTTAAGTAAGGATACATGGAAGACCGAAGGTATCTTCATCGAAGGTGGAAGGCGTAGCTGGTAAGCCACAGGATTAACCCTCCTAACTACGGTGAAGGGACCGAGGAACTTGGGAGCAAGCTTCATGGTAGGAACCTTTAGTCGGATATTCCTGGAAGAAAGCCACACCTTGTCTCCTGGAACAAACTCCGGTACTTGACGTCGAAGGCGATCTGCCTGGAGTTTCTGTCTCCCTGTAGCTACCTTTAAGTTCTCCTGAATCCTTGTCCATAAGTCTTTCAGCCGGGAGATGCGTTTGTCCACCGCTGGTACTCCTGAGGATAGGGAGGAAAAAGGTAAACGAGAAGGATGAAAGCCACAATTAATAAAAAATGGAGATTCTTGAGTGGAATCATTGCGAAGAGAGTTAAGAGCAAACTCGGCCCAAGGAAGCAAATCCACCCAATCCTGCTGCGTATCGGTTATAAAACATCGAAGATACTGTTCTAGGTTTTGGTTGGCCCTCTCCGTCTGCCCATTGGTCTGTGGGTGGTATCCTGAAGAGAATTGAAGTGAAATCCCCAATTTTCGGGAAAAGGCACGCCAAAATCTTGATACAAATTGAGATCCACGGTCCGAAACAATAGTTGCTGGCACCCCGTGAAGACGAAAAATCTCCTGAATGAAGACATCCGCAAGGCGGGAGGAATTTGGAAGACCCCTCAAAGGCACAAGATGCGTCTGTTTGGAAAAACGATCAATGACCACAAGAATCGTATCCTTTCCCTTGGAATCTGGAAGCTCCACAATGAAGTCCATAGAAATATGGTTCCAGGGACGGTCTGGAATGGGTAAAGGAAGAAGAAGGCCTGCTGGTTTGACCCGAGGTACCTTTTTGCGAGCACAAGTACCACACGATTTGACGAACTCCTCTACATCCTTAGCTCTCTCTGGCCACCAGAAGGTGCGTTGAACGAGATCGTTAGTCTTCCGTATTCCCGGATGTCCTGCAGATTTAGAAGAATGACACCATTCTAAAACCTTTTTGCGGTGTTGGACTGCCGTGTAGAGTTTTCCCTCTGGAACTTTGAGCCCTATAGGAATCTGAGATTGCTCGGATTGAATCTTGCCCATAATATCAAAGGAATTGGCGGACAGGATACATCTGGAAGGAATGATAGTCTGTAGCTGTTCTTCAGATTTGTCCTCTGCAAGGAACTGTCTAGAGAGGGCGTCCGCTTTAAGGTTCTTGGAGCCAGGAATGAAGGAGATGAGGAAATTGAATCGTGAAAAAAATAATGCCCAGCGGGCTTGCCGAGAGTTCAAACGACGTGCCCCTTCTAGGTAGAGAAGGTTCTTATGGTCTGTAAGAATGGTTATGGGTGTCTCTGTACCTTCTAAGAAATGTCTCCACTCCTCTAATGCTAATTTGATCGCTAAAAGTTCCCGGTTCCCGACATCGTAATTCTGTTCTGCGGATGAAAATTTCTTCGAAAAGAAGGCGCATGGATGCAGTCTGGCTTAAGGAGATGTCCTCTGGGATAAAACAGCCCCAGCCCCGATGTCAGAAGCATCTACCTCCAAGGTAAAAGGAAGTTTAGGATCCGGGTGTGTGAGAATGGGCGCAGAAACAAAAGCCCTTTTCAGCAGATCAAATGCCTGTATGGCGGTTTCAGACCATGATGAAGGATCTGCACCTTTCTTCGTGAGTGCAGTTATGGGAGATACTGTAGAGGAAAAATTGCGGATGAAACGTCGATAATAGTTTGCAAAACCCAAGAAGCGTTGTACAGCTTTGAGAGTGTTCGGACGAGGCCAGTCCAAAATCGCCTTAAGTTTCTCTGGATCCATATTGAAACCGGAATCAGAAATAACGTAACCCAAAAACGCCACTGATTTGATATGGAACTGACATTTCTCCAATTTCGCAAAGAGATGGTTCTCCCGAAGGCGTAACAACACATGCTGAACGTGTTTGATGTGCTCTTGAGTGGATTGAGAAAAGATAAGTATGTCATCTAGGTAAACAATAAGAAATTTGTTAAGAATGTCCCGAAAAATCTCGTTGACAAAATCCTGGAAAACTGCTGGTGCGTTGCACAGGCCGAACGGCATCACCAGGTATTCGTAGTGGCCGTCATGGGTGTTAAAAGCAGTCTTCCACTCGTCCCCCTCTCGTATCCTTACTAAATTATAGGCCCCTCTTAGATCCAACTTAGAAAAGATAGTAGCTCCCTGGAGACGATCAAATAGTTCCGGAATCAAAGGTAGAGGATAGCGATTTTTGCGCGTGATGTTATTCAAGCCTCGGTAGTCAATGCATGGACGGAGAGAACCGTCCTTCTTTTTGACGAAGAAGAAGCCTGCACCAACTGGGAAAGAAGATTTTCGGATGAAACCCCTTTCTAAATTCTCAGCGATGTAGGTACTCATGGCTTTCGTCTCTGGGATAGAGAGTGGATACGATCGTCCTCTAGGAAGAGGTGCTCCAGGAAGTAGGTCAATGGGACAATCGAAAGAACGGTGCGGAGGTAGTATCTCGGAACGTGCCTTGTCGAACACATCGCGGAATCCCCAGTACTCGGAAGGTAAGGAGTCGATCTTCTCTGGCAGAGTTGACAACCCACCAATCCTCTGGGAAACCCTGGTACAGGTTTTGGCACACGAAGTAGCCCACTGGATGGGTTCCCGATCCGTCCAGTCGATGCGAGGATTATGGAGTTGAAGCCAAGGAAGACCCATAATCAGCTCAGCAGAGGGAGAGTGAATCACATCGAGAGTAATGAACTCCGTATGGAGATCGAAGAACTGTAGTTGTAGAGACACCGTCTGTAGTGTGATAAATGCCGGTTGTAGGGGTCGACCGTCAATGGCTTCCAGACCTATAGGCGTCTTCTTGGTGATAAGTGAAATATTGTTTCGCCTAGCAAAAGTCTCATCAATAAAGTTACCAGCGGACCCAGAATCAATGAACACTCGCGCTTGAGCGTGAAACCCCTCTCCAGACAGTGTAATAGGCAACATTATCCTGGTGGGTAGTATGTCCTTGACAATAGGAGAAAGGATAAGAATTCCCAACGAAACTCTCCGGGATTTCGTTAGGAGTTGGCGTTTTCCCGGCTTGTGAGGACACTTGGGTAGCATGTGACTGGAGTTGCCACAGTACATGCAGAGACCGGCATTACGCCGACGTTGTTTCTCGGCAGGAGGCAGCCTGTTGCCCCCCAGCTGCATTGGTTCCGGAATATTCTCGGAAGGAGGTAACGGGGAAATGAAGGAAGGAGCAAGGTTTCTTGGCACCCGTTGTCGGTAACGAGAGCGTTCGAATCTCCGTTCCTGTAGACGCTGATCTACTCGAACCGCCAGGGTGATTAACTCCTCTAAATCAGTAGGACGGTCCCGTGCAGCGAGCTCATCTTTCAGGGACTCAGACAGACCCTGCCAAAACGCAGAAGATAATGCTTCGTTATTCCAACCCGTCTCACCAGCAAGAGTGCGGAACTCTATGGCATACCCAGCGACGGTACGATCTCCCTGGGTTATATGATGAAGGGCCGAAGCTGCCGTTAACTTCCGTGCCGGGGTGTCGAAAACTCTTCTGAACTCCTCGACGAAGAGATCGATGTCCTGGGTGAGAGGCCCTTGTTGTTCCCAGATGGGAGAAGCCCATGCCAGGGCCTGGTCGGTAAGGAGAGACAGGATAAAGCCGACCCTGAAAACAGAAGAGGCAAAACGAGAGGGAGCGAGACGAAATTGGATGAGGCATTGGTTAAGGAAGCCCCTACATCCTTGGGGGTCTCCACCATAGTGTTTGGGAGGTGGAATACGAGGTTCCAGTGCAAACGGAGGAGTGGGAAAGGGAGTTGCAGGTGCAGGGGAAGCTCCGGGTGAAAGTTGCCGAGTGAGAGCTCGAACTTGAACCGTAAGAGAGTTAACACTTTGCTGCAACGTATCTGTCCGTCTATCCATTTGTTCCAGATAAGTCTCTAGTCTGGTAAAAAGTGCAGAATGGGCATTAATAGTGCGCTCCACCTCAGCAGGGTCCATTTTTGGTGGGCTGAGCATAATGTCAGGATGTGCTCACCACAAACGAGACGGGACCGCGGTGCTGAGGTGGGAAAGGTAATTACGCCACCCACAGCCACGAGGGCACGTCTTGATTGAAGAATGGTCTGGGATTCCGGGATCGGGGTAGGAGAGGTACGGATGGTAGAGGGTGCGGTAGCCAAGTCCAGGGTTAGAGAGAGAGACGTTGTCGTTTACCGTAAGCCAGAATCCGAATGCCAGAGATGAGAAGAGTCGTGATGCCGTATGCCGAGTTCGGGATGCCAGAGGTGCAGGAAGACGTAGCAGAAGCCGGTCCGGTACACGAGGAAATCTGTGGAACAGAACTAGGGAGGCAGAGAGTGATGAGAACAACTGGTTCTATGCTCAGCCGACGAGTCAATGAATCTGGAGGGTATATGTAGGTATGAGGAACCAATTGCCGAGAAGCAAGGCGGGGGTGTGTGAATGGGCCAGGCTGAGACAGGGATAGGTCTAGATGAGTTCCTGGAGGAGGAGCTATAAATCCTAGAAGTATTGGTGCATTGTATTGTGGCATTGCAAAAGGGTACTGTCTCTTTAAAGGGTTGGTGCGCCCCTGTGTGGCCGCGCCTCCCGGTGGCAGCGTCTGTAGCTGCGTGCGCGGGCCCACGCCCTGAACCGAGGGCAGAAGAAGAGACTGGATGTGCGCGCGCGCGCATAGAAGGACCGGAGCTCGGCGCCATGGGGAAGGAGTCCCTGTGAGTCGCGGGAGACCCCGACAGAGCCGCGGGTGAGTAAGGAGCACGCCGTGCACGGCGTAACTCCTGCTTCCTTACAGCGTTACAGTGACAAATGATAAAACAGACAATACTGTATAAGGAAACAGAACCTAGACAATAGTCATTGATTTTTGTTTTCATGTTCAACAGTTATTTTGCATTTATTACCAGCTGGGAGGGGTTTGGTTAACCCCTTGACTAGTGGTAAGGAATAGCTGTATTTGCAACATTGTTATTAGGTTGATGTTTATTGTTTAACCCTTTGTTGCATCAGTGTTTAAGTATATTACATCTTATTCTCTCATATGGACATGTAAACTACTGGTTTCCCATACATCTCACCACATACATTTATCCAAATAATTTTTTGACCCTATGCAGGAGTTTCATATGTATTTTAATTGATTTTAGTTTTTTCACCTTGTGTTAATTTTGGCCTCACAATAAATCATTATTGGTCTAGCATTAACCCATTGAGTGCCCTGTTTGTGGATTCATACAGTATCCGTCTATTGGTACTGTACCTCTTTTTTGTCCCTTACAATAGTCATTACCCCTGAGGAATCAAAGGGCGAAATGCATTGGGTTGAACTTTAGAGGACATCGTAGGTGGTATGCAAGCACCACACTGTTATACACAAGCTCTGCCTTATGCTTAAACGCTTGGATGAGTACACATGATCTGCTCACTAGAAATAAATGAAGGAGTACTGAGCTATCTACTCGGCCCATCTACGGGTGCTACCTACACTGTACTGTGTGGAACGGAGAATGGAGTTAGTGAACTACGTTGTCACACTCTAACATGATCCCAGCATGAAATCTCTTCACCCCCCCGCCCCCCTCATGGGCATGAAAACACTATACAGGTGGAAGGAAGCATACAAAACATCTCATACATTGATATTGACTTTGTGGCTATAAAACTCCATGGTACAGAGACCAACCTGCAGGAATATGGAATCCCGGAATAGTTTGTGGGACCTATTTGCCAAAGCACAAATGTGGCACACAGAGGCAGAGAGGCACCAGTATCACTGTCCATGTGGATCCAGTAAATGACTTCCCACTTCATATAATACCAGGGGAAACTTTGCAAAGCTATGTTTTACACATCAGAGGACGGGCAAGTCGCTTTGTCCAGCTAATCTTCCAAAGCATGTGATTTTTGAATGTTACACCAAGAAGGCAGGACATGGGAACTTTAATAGCTCCAGGGGTAAGAAGACTATTCCAAAATATTTGAAGAGAGCTACTTTAGATAAACTTTGGAATCTGTGTAAATACACTACTGCAGAATGCAAAACCGTGAAAGACACCATCAAAGTACAATACTATGGTATCAGAGGCCTGTGGGTTGGAGTAATCCATTAATGAAACTGAGGAATTCAAAACGACATTTTTTTTTTTTTTATAATTTTGGTTTTATTGAGTTTTTCAATTACAGAATACATATACAACTGATATAACTATTGCTTATTACAAAATCTTTTTGTTGTATTTTAACATATATCCAAATCATGCTTTGTGGAATAGGGAAACTTAGGGAAATGCAGGGGGGGAAGAGCGTGGGGGGGTGGGAGGGGGGGTGGGTGAGGTGCGGAGCTCGTTACCCGATGGTCAAAAAGTATCTGGGAATCTGCTAACTTGAGAGATCCCGGTTCCTGATCCTCTCTGGGAGTTCTTGCCTGGTCAGGGGCCTAGGGTATCCCTCACCAGTCTCGTCAAGAGTGTTCCTGTACTCGTTAGTCTTTCTTGTCCCCAGCTCAATGTCTTTATCAAGGGAAAACGCACCTACTACTATCACAGCAGGATGATATCTCTTTCCACTCCCGGGATGTCCGTCTGGGCCAACCAAGGTGTCCAGGTTTTTAGATAAATTTCACCAGAGTCATTGACCAAACTTGTCAATTTCTCCATCTGGCATACAAACCAAATTCTATTCCGAATCTTGGCAATTGAAGGAATGTCGGGGAGTTTCCACAATGCTGCAATCTCGCACCGAGTTGCGGTTGCGAAATAGGCAACCAGTTTATTACTTTCTTTAGTCCACCCCGGAGTCGGCCTATTTAATAGGAACCGCCATGGGTCCAGGGGAATTTTAAGGACAAAGATCCTCTCTATCCAATCTCTAATTTTTCGCCAAAGCGGTCTAATCCTCGGGCAGGACCACAGCATGTGTAACAGATCAGCCGTTACTCCGCACTATCTAGGGCACAGTGGAGAGTACCCTGGAACAAATTTAGATAATTTCATGGGAGTGTGATACCAACGCATTAGGACTTTATATGCGTTTTCCCTTAATGTCGTGCAAGAAGAGCTCTTAGCTGAAGCCATAATTATTTTAGCCCAGTCCTCTGCCTCTAGTTCTACGCCCAAATCTTTCTCCCACTGGTCCATGTACCTCAGTTTGCAATCGGTCTTAGCCCCTGAACCGATCACCTCCTTGTACAACAGCGATGTGAGTCCCCTGGTGTCCGTCTCAACTAGACAGAGCTTTTCAAATCTGGTTAGTGGGGGGCGAGGGGAAACATTAATATAGAATGCTCGAAGTTGGAGGAATCTAAATATCTCCGAGGGGGGGACGGCAGATTCTTCTCGAATTTGCGCAAAGGGCTTAATATCTTTCCTCCCCTCTAAATCTCGAAGCCTATATATACCTAATTGCTTCCAAATTGTAAATTCCTTTCTGTACAGGCCCAGAGCAAAGTCAGGGTTGCCCCATAGCGGGGTCATCAGAGAGCCTTTCGTTGTCAGAGTGCACCTAAATTTATTGGACTCCCAAATAGCCAGTGAGTTAGCCACCGATGCCAGCAGCTGTTTCATCAGCTTCGAGGCTGTTTTGGGTAACCAGATCATGCTTTTCAACTCAATTGGAGAGCAAGATTCACTTTCCAATGCTACCCATCTTTTCGAATCCGGGTCCGTGTGCCATTGGGAAATTTGGCTTAATTGTGCCGCTTTGTAATAAGATATCAAACAAGGTACCGCCAGGCCCCCCTCCAATGTTGTTTTTTTAAGAATCATGCCCTTTACTCTCGGCTTTTTCCTCTCCCATATGAATTTAGAAATAGCAGACTGAAGTGAGAGTATGTCCGTCAGTCGAAGTGGCACCGGTAACGTCTGGAACAGATACAGAATGCGCGGGAGGAGATTCATCTTGACGCTATGAATCCGTCCGATCCAGGAGATTTTGAAAGATGCCCATTTTCTGAGCTCTTCCTTTAGATCTCGGATCAGTCTGGGGAAATTTGCTTGATATATATTTTTGTACTCTTTGGGGATGACTACCCCCAGGTACTTCACCCCTTGTTTTGGCCAATTAAAGTTGAAATTGATCTGTATCAATTTTTTAATCTCATTCGGGAGGCTTATATTCAGGGCTTCAGACTTAGATTGGTTGATCTTAAAGCCTGATATGTCATGGAATTTCCCTAACAAGTTGAATAGGTTCGGTAGGAATGTAAGCGGCTGAGAAATTGTTAACAAGACGTCATCCGCGAAAAGCGCTATCTTGTGCGTCTGCGATCCTACTTCAACTCCTCGAACGTCGGGATTATTCCTTATTTGGACTGCTAGGGGTTCTATGTACATTGCGAAAAGTAGGGGGGATAGTGGGCACCCCTGTCTTGTGCCGCTTCTAATTTTGAAAAGTTCAGACGGGAAACCCTGGTGGACTACTTTTGCTGCCGGCCCTCGGTATAGCGACAGGATAGCATTGATCACCTGAGCCCCCAGCCCAAACTCTCCAAGCGTGGCCCTCAGGTATGGCCAGTCGATCCTGTCAAAAGCTTTTTCAGCATCCAAACTCAACATCATAACTGGTATCTTACGTGTATTGGCTATATCGATCAGATCAATGATCCGTCGGGTGTTATCTGAAGCTTGATGACCTTTTATGAACCCGACTTGATCTGGATGTATGAGTCTGGGCAGGATTTGACTTAATCAATTGGCCAGCAATTTAGCGTAAATTTTGATATCAGTGTTGATTAGCGAAATGGGCCTGTAGCTCGAACAATCTAATGGATCTTTCCCAGGCTTATATATTACTGAGATAGACGCTTGGAGCATCTGTTCCGGGAACTCCGCACCCTCGAGCACTGCATTGAACATGCTAAGGAGGTGGGGCCCCAGAATCTCAATGTACTTTTTATAATAAAGATTAGAGAACCCGTCAGGTCCTGGTGCTTTCGAGGGTTTGAGGTTCTGAATAACCTGGGTAAGTTCCTCTATAGTGAAGTCTGCACCTAAAGCTTCCCTCTCCGAACCACTCAATCTTGGTAGGTGTGAGCCCTTCAGGAAGTCCCTCATGACTCTTTTGGTTTTTCCATTATGTGCCACTTTTTCTCCATTATAGAGATCCTCATAAAAGCTCCTGAATTCCTCCACTATAAGTTTTGGGTTAGCTGTTTTGGCCCCCGATTTTAGCCGAAGCTCCCGAATACTAAAATTTGGCTGTCTATTCCTCAATTTGTTAGCCAGTAAGGTATCTGGTTTGTTTGACTTATCATAGAATAGCCTCTTGGACCAACTCAATGTGGTGTCTGCCTGGGAGGTCAGTACTAAGTTGAGCTCTATTCTAGTATCTTGTATTTCTTTAAGTATGGCCGGACCTTGATCACGCTTATGCTTAAGAAGCAGGTCTCTTAACTTTACTTGTAGGGATGTGATTTTCGCATTTCTCTCTCTTTTTCGTTTAGCTGCTAGTTTAATAAGGTTCCCTCTCAGGGTTGCCTTGTGTGCTTCCCACAGAACTAAATGAGACTGCACACTACCTGTGTTAATGTGGAAGAATTGATCTATTTCCTCGCTAATTATCTGATCAGTCCGTGGAACTTTCAATAAAGCCTCATTCAGTTTCCAATTTGCTCCTGGCCTGTCTAGGAATTTTTGAGTGCACCGTAGCTCTATGGGTGCATGATCTGACCATGAAATATCATGGATCCCTGAATGGGGGATCTGCGGAACCAGTCTGCTAGAGACAAGGAAGTAATCGATTCTGCTATAGGAGGTATGGGGATGAGAGAAGAAAGTGTAGTCCTTTTCTAGTGGGTGCATCTCTCTCCAAATGTCTACAAGATGACTCTCCCTGATTCCCTTCTGTAAAGCATCTATATATTTTCTCTTGTTAGGCTTGTAGGGTCCCGACCTGTCCATTCCCGGGTTGATCGCCACATTGAGATCTCCCGCCACGATTATATCTCCTTTAGCAACTGATCTCAAAGTATCGAAAAACGTCCGTATGAAGGAGGGGTCCTGCTCGCAAGGAGCATAAATCGTAGCTAATGTTATAGACTGAGCTTGGATTGTGCCCACTATAATTAAGAACCTACCATCTTTGTCCCTCTTAACTTTCTCCTCTATAAAGGGGATATTGTTATGCATCAGGATCGCCATTCCTCTTATTTTTTCCGTCCTTGCAGAGGAAAGATAGAACCGTTTAAAGCTCTTATCCCAATATTTAGGGGCACTTTTGCTGCTGAAGTGCGTCTCCTGAAGAAACACTATATCTGCCTATTTGCGTTTGTAATCTGCTATCGCTATTCGGCGTTTGCCTGGGCTGTTTAAACCTTTGGTGTTATGGGAGATCATGATCAGAGACATTGTGCATCAGGGTGGTGTTTACCGCTGTAATTGCTAATTCTTGTATAGGCCTCTCGGACCCCCGAGCCCAGTGGCTCCCATACGTCTGCTAGGTTCTGAGCCCGCACCTCACAGGGAGGGGGTGGAGGGGGAAGGAAGGAAAGGAAAGGAGGGGACAAAACAACTGAGTGGCCGATGCTGATTCTGGTCAGCAGCGGTCCCTTGGCCCTCGGGCTAATCTCGCGCCCTGGAATGCCCAAAAGGGGCTTCCCTATCCCCAACCATCGCCTGTGGCTGGGTGCCCGAGGGACTTGTCTGTGCATGATGGTAAAGCCCATTCCTGCACAGCTCGAGACGCAGGCAGTCGGCCCAGGTGGTCCCGATCCCGGCACATTTTATTCCCATTATCAAAACATATTTTAACTTTTAGGTAACATATGTACCTATTCAAAACAATATAGGTATAATACTGAAACTATACTGGACACCTAACAAGCTCATATTGAACCCCCAAAATGACCACAACATATATATAAGCATATGAGTGTCACAGAGGAGTGCTACTGAGCATGGCAATATATATTTTAAAACCAGAGACAGAACATAAAACACAGACAAAGCTCAGTTTTTAGCACATCCAGTGAGACTCATACACGGTACAGTGCCTAAATATATATGTATAAATATCTAATAAGTAAAATGGTCTTTTAGTTTGACATTTTTGGCCAAAATTGTTGTAAGCCCCTGAGCCAACGCCAAGGCAGACCACATATCAGGGGTCCCTAACGCTAATATAAATTCTTAATAACCTTAATACTGAAACTAGTAACAGTGAAACTGAGTAAACTTTTGTTATCGTCCCCAGCCAGCTGTGTGCCTGCCCCCGAATTATGGAGTGTAAGATTCTGTGTTGCGGTAGAGTTCATTTTGTGCGACCCCTCCTCCCTCGCTGCATTAGAGCAACTCATGGGGGGTACAGTTCCTCTGAGTCAGTGATACCTCGTTTATCGTTAACCAGAAATCTAATTTGTGTGTAGACTCTGGCCCTCATTCCTGTCATCGTTCTGAGATCTTGCAGCCATATCATACCCACCCTCCTCTCCCTCCCCATGCTACCGGACTCTTTTGTGCTGTATCGAAAGTTCCGCTCATGCTGGACCTGCTAAGAGGAGGAGATAGGCTTAATCGCCTCAACAAAAAAGAAATGTCTTGGATTTTCTCATTGAATACTTTGCAACCGTTTGGTTTAAATGTTGAATGGGAATTGAAACATTTCCTTCATGATTGATTTATCCCATACCTCCCATTACTTTGTACCATCTTTCCTCCTTCCCCCCCCCTCCCTTTCCTTTCCTTCCCTCCCTTCCCTCCCTCCCCCTTCCCTCCTCCCCCCCTCCCTTTCCTCCCTCCCCCTCTCCACTCCCCTCCCCCTCCCCTTCTCTCCACCCTCTCCCTTCTCCTCATCAATTTATGTATTTAGATTACACATTTAATAGACTGTATGCTTTATTCCACTGTTTAGGAATATAGATGCTTCTAAATTAAAAAATTCAGAAATTATATTTCAATATTTGTGTAAGATTATGTATTATGAATTGCTATATCCTTTTATTGATTTTGTTACCCTTTATATATATACATTGTTTTCATCATCCAAACTCATGGGTATATCATAACATTATTGCAATATGTTTATTAACTCATTGCTTGATCCAGACATGAATTGTGCATATATACATGTTTTTAATGTAACCTGAACACTTAGACATTGCCTTTCATATTTAGTTATAATATGAGGATTCATGGCAGAAATAATGCTGCTCAGGTTACTATGATGAGTTTTGTGTATCACCATGTTTTATGTAACGTCTATGACATGGGGAGTGTGCCAATGGACACCTGTTACTCGATTGTATTGGTAAATGGGAACAGGTGTAGCAATTTGGCAAAACCCTATATGTAGATGGTTTTAACACAAGCGGATCACTCTTTTGACAAAGGCCCCACGGGCTGAAACGCGTCAAGAGGATCCGCTTGCACATTCTGTGTGAATAAAGCTATTTTTTGAGTCACCTATCAGCCTTCTCCATTATTGCGGCTGTGCGGCGTCTTCACCCCCCCCGGGAGGATTTGCTTACTGCTGCTTTCTACCGCCTGCACGCCGAGCTGCGCATCTCTCTCTCCTGCGACCAGGACCCGGATATCTCTCAAAGGACGCAGGTCAGGTGACCGCCCACCGCGTCAGCGGATGCAGGGTTGGCGGTGAAGATTCATCGTGAAGCTAAGAAGTGGGATGGTCGTGCTATACCCCCACATCCATACAGCTCCAGTAAAAGGTCCATCTACAGGAGAATCTACATCACAGGAGGTCATTACGGGCATGGAACCAGTACCCCTGAATCAGATAAGTAAATCTTTTTATCCCAACTACATGGTGCTCTAAGGGAGCCTGTTGCTGGAAAAGATTGTTCACACAATTTATTGTCTCTATGCCTGGGGTCTACCATAGCCTAAGTTCCAGTTACACCACTGTGCAGCATTGCCTTATTTCTGAGCACCTGGTGGGTCAATCGTCAGATTTACCTGGTTACATATTGTACAGCTAGAACAGGCAGCTTGAAATTATTGGAGTATGGAGGACTTTCATATATCATAATTACAACATCCCTATATACTTTTGGTATATTCAATGAGGACTTCCTCCTTTTTTCAAATTGAAGGCTGATGATGACCAATATGATTTAATTCTGATATACCCATTTCTTAAGCTTTTAAAGTTTTTTATTTATTTTTATTTAATAATTTTTTCTAAATATTGTTTTTCTAAACATTTTTTCTAAAAAAATACTTTTTTAGTTTTTTTGTATTATCAAATAAAAACACATCCAACATGGATGACGAACAGGAACTAATAAAGGATACACATACCATGTACGTCCAAAAATGTGGCAACAATTCAGAAAGGGTTAAAAGAGCAATCACTATTTTTGATGAGGTTACTGAAAACATTACATGTGAGAATTCTACAGATTTGATTGATCACTTTGTTAAATTGGAGAGACTCTTGACACAGGACATTCGGATCTTCTGGGATATCATAACCCTGGAGAATTATATAAAGGCCAAACGCATTCCCAGGGGCTTAAGAATTAAGAAAATGCCATCGTTTGGCTTTCCCAGCAAGGACTTCCAATTTCAATGGAGGAAAATTCTAGATGATTGCTCAAAACAACTCATGGAACTCATTATCAATGTGAAAGTAAACGAGAAAAAAAAATGTTATCAGGAGAAATAGATTTGTTGAAAAAAGAACTGTTTAAATTTAAGGACATGGAAAGATTTCCCCATAATGATAAGATACTCTTGCAAAACATAGAAAAAATGGAAAAAGGAGTAATAGCCAAAAAACAGGACAAGTTTTCCAGAGATAAGGCTGACTATGAAAAAGGTCAGGTTTATTTCTGGGAAAGACCTGTGCCTACACGAGACTTCTCTAGGGGTAGGAATCCCACACACTCCACACCACGTAGGTGGTCTTCAGAGGAAGAAATTAATGTCCAAAAATCAAACACTAGGGGGCCTATGCAGAGAGCAGCGCTATTTCGAAATTCGCCATTTTTTGGAGAAAATCGCGCAGAAAGCAGCAGAAGATGGCGAGTTCCGAAAAACGCGCCAATTTTTCTTTTCTAGTTATAAAACTCGCCTCGCGGCTGGCGAGAACCTCAATCTCGCCAGTTTTAAAAATATCCGTATGCAGAGAGGCGCGAACGGCATCTAGCGGCTGTTCGCGCCAATAAAATGGCGCGATTGTCTCAGTTTTAACTCGCCAGAAAAAACTGCCGCTCGCGGCCATTGCAAAGGGGAAAAAAAAGCCGCAAATTTGTTTTAACACATTTCTGAAGCGCGCATCTCGCCAATTTAAACTCGCCACACGCATCCATGTTAAACATAGCAGAATTCGCACTTTTCTGCATATGGAGATTAAAACTCTCCAAAAAAGCTACTTTTTAATAAATTCGCCAATTTTAAAATTCGCTGCTCTCTGCATAGGCCCCCTAGTCCATTTTGAAGTCACCTTTTGTAGAACGCAGACAAAGTTTTGAATCCGATTCTTCTGATAACACTGATAGACCCTCTGTATCTTTCTTCACACAAGATAAACATTCCAACAGAGAACAGGAGGGTGGCTACTTTGATAAGACTTACATGTCTAACTCTAGGGAGGAACATATCAGAACCAATCACCCCGACACAGAGGTTACACAATCAAAAAACTCAAAAAACCCAAAAGGTGCAGGAGGGGTAAAAAGAGCAGAAAGAACACATGGAGCAGACAGCAAGAGGAAGAAATACTCCTAAATCCTTTATTAAATAACGTTATCAACATCTCAGACACCACCCTCACACCGTCACAAACACTATTGTTAAACAAGGGCTTAAACTATGCTCCACATGAGAAATTTGATCTTTTTACAACCATAATAGATCTCCAAAAATATACAAGAAAATGGGCACGCAAAAAATTGTTTGCTAGAAAATGTGACAATACAACAACTTCTGGTGTAGTTGACGATGAGAGTGAGGTGACTCTGAGGGGGGCTGTTTCTTCCTTTAGGGATACTGCATTTGATTTTGATATGCAATCACTCTATGAGGAGGGATGTACAGAGACGGCTGTGGAACCCCCTTTTTCGGTCATACCGATTCCAATCTTAGAAAACGTTCATCCTTTATTCCGAATAACATTAAAGGATCCTGTCTGACAACCTTTGAACGGTTGGTCGACAGAGATTTAAAAACCTTAGCTAAAGGTTATACGTTTTCTAACACACTTCATATCCCTGATAATCTCACTCCACAGGAGAGATTGGATCTAGAGGAATTGAAAAAGAACAAAGACGTTACCATCAAAAATGCCGATAAGGGGGGCGCCATAGTTGTTCAATCATCTAAAAAGTACAGAGATGAAGCTTTGAGATTACTCAATAACTCAGATTTTTATGTTAAATTAAAAACAGATCCTACGAAAATGTTTCTCGGTGAGCTCAATGAATTACTTGAATTAGGTGACATATTGTACGTCATAAATAATAAAGAAAGGCAGTTCCTGGCGTGTGAGTTTCTCATTGTCCCTGTGTTTCACCATCTCCCAAAGATCCATAAATCATTAGAGGACCCCCCGGGGCGACCTATTGTATCTAGCATTGGATCTTTGGGAGATGGTGTTTCACAATACGTGGATAAATTTCTGCAACCGATTGTAAAAACATTACCATCATTCATACAAGATACCACAGCATTATTGGTATCTCTCAGGGACATTGTCTGGAAGGAGGGGTACAGATGGGTCACCATGGACGTCACATCACTGTACACTATAATAGAACACCAACACGGCCTTAGGGCCATTTATCACTTTCTTCAACTTTCGTCACTTTCAATTGCACAGATCACGTTTATCAATGATGCAATTCTTTTTTTACTAACACACAATTACTTTCTTTTTGATTCACAATTTTTTCTACAGAAACAGGGCACAGCTATGGGGACTTATTTTGCACCCTCATATGCTAATCTTTTCATGGGTTTGTGGGACTCGGAACACATTTATGGTAGCACTAATCTATTTCGTTCACATATTATTTATTATAGACGTTATATAGATGACTTAATTTTCATATGGGATGGTAATCTTAATAGTGTTCAATCTTTTATTCACAATATTAATTCTAATGATTTGAATTTACAATTTACTTTTGAAACCAACGTTAAGACTATAAATTACCTTGATGTGACTATCCATGGTGATCCATCTGCAGGTATACAGACGGACATATATACCAAACCACATGCCAGGAACTCATACCTACATGCAGACAGTAGTCACCCCAGGACATTAATCCGTGGGATACCAAAAGGGCAATTCATGCGATACAAACGCCTTTGTACCTCCCAAGAAACATTTCTGGAACACTCCAAAGTATTGAGTTCAAAGTTTCTCTCTAGAGGATACACTCAGGAGAATATAGACATGGCATTTCTGAATGCTGTCTCAATGGACCGTGAAGAATTATTGACACATAATAAAGAAAGAGATAAACTTAAAAAAGCCAAGTTCACTGACGGTCCACTGTTTATTACAAAATACAGTAAACAGGCGTCGCAAATCAAACAAATTGTCCATAGACACTGGAATATATTGAAATTGGATCCCGACCTGGAAGCATATATCAGATCGGGTCCAAAATTTGCATTCAGAAAGGCCAATACACTAGCCACGTCCATCTCTCGAAGTATGTTTCAATCTAAAAAATCAAACATTAGGAATATACCAAAAGGTTTTTTCCCTTGTGGTTTCTGTAAGTACTGCAAATATGCATCTTCCACCAAAAGAATACGTACAGTATTGCCCAATAGCAGATACAGGATCAATACCTTTATAAATTGTCAAACTACTCATGTTATATATGTGATTACTTGTGGTTGCAAATACAGATACGTAGGTAGAACTATCAGGTCATTATATGTTAGAATCTCTGAACATATCAGATTAATAAATAAACATGAACTTTTTCTACCCGGTTGCTAAACACTTTGCACAATGCCCACTCGGGGGGTTAAAGAATTTTTCGTTCTTTGGTGTAGAACATGTCTCTGTTCATGTAAGAGGAGGAGATAGGCTTAATCGCCTCAACAAAAAAGGAATGTCTTGGATTTTCTCATTGAATACTTTGCAACCTTTTGGTTTAAATGTTGAATGGGAATTGAAACATTTCCTTCATGATTGATTTATCCCATACCTCCCATTACTTTGTACCATCTTTCCTCCTTCCCCCCATCCCTTTCCTTTCCTTCCCTCCCTTCCCTCCCTCCCCCTTCCCTCCTCCCTCCCCCCCTCACTTTCCTCCCCCCCTCTCCACTCCCCTCCCCCTCCCCTTCTCTCCACCCTCTCCCTTCTCCTCATCAATTTATGTATTTAGATTACACATTTAATAGACTGTATGCTTTATTCCACTGTTTAGGAATATAGATGCTTCTAAATTAAAAAATTCAGAAATTATATTTCAATATTTGTGTAAGATTATGTATTATGAATTGCTATATCCTTTTATTGATTTTGTTACCCTTTATATATATATACATTGTTTTCATCATCCAAACTCATGGGTATATCATAACATTATTGCAATATGTTTATTAACTCATTGCTTGATCCAGACATGAATTGTGCATATATACATGTTTTTAATGTAACCTGAACACTTAGACATTGCCTTTCATATTTAGTTATAATATGAGGATTCATGGCAGAAATAATGCTGCTCAGGTTACTATGATGAGTTTTGTGTATCACCATGTTTTATGTAACGTCTATGACATGGGGAGTGTGCCAATGGACACCTGTTACTCGATTGTATTGGTAAATGGGAACAGGTGTAGCAATTTGGCAAAACCCTATATGTAGATGGTTTTAACACAAGCGGATCACTCTTTTGACAAAGGCCCCACGGGCTGAAACGCGTCAAGAGGATCCGCTTGCACATTCTGTGTGAATAAAGCTATTTTTTGAGTCACCTATCAGCCTTCTCCATTATTGCGGCTGTGCGGCGTCTTCACCCCCCCCGGGAGGATTTGCTTACTGTTGCTTTCTACCGCCTGCACGCCGAGCTGCGCATCTCTCTCTCCTGCGACCAGGACCCGGATATCTCTCAAGGGACGCAGGTCAGGTGACCGCCCACCGCGTCAGCGGATGCAGGGTTGGCGGTGAAGATTCATCGTGAAGCTAAGAAGTGGGGTGGTCGTGCTATACCCCCACATCCATACAGCTCCAGTAAAAGGTCCATCTACAGGAGAATCTACATCACAGGAGGACATTACGGGCATGGAACCAGTACCCCTGAATCAGATAAGTAAATCTTTTTATCCCAACTACATGGTGCTCTAAGGGAGCCTGTTGCTGGAAAAGATTGTTCACACAATTTATTGTCTCTATGCCTGGGGTCTACCATAGCCTAAGTTCCAGTTACACCACTGTGCAGCATTGCCTTATTTCTGAGCGCCTGGTGGGTCAATCGTCAGATTTACCTGGTTACATATTGTACAGCTAGAACAGGCAGCTTGAAATTATTGGAGTATGGAGGACTTTCATATATCATAATTACAACATCCCTATATACTTTTGGTATATTCAATGAGGACTTCCTCCTTTTTTCAAATTGAAGGCTGATGATGACCAATATGATTTAATTCTGATATACCCATTTCTTAAGCTTTTAAAGTTTTTTATTTATTTTTATTTAATAATTTTTTCTAAATATTGTTTTTCTAAACATTTTTTCTAAAAAAATACTTTTTTAGTTTTTTTGTATTATCAAATAAAAACACATCCAACATGGATGACGAACAGGAACTAATAAAGGATACACATACCATGTACGTCCAAAAATGTGGCAACAATTCAGAAAGGGTTAAAAGAGCAATCACTATTTTTGATGAGGTTACTGAAAACATTACATGTGAGAATTCTACAGATTTGATTGATCACTTTGTTAAATTGGAGAGACTCTTGACACAGGACATTCGGATCTTCTGGGATATCATAACCCTGGAGAATTATATAAAGGCCAAACGCATTCCCAGGGGCTTAAGAATTAAGAAAATGCCATCGTTTGGCTTTCCCAGCAAGGACTTCCAATTTCAATGGAGGAAAATTCTAGATGATTGCTCAAAACAACTCATGGAACTCATTATCAATGTGAAAGTAAACGAGAAAAAAAAATGTTATCAGGAGAAATAGATTTGTTGAAAAAAGAACTGTTTAAATTTAAGGACATGGAAAGATTTCCCCATAATGATAAGATACTCTTGCAAAACATAGAAAAAATGGAAAAAGGAGTAATAGCCAAAAAACAGGACAAGTTTTCCAGAGATAAGGCTGACTATGAAAAAGGTCAGGTTTATTTCTGGGAAAGACCTGTGCCTACACGAGACTTCTCTAGGGGTAGGAATCCCACACACTCCACACCACGTAGGTGGTCTTCAGAGGAAGAAATTAATGTCCAAAAATCAAACACTAGGGGGCCTATGCAGAGAGCAGCGCTATTTCGAAATTCGCCATTTTTTGGAGAAAATCGCGCAGAAAGCAGCAGAAAATGGCGAGTTCCGAAAAACGCGCCAATTTTTCTTTTCTAGTTATAAAACTCGCCTCGCGGCTGGCGAGAACCTCAATCTCGCCAGTTTTAAAAATATCCGTATGCAGAGAGGCGCGAACGGCATCTAGCGGCTGTTCGCGCCAATAAAATGGCGCGATTGTCTCAGTTTTAACTCGCCAGAAAAAACTGCCGCTCGCGGCCATTGCAAAGGGGAAAAAAAAGCCGCAAATTTGTTTTAACACATTTCTGAAGCGCGCATCTCGCCAATTTAAACTCGCCACACGCATCCATGTTAAACATAGCAGAATTCGCACTTTTCTGCATATGGAGATTAAAACTCTCCAAAAAAGCTACTTTTTAATAAATTCGCCAATTTTAAAATTCGCTGCTCTCTGCATAGGCCCCCTAGTCTATTTTGAAGTCACCTTTTGTAGAACGCAGACAAAGTTTTGAATCCGATTCTTCTGATAACACTGATAGACCCTCTGTATCTTTCTTCACACAAGATAAACATTCCAACAGAGAACAGGAGGGTGGCTACTTTGATAAGACTTACATGTCTAACTCTAGGGAGGAACATATCAGAACCAATCACCCCGACACAGAGGTTACACAATCAAAAAACTCAAAAAAAACAAAAGGTGCAGGAGGGGTAAAAAGAGCAGAAAGAACACATGGAGCAGACAGCAAGAGGAAGAAATACTCCTAAATCCTTTATTAAATAACGTTATCAACATCTCAGACACCACCCTCACACCGTCACAAACACTATTGTTAAACAAGGGCTTAAACTATGCTCCACATGAGAAATTTGATCTTTTTACAACCATAATAGATCTCCAAAAATATACAAGAAAATGGGCACTCAAAAAATTGTTTGCTAGAAAATGTGACAATACAACAACTTCTGGTGTAGTTGACGATGAGAGTGAGGTGACTCTGAGGGGGGCTGTTTCTTCCTTTAGGGATACTGCATTTGATTTTGATATGCAATCACTCTATGAGGAGGGATGTACAGAGACGGCTGTGGAACCCCCTTTTTCGGTCATACCGATTCCAATCTTAGAAAACGTTCATCCTTTATTCCGAATAACATTAAAGGATCCTGTCTGACAACCTTTGAACGGTTGGTCGACAGAGATTTAAAAACCTTAGCTAAAGGTTATACGTTTTCTAACACACTTCATATCCCTGATAATCTCACTCCACAGGAGAGATTGGATCTAGAGGAATTGAAAAAGAACAAAGACGTTACCATCAAAAATGCCGATAAGGGGGGCGCCATAGTTGTTCAATCATCTAAAAAGTACAGAGATGAAGCTTTGAGATTACTCAATAACTCAGATTTTTATGTTAAATTAAAAACAGATCCTACGAAAATGTTTCTCGGTGAGCTCAATGAATTACTTGAATTAGGTGACATATTGTACGTCATAAATAATAAAGAAAGGCAGTTCCTGGCGTGTGAGTTTCTCATTGTCCCTGTGTTTCACCATCTCCCAAAGATCCATAAATCATTAGAGGACCCCCCGGGGCGACCTATTGTATCTAGCATTGGATCTTTGGGAGATGGTGTTTCACAATACGTGGATAAATTTCTGCAACCGATTGTAAAAACATTACCATCATTCATACAAGATACCACAGCATTATTGGTATCTCTCAGGGACATTGTCTGGAAGGAGGGGTACAGATGGGTCACCATGGACGTCACATCACTGTACACTATAATAGAACACCAACACGGCCTTAGGGCCATTTATCACTTTCTTCAACTTTCGTCACTTTCAATTGCACAGATCACGTTTATCAATGATGCAATTCTTTTTTTACTAACACACAATTACTTTCTTTTTGATTCACAATTTTTTCTACAGAAACAGGGCACAGCTATGGGGACTTATTTTGCACCCTCATATGCTAATCTTTTCATGGGTTTGTGGGACTCGGAACACATTTATGGTAGCACTAATCTATTTCGTTCACATATTATTTATTATAGACGTTATATAGATGACTTAATTTTCATATGGGATGGTAATCTTAATAGTGTTCAATCTTTTATTCACAATATTAATTCTAATGATTTGAATTTACAATTTACTTTTGAAACCAACGTTAAGACTATAAATTACCTTGATGTGACTATCCATGGTGATCCATCTGCAGGTATACAGACGGACATATATACCAAACCACATGCCAGGAACTCATACCTACATGCAGACAGTAGTCACCCCAGGACATTAATCCGTGGGATACCAAAAGGGCAATTCATGCGATACAAACGCCTTTGTACCTCCCAAGAAACATTTCTGGAACACTCCAAAGTATTGAGTTCAAAGTTTCTCTCTAGAGGATACACTCAGGAGAATATAGACATGGCATTTCTGAATGCTGTCTCAATGGACCGTGAAGAATTATTGACACATAATAAAGAAAGAGATAAACTTAAAAAAGCCAAGTTCACTGACGGTCCACTGTTTATTACAAAATACAGTAAACAGGCGTCGCAAATCAAACAAATTGTCCATAGACACTGGAATATATTGAAATTGGATCCCGACCTGGAAGCATATATCAGATCGGGTCCAAAATTTGCATTCAGAAAGGCCAATACACTAGCCACGTCCATCTCTCGAAGTATGTTTCAATCTAAAAAATCAAACATTAGGAATATACCAAAAGGTTTTTTCCCTTGTGGTTTCTGTAAGTACTGCAAATATGCATCTTCCACCAAAAGAATACGTACAGTATTGCCCAATAGCAGATACAGGATCAATACCTTTATAAATTGTCAAACTACTCATGTTATATATGTGATTACTTGTGGTTGCAAATACAGATACGTAGGTAGAACTATCAGGTCATTATATGTTAGAATCTCTGAACATATCAGATTAATAAATAAACATGAACTTTTTCTACCCGGTTGCTAAACACTTTGCACAATGCCCACTCGGGGGGTTAAAGAATTTTTCGTTCTTTGGTGTAGAACATGTCTCTGTTCATGTAAGAGGAGGAGATAGGCTTAATCGCCTCAACAAAAAAGGAATGTCTTGGATTTTCTCATTGAATACTTTGCAACCTTTTGGTTTAAATGTTGAATGGGAATTGAAACATTTCCTTCATGATTGATTTATCCCATACCTCCCATTACTTTGTACCATCTTTCCTCCTTCCCCCCATCCCTTTCCTTTCCTTCCCTCCCTTCCCTCCCTCCCCCTTCCCTCCTCCCTCCCCCCCTCACTTTCCTCCCCCCCTCTCCACTCCCCTCCCCCTCCCCTTCTCTCCACCCTCTCCCTTCTCCTCATCAATTTATGTATTTAGATTACACATTTAATAGACTGTATGCTTTATTCCACTGTTTAGGAATATAGATGCTTCTAAATTAAAAAATTCAGAAATTATATTTCAATATTTGTGTAAGATTATGTATTATGAATTGCTATATCCTTTTATTGATTTTGTTACCCTTTATATATATATACATTGTTTTCATCATCCAAACTCATGGGTATATCATAACATTATTGCAATATGTTTATTAACTCATTGCTTGATCCAGACATGAATTGTGCATATATACATGTTTTTAATGTAACCTGAACACTTAGACATTGCCTTTCATATTTAGTTATAATATGAGGATTCATGGCAGAAATAATGCTGCTCAGGTTACTATGATGAGTTTTGTGTATCACCATGTTTTATGTAACGTCTATGACATGGGGAGTGTGCCAATGGACACCTGTTACTCGATTGTATTGGTAAATGGGAACAGGTGTAGCAATTTGGCAAAACCCTATATGTAGATGGTTTTAACACAAGCGGATCACTCTTTTGACAAAGGCCCCACGGGCTGAAACGCGTCAAGAGGATCCGCTTGCACATTCTGTGTGAATAAAGCTATTTTTTGAGTCACCTATCAGCCTTCTCCATTATTGCGGCTGTGCGGCGTCTTCACCCCCCCCGGGAGGATTTGCTTACTGTTGCTTTCTACCGCCTGCACGCCGAGCTGCGCATCTCTCTCTCCTGCGACCAGGACCCGGATATCTCTCAAGGGACGCAGGTCAGGTGACCGCCCACCGCGTCAGCGGATGCAGGGTTGGCGGTGAAGATTCATCGTGAAGCTAAGAAGTGGGGTGGTCGTGCTATACCCCCACATCCATACAGCTCCAGTAAAAGGTCCATCTACAGGAGAATCTACATCACAGGAGGACATTACGGGCATGGAACCAGTACCCCTGAATCAGATAAGTAAATCTTTTTATCCCAACTACATGGTGCTCTAAGGGAGCCTGTTGCTGGAAAAGATTGTTCACACAATTTATTGTCTCTATGCCTGGGGTCTACCATAGCCTAAGTTCCAGTTACACCACTGTGCAGCATTGCCTTATTTCTGAGCGCCTGGTGGGTCAATCGTCAGATTTACCTGGTTACATATTGTACAGCTAGAACAGGCAGCTTGAAATTATTGGAGTATGGAGGACTTTCATATATCATAATTACAACATCCCTATATACTTTTGGTATATTCAATGAGGACTTCCTCCTTTTTTCAAATTGAAGGCTGATGATGACCAATATGATTTAATTCTGATATACCCATTTCTTAAGCTTTTAAAGTTTTTTATTTATTTTTATTTAATAATTTTTTCTAAATATTGTTTTTCTAAACATTTTTTCTAAAAAAATACTTTTTTAGTTTTTTTGTATTATCAAATAAAAACACATCCAACATGGATGACGAACAGGAACTAATAAAGGATACACATACCATGTACGTCCAAAAATGTGGCAACAATTCAGAAAGGGTTAAAAGAGCAATCACTATTTTTGATGAGGTTACTGAAAACATTACATGTGAGAATTCTACAGATTTGATTGATCACTTTGTTAAATTGGAGAGACTCTTGACACAGGACATTCGGATCTTCTGGGATATCATAACCCTGGAGAATTATATAAAGGCCAAACGCATTCCCAGGGGCTTAAGAATTAAGAAAATGCCATCGTTTGGCTTTCCCAGCAAGGACTTCCAATTTCAATGGAGGAAAATTCTAGATGATTGCTCAAAACAACTCATGGAACTCATTATCAATGTGAAAGTAAACGAGAAAAAAAAATGTTATCAGGAGAAATAGATTTGTTGAAAAAAGAACTGTTTAAATTTAAGGACATGGAAAGATTTCCCCATAATGATAAGATACTCTTGCAAAACATAGAAAAAATGGAAAAAGGAGTAATAGCCAAAAAACAGGACAAGTTTTCCAGAGATAAGGCTGACTATGAAAAAGGTCAGGTTTATTTCTGGGAAAGACCTGTGCCTACACGAGACTTCTCTAGGGGTAGGAATCCCACACACTCCACACCACGTAGGTGGTCTTCAGAGGAAGAAATTAATGTCCAAAAATCAAACACTAGGGGGCCTATGCAGAGAGCAGCGCTATTTCGAAATTCGCCATTTTTTGGAGAAAATCGCGCAGAAAGCAGCAGAAAATGGCGAGTTCCGAAAAACGCGCCAATTTTTCTTTTCTAGTTATAAAACTCGCCTCGCGGCTGGCGAGAACCTCAATCTCGCCAGTTTTAAAAATATCCGTATGCAGAGAGGCGCGAACGGCATCTAGCGGCTGTTCGCGCCAATAAAATGGCGCGATTGTCTCAGTTTTAACTCGCCAGAAAAAACTGCCGCTCGCGGCCATTGCAAAGGGGAAAAAAAAGCCGCAAATTTGTTTTAACACATTTCTGAAGCGCGCATCTCGCCAATTTAAACTCGCCACACGCATCCATGTTAAACATAGCAGAATTCGCACTTTTCTGCATATGGAGATTAAAACTCTCCAAAAAAGCTACTTTTTAATAAATTCGCCAATTTTAAAATTCGCTGCTCTCTGCATAGGCCCCCTAGTCTATTTTGAAGTCACCTTTTGTAGAACGCAGACAAAGTTTTGAATCCGATTCTTCTGATAACACTGATAGACCCTCTGTATCTTTCTTCACACAAGATAAACATTCCAACAGAGAACAGGAGGGTGGCTACTTTGATAAGACTTACATGTCTAACTCTAGGGAGGAACATATCAGAACCAATCACCCCGACACAGAGGTTACACAATCAAAAAACTCAAAAAAAACAAAAGGTGCAGGAGGGGTAAAAAGAGCAGAAAGAACACATGGAGCAGACAGCAAGAGGAAGAAATACTCCTAAATCCTTTATTAAATAACGTTATCAACATCTCAGACACCACCCTCACACCGTCACAAACACTATTGTTAAACAAGGGCTTAAACTATGCTCCACATGAGAAATTTGATCTTTTTACAACCATAATAGATCTCCAAAAATATACAAGAAAATGGGCACTCAAAAAATTGTTTGCTAGAAAATGTGACAATACAACAACTTCTGGTGTAGTTGACGATGAGAGTGAGGTGACTCTGAGGGGGGCTGTTTCTTCCTTTAGGGATACTGCATTTGATTTTGATATGCAATCACTCTATGAGGAGGGATGTACAGAGACGGCTGTGGAACCCCCTTTTTCGGTCATACCGATTCCAATCTTAGAAAACGTTCATCCTTTATTCCGAATAACATTAAAGGATCCTGTCTGACAACCTTTGAACGGTTGGTCGACAGAGATTTAAAAACCTTAGCTAAAGGTTATACGTTTTCTAACACACTTCATATCCCTGATAATCTCACTCCACAGGAGAGATTGGATCTAGAGGAATTGAAAAAGAACAAAGACGTTACCATCAAAAATGCCGATAAGGGGGGCGCCATAGTTGTTCAATCATCTAAAAAGTACAGAGATGAAGCTTTGAGATTACTCAATAACTCAGATTTTTATGTTAAATTAAAAACAGATCCTACGAAAATGTTTCTCGGTGAGCTCAATGAATTACTTGAATTAGGTGACATATTGTACGTCATAAATAATAAAGAAAGGCAGTTCCTGGCGTGTGAGTTTCTCATTGTCCCTGTGTTTCACCATCTCCCAAAGATCCATAAATCATTAGAGGACCCCCCGGGGCGACCTATTGTATCTAGCATTGGATCTTTGGGAGATGGTGTTTCACAATACGTGGATAAATTTCTGCAACCGATTGTAAAAACATTACCATCATTCATACAAGATACCACAGCATTATTGGTATCTCTCAGGGACATTGTCTGGAAGGAGGGGTACAGATGGGTCACCATGGACGTCACATCACTGTACACTATAATAGAACACCAACACGGCCTTAGGGCCATTTATCACTTTCTTCAACTTTCGTCACTTTCAATTGCACAGATCACGTTTATCAATGATGCAATTCTTTTTTTACTAACACACAATTACTTTCTTTTTGATTCACAATTTTTTCTACAGAAACAGGGCACAGCTATGGGGACTTATTTTGCACCCTCATATGCTAATCTTTTCATGGGTTTGTGGGACTCGGAACACATTTATGGTAGCACTAATCTATTTCGTTCACATATTATTTATTATAGACGTTATATAGATGACTTAATTTTCATATGGGATGGTAATCTTAATAGTGTTCAATCTTTTATTCACAATATTAATTCTAATGATTTGAATTTACAATTTACTTTTGAAACCAACGTTAAGACTATAAATTACCTTGATGTGACTATCCATGGTGATCCATCTGCAGGTATACAGACGGACATATATACCAAACCACATGCCAGGAACTCATACCTACATGCAGACAGTAGTCACCCCAGGACATTAATCCGTGGGATACCAAAAGGGCAATTCATGCGATACAAACGCCTTTGTACCTCCCAAGAAACATTTCTGGAACACTCCAAAGTATTGAGTTCAAAGTTTCTCTCTAGAGGATACACTCAGGAGAATATAGACATGGCATTTCTGAATGCTGTCTCAATGGACCGTGAAGAATTATTGACACATAATAAAGAAAGAGATAAACTTAAAAAAGCCAAGTTCACTGACGGTCCACTGTTTATTACAAAATACAGTAAACAGGCGTCGCAAATCAAACAAATTGTCCATAGACACTGGAATATATTGAAATTGGATCCCGACCTGGAAGCATATATCAGATCGGGTCCAAAATTTGCATTCAGAAAGGCCAATACACTAGCCACGTCCATCTCTCGAAGTATGTTTCAATCTAAAAAATCAAACATTAGGAATATACCAAAAGGTTTTTTCCCTTGTGGTTTCTGTAAGTACTGCAAATATGCATCTTCCACCAAAAGAATACGTACAGTATTGCCCAATAGCAGATACAGGATCAATACCTTTATAAATTGTCAAACTACTCATGTTATATATGTGATTACTTGTGGTTGCAAATACAGATACGTAGGTAGAACTATCAGGTCATTATATGTTAGAATCTCTGAACATATCAGATTAATAAATAAACATGAACTTTTTCTACCCGGTTGCTAAACACTTTGCACAATGCCCACTCGGGGGGTTAAAGAATTTTTCGTTCTTTGGTGTAGAACATGTCTCTGTTCATGTAAGAGGAGGAGATAGGCTTAATCGCCTCAACAAAAAAGAAATGTCTTGGATTTTCTCATTGAATACTTTGCAACCTTTTGGTTTAAATGTTGAATGGGAATTGAAACATTTCCTTCATGATTGATTTATCCCATACCTCCCATTACTTTGTACCATCTTTCCTCCTTCCCCCCATCCCTTTCCTTTCCTTCCCTCCCTTCCCTCCCTCCCCCTTCCCTCCTCCCTCCCCCCCTCACTTTCCTCCCCCCCTCTCCACTCCCCTCCCCCTCCCCTTCTCTCCACCCTCTCCCTTCTCCTCATCAATTTATGTATTTAGATTACACATTTAATAGACTGTATGCTTTATTCCACTGTTTAGGAATATAGATGCTTATAAATTAAAAAAATCAGAAATTATATTTCAATACTTGTGTAAGATTATGTATTATGAATTGCTATATCCTTTTATTGATTTTGTTACCCTTTATATATATACATTGTTTTCGTCATCCAAACTCATGGGTATATCATAACATTATTGCAATATGTTTATTAACTCATTGCTTGATCCAGACATGAATTGTGCATATATACATGTTTTTAATGTAACCTGAACACTTAGACATTGCCTTTCATATTTAGTTATAATATGAGGATTCATGGCAGAAATAATGCTGCTCAGGTTACTATGATTTTTGTGTATCACCATGTTTTATGTAACGTCTATGACATGGGGAGTGTGCCAATGGACACCTGTTACTCGATTGTATTGGGAAATGGGAACAGGTGTAGCAATTTGGCAACACCCTATAAGTAGATGGTTTTAACACAAGCGGATCACTCTTTTGACAAAGGCCCCACGGGCTGAAACACGTCAAGAGGATCCGCTTGCACATTCTGTGTGAATAAAGCTATTTTTTGAGTCACCTATCAGCCTTCTCCATTATTGTGGCTGTGCGGCGTCTTCACCCCCCCCCCCCGGGAGGATTTGCTTACTGCTGCTTTCTACCGCCTGCACGCCGAGCTGCGCATCTCTCTCTCCTGCGACCAGGAGCCGGACATCTCTCAAGGGACGCTGGTCAGGTGACCGCCCACCGCGTCAGCGGATGCAGGGTTGGCGGTGAAGATTCATCGTGAAGCTAAGAAGTGGGGTGGTCGTGCTATACCCCCACATCCATACAGCTCCAGTAAAAGGTCCATCTACAGGAGAATCTACATCACAGGAGGACATTACGGGCATGGAACCAGTACCCCTGAATCAGATAAGTAAATCTTTTTATCCCAACTACATGGTGCTCTAAGGGAGCCTGTTGCTGGAAAAGATTGTTCACACAATTTATTGTCTCTATGCCTGGGGTCTACCATAGCCTAAGTTCCAGTTACACCACTGTGCAGCATTGCCTTATTTCTGAGCGCCTGGTGGGTCAATCGTCAGATTTACCTGGTTACACATTATCAAAACATATTTTAACTTTTAGGTAACATATGTACCTATTCTAAACATTATAGGTATAATACTGAAACTAGTAACAGTGAAACTGAGTAAACTTTTGTTATCGTCCCCAGCCAGCTGTGTGCCTGCCCCCGAATTATGGAGTGTAAGATTCTGTGTTGCGGTAGAGTTCATTTTGTGCGACCCCTCCTCCCTCGCTGCATTAGAGCAACTCATGGGAGATACAGTTCCTCTGAGTCAGTGATACCTCGTTTATCGTTAACCAGAAATCTAATTTGTGTGTAGACTCTGGCCCTCATTCCTGTCATCGTTCTGAGATCTTGCAGCCATATCATACCCACCCTTCTCCCACCCTCCCCTCCCTCCCCATGCTACCGGACTCTTTTGTGCTGTATCGAAAGTTCCGCTCATGCTGGACCTGCTGTTTTTTTATTCACTGGTCACGGAGCAGCTGTGAGTCGTGGTGAGAGCCCTCTTGACGACCACCCTTCATATCAGTACGGCCCCCCGATCCCTTCTCGACTTTCTGGTAGGTCTTGGCTATAGGGATTTGAGAGACATGTTAATGGTAGAGTACTACATCAGGATGGGGGTAAACCTCCTATCAAATCTTCTCATCGGACTTGTCCTATTAGCCCTCCTGGCCTCTGGGCTAGGTTAACCCCTCCTTTGTTCTCCTATCCTAACTTGGGTAACCCCCTCCTTACTTGTGCTATGCTTCTGCTTGGGGCCTTCTTGCTTCTCCCTCCCTTTCCCTCCACCCCCCTTCTCCCTCTCCTCTTCCTAACTTGACCTCATCTTACTCCCCCCCTTTCTCTCCCCTCCCCCTAGCCATTAATCCGCTCTTACCCTCCTCCTTCTGCTCTCTCCTCTCTTCTCCTCGTTCCCCCTCCTCATCGGTTCACCCCCCCCTCGTTCTCCTTCCCTCCCTTAATCTCTTCCTCCTCTCTTCCTCTTTGTCAACTAACCCCCTCTTGAGACTTAATCCTCCCCCGGGTTCCTTCCTCTCTCATTAATGTCAGCTCTCCCTTTCCCCTCCCGCTGGTGATGGCAACTTATGTTAGGCTGCTGTTGGTCTTGCGACTCGTCCTCCATGTTTGTTCCGTCCCCGTCCCCTTCCGGCCTCTGGCATCCTGTCTCACTCTGCTTCCGTCTCCATATGACGTCACCTCTCTCAACTCCCTGCACCTCTCCACTCTCACGACACCAGGGGGATCCCGCCGCCATTCTGTCTCCCAGGATCTTCTTTACCACTATGCCGCCCTCCGCCACCAGGGGTCTCCCTCATCCCAGATTTCCATAGACTGTGCAAGATGGCCGCTGTTACATTTCCTGCCACCAGGAGGTCTCTGTCTCGTCTGTCTTCCCCACATATCAGAAAAATGGCCGCACCATGCTCTTCCCGCCACCAGAGGGAAACAGAACTCTAAGTAACTCCATCAGCAGTGCTGTGAGCCGGGGAAGGCTCCTTTAATTTCTGGCTTGGGGACTGTTAACTACGGGGAGACTCTCAATCCTTGCGCTTACTTCCTGAAGGCTCCACACGCTGCCAGTCAGCCTCCGGTGCAGGAGCTTCCACGTGGCCACGTGGTTCAGGACTCATGAATGTAGTCGGTAAGCCCATTTTTAAAAAAACTCTGCTCCCCCCTCCAGGTGTTTTAAGGTGAAAGCCACTCCATTCCTGATCACCATTAGCCCAAAGGGGAAGAGCCAACGGTATCGGAACCCATTGTCTCAGAGGGTACTGGTGATGGCTGAGAGAGCTCTCCTTTTTATTAGGGTTTGTGGGGCCAGATCTTGATAAACTTGCAGACGTACCCCTTCAAATTCCAGGGTCTTGGCGGTTCTTGCGATTTGACACACAATCTCTTTTATTTTAAAATAGTGAAGCCGAATTATTATATCCCTTGGGGGGTCTCCTTGTTGCGGTCTAGACCGCAAGGCTCTATGGCACCTGTCAAACTGCAGTTCTGCTTCACTTTTGTCAGGCAGTATGTGTTGGAGCCAGTTTGATGTGAATTCCTCAGGGTCTGACACTGACTCCGGGACCCCTCGAAGGCGGATGTTATTACGCCTGTCCCTATTTTCAGAGTCCTCTTGTCGGTCTTGCAGGTCAGATATCATTTTGTGCATTTGGGCCATAGATTTGTCATTCTTTTGTAGGGAGTTAGAGTGTACATCCATTTTATTTTCCAGTGTGTTTGTCCATTCCCCTATACTGTCTATGTCTTTTCTGAGCTTCCAAAGCTCTTTCTGGAAGAAGGTTTTCATCTCGGAACAGAAAGCCTTCATGTCTGTCCTCGTGACCCAGTCCTGGTCTCCGGTCCCCGCTCTACTTGCCGGTCTGCTCGCAGATCTGTCACTCTCAGAATCTGAGCCCGCCATCGGCCCACTGTCTTCCCCTCCACTTGCGTGGGCTGGATCACCTTTTTGGAAATAATCCGTCACTACCGAAGTTCTTTTCCGTGTGACTGCTTTTTTGGGCATCCTTGGGGGTTCCGATCTCTAGATCACTGCTTTTCACTGTGTATTTTAGATTTTTATTGTTATTAATTAGCTATAATAGTGCCGGCTGGGACGGAGCCTCTCAATTAGGCATCCATACACCTAGCCGCTGCGCATGCGCCTCTCAAAACGACATTTTTATATGCATACAGTTTAAAATACATTAATTTGCTTTTGTAATTTTTTTTTCCATTATTTAATTCTTTTTCATTCTTTTTTTCATCCTTTTTTTGTTGTTTCGCTAGGGTAATCCATGTCAACACCGTATTCATGTAGGAAACACATCCATATTGGATTAATAAGATAATGTATGCTTTTCATTCAATTAGCGGTACCTGTACCGCTCATGCACACAAATTCAATGAAATGCATAAACGTTCCATACAGTTTACAAAGAACGTGCATGCACTCTGACACAGCAGCCCAGTGTAATTAATGCATCTATTTCTTCTTGATTATTTTGCAGGTGAAACTGTACAAGAGATAGCGAGAAGAAGATGTTGGATGAAGAAGATTGTAATGTTTCCCAAAGTCTTTCTTATTGATCTCTAAGCACTAATTTACTTTAATACAAATGTCATATTTAAAAATAATTTTTTCATCAACTGACGTTTTTTTCATATTGAAAAAGTGTATGGGTTTAATGGGTTGGTTACATTGCATTTAGAGTATAGATACTAGCACCATCTATTATTACTGCAGAGTAGTATGGCAGCATCAAAACCCCAATTTGCAGCTATAATACAGTCGTGGTCACGAGGCTGGAACATGCAAATAAATGCCGGGGATTTATATTTGGTTTTACACAGCCATGAACACAGC
This sequence comes from Ascaphus truei, assembly GCF_040206685.1. NCBI lineage: Eukaryota > Metazoa > Chordata > Amphibia > Anura > Ascaphidae > Ascaphus > Ascaphus truei. Next base: position 236,169,110 of record NC_134483.1, read on the forward strand.
AAGAGTGGCTACATCTGTACTGTCTTGGTGACAAATGGAATAAGACAATATCCATTGTGGCCCATAAGGAAATATTTCCCTAATTGAAATGATGTATTAATTAAAATAAATGGGAAGTATTAGACATACACAATTTTTGCAATCTCAAAACCCATACCCACAGTATTATATTTCAATTAACTTAATTGTGCCAATAGAGTGCTACTGGAAAAGCAATCTCAAATATACAACAAAACACAAAGGCTCAACGCACATCCAATTTGAAAAAAATATTATGTTCATTTCTATATAATTTTTTTCTTCTCATAAGTATGCACCCCTTTAATTGGCACAATTAAATATATCAATATATAATATTGTGGGTCTGGCTTTTATCTAATTGTATATGTCTAATTGAAAATTATTTAATTGGTATGGGGCCCCTCCTCTTACGTTAAGCTCACCTATCTTACCTTATCAATCAGCATGTTGAAACACACATGTGAAAGCAGTAGTCCAGTGAGGGATTTCTTCCCTCAGTGGAAAGGTGGTAATAACAATTACTCTAGCAATAAGTTTGGGCAGTATATATATTTTTTCTTGTACATTATTGTTTTAATTATTTTCATTATGTTTATTAGGGCAGTTCTAGCTTTGAACCAAGCTACAGCACACACATACAGTAGCACAAACCACAAATGTACAGGCAAGTATCTCACCGTGAATATCTTGTGCTTTCTGTGGTCTGCTTAAATGAACTTTGACGACAATGGCGCTGGACTAAGAAATCTTGCCAATATACTGTAACACTGAAAGTGACACTGCCTAATATGTTATCTCTGGGACATGCATGACTGAATGTAAGAGGATATCATTTGAATATCCGATGTGCAGTACAGCTACTCTTTCATGCAGAGTTGATGCCTGGATTTCAATCAGCAGCATTGTGGCTAAAATTTAAACTGTCTGTTAGGTCATAAGGACGTCGATTAAGATTATTTTTTTTTCAGTACTTACTCTGAAGCAGCTGTTTATTTAAAAAAGATATCTGGGACACTGGATTCTATAATCATGACAACCAGTGTGCATGACATTCAGGAGTAACTGCAAGTTGATACCATTGTGATATCTGATGTACAGTACAGCTTCTCGCTTTAGGCGGAATAGATGTCTGGATTTCTATCAGCAGTGTTATGGCTAGATTTTAAATTGGTTGTCATGTCACACATATGGGGAACAGCAGAATCTGATTAGGATTATGCTTTTCTGAGAAAATGACCTGTATATACCCTGAAGTAGCCGTGTTCTACAAGAAATTATTTTCTACACTGGATGCTATAACCATAACCAACAGTGCAAATACTGAGATAAATGTATGGACCAGCAGTGACTCGGTATTCACAGTTTGGATCCAGAGCAGATTAAGACACTCTGGGGCCCCTAGGTATCAAGACATTGGGGGCCTTTACTTGAGGTTGCCCTCCACTTGCAGCGTCGTGGTATCATGACATTGCAGTGCCATGTGATGTCGGATCACCATGACCCTGTGACGCTGCAGGAGTAGGGCCTCTCCAGAGAAGGTATGAGACCACACACACATGCACACCACTAGGAGAAATTAATGAGTAATAGAAGAAGTGGAGAGAAAAGCCCCTAGTTGTGTGCACTCAGACCCTAATGTAATGATACAATTAATATTTAACCTTTAATTTAACAAAAAATAAAATCAAGAAATAAATCTGGCTGAAATAAATTATGGCGCAACGTTTTTTTTAATATCTGCAGTTCTCAGACTCTTAGGGGCCTATTCACAAAGCTGTAATAAGTGGTTTAATGGATGATAAATGCCTTTATAGTGCAATTCTGCCTTCACTGCAATTCACAAAGCAGTTATAACACTGCAGTATCGCATTATAATGGCTTTTTAATACCAGAGGCAAAAAAAATCATTTGATAGGTCAAAAAAAGCCAAAAATCACTTTTTATTGCAAGTAATAGCTATTCACAAAGCTGTGATAAGCTTATCGACCTATACAATCTCTCAATCTCTCAATATTTTAGCACCAGCTAAAGGCTAGTGCTTAAAAGGTTGAGAGATGAATAAAAATATTTTTTTTTCTGCACAAGATTGATACCGGAGGCCGGTGGAGATCTCTGGGAGTCTCTGGCTGGTGCCTGCAGGTGTCCAGAGGCCTCCGATTGGTCCCGGCAGGTGTTCAGGAGCTCAGCAGGTGTCCAGTGGTCCTGGGGTGTTCCCTGTGGGGTTCTGGGGCCTCCGAGTGGTCCCCATGGGTGTCCGGGAGCCCCACGGGTGTTGGGAGTCTTTAGGTGGTCACCGTGGGTGTCCGGGGGTCCTCGGGTGGTCTCTGTGGGCATCCTGGGGTACTCGGGTGCTCCCCGTGTGTCCCCGCTGGCTTGCTGTACATTCCTATATTTAAAAAAATAAACACATGGCCTACATTTCAATAAATACACCTCCCCCCACCACTAAATACATACAGTACAGTAATGGGCAAAATAACTATTATCCAGATATTGATAATACACTGGCGACACGTTTATTTCGAGTAGGGCTAGTACCGCAAGCCGGGACATGTCCCGGCTTGCTAGCCCCACTCCCTCGGCATGCCGCGCGTCACCGATGCGCGGTCACGCGTCATCGGGAGCCTGCGCCCCCTGCACGCACGTCCAGGGCTCCCCGAGGGAGCCCTGGTGTCCCGCGATGTGGGGGACGGCGGCAGGGAGTTCCGGGGGACCCGGCGGACCCGGCGAGCGGAGGAAGAAAGCCCCGATCGGAGGGCGCTCCTCCGCGGCTTTGGCGTGCGCCGGGCACCCTCCGGCGCGCGCCAGGTTACTGCTGCGGCCGAGACCGGGCAAATGCTCGAATAAACTCGGCCGCAGCAGTAGATTATTTGCAATTATTAAACTCATTAGCCAGCCAGCATAAATAAATAAAAAACGTTCTACTTACCCCTGCCAATGTGAAGGGCATCCTCGTTAGCTTACTTCAGGTCCATGTCCTCCGTTGCCAGAAAAAATACATAGCAAAATACATTCTAATGACCCCTAAACCCTTGATCACTGTAGCGGTTAACAACCACTATAGTAAATAAAGGGTTAACCCACCCTGCCCTGCAACCCACCCAGGAGGCCTAACTACCCATCCCAGACCCACTATACCCACCCTGTACCCATTGAGGGGCATATTGGTACATCATACCCTAACCAAAATACATGCATGAATGCCCAAAAGACACAATAATAAAACATACAAAACACCTGAACACCCCAATTCACGAAATAAAAACACTTGCCAACAAATGCAATTAATAAAAGCACTAACCAACACAACAATTAATTAATTGAACACCTAAGCAACAAAGGAATTAATTAATAAAACAACTCGGCGACACAACAATGAATTAATTGAACCACTAAGCAACAAAGCAATGAATTCATAAATAAAAAACTAGGCAACACAACCATTAAAAGCATGACCAACCACAAAACATCATTCATTAAACACGAAAATCAATTGCACAAAAAATTAAAAATAAGGCAGCAAAATGACAAACAATTACAAGCACAGAATAAACAGAAATAGAAAATATCATACTCGATACAAAGTAAGCAATTAAAAACAAATGCTTTTTCTAATAATGTATTGATCTGTACCCTAAAGGGGTTCAGATCAATACATTATCAGTCAATGGGCAATGAAAAAAAATACACATCCAATCGAGAAACCTGTAAAAAAAAATACATTTTCATACATTCAATATTTTACTTACCTTTAGAAACATTGGCCCTCCGACTCCCGGGGAATCAGTAAGCTCATGTACAGCAAAGGCCTGAAACTCCTTCCGATGCCATCCGCCATGAAGATCCGGATCAGGTCCCAATTCTTCTTTCTTTTCTTTTTATCAGCTTCTTCTATCTTCCTCTGTAATTATTTCTTAATTTTCTTAATCTTCATCTGTCAATCCAAAAACCCAATGGTAGATCCACAACACAATGTTGTCTCGTCGGCTTCTTGGGCTCAAAAGAAGCGTCACGGCCTTAAATATGGCATGCGATGTCACACGTCACATTTGAACGGGAAATGGTTCAACAGCCATCTGATTGGCTGTTAAAACAATGTGCCCTTTTATTTATTTTTTTCAATTACGTCATATGGTATGGTATTACAGCCAATCAGATTGTGGGAACTATGGGCCTCATGCAGTAAGTGAAGATGGTGGATTGGTCAGCGCAAGGAAATAGACTCAGAATTGGAGAGGGAGTAAAATACACAGAATAATTGTGTTAGATAACCATACGCATTTAATCAATAAACATATGTATAAATAAAATGCATAATGTATAAAATATAAAATATATATACTGAGGTTTACAGGAGGGGAAGGGGTAGGGGCAGGAGAGGAGGGGGAATGGAAAACGGACGGTGGTGTTTTTAAATAAAATGTAATTATGAAACAATACATTTTGTTTCATTGACTCACACGGCCTGGTGTGAGACTGATCACTCAGAGAAGGATTGATAGAAGGATTGACAAATATATGTCCTCTATATAGATTATAAAAAACTCACACAGCCTTGTGTGAATTTCCTCCCTCAGAGAGTCTTCTCAGACTGTGGCAAATCAGTCACGTCTTGCTATCCTCTCAGCGGAGGCAGTGTGTAAGTTGCTTTGCTCCCAGGTGCCCAGATAGCAAAAAATGGGCAAAGCCTGGGTAAGTAATAGGTCAAAGTTAATTACATCAAGATGAAAAAATGTTTAAGATTCACACAAAGGTAAAAACAGCCCAGTATCAGCCGTCGATCGGTCCGGTGGAGCCTTTTTCTCCAGTGGGGCTCCCGCTGGTGCGTCCGACAGCGGGTCTGGAAGAGAGGATCTTCCCGGATGTCCGGCGGCTTTCTGGGTCCCTCACTCAATGGGCTCCGGCAGGAAACTACGCGTTTCGCAGTGATACCATAAGCAAAGCTATACAAAAAAACATTTTTGTGGAGTTGGCTCCCCCATGTGGGCAATTTTTAAATTGACAGTTAGAGTTTGCATTTCATGTCTCTTCATGGTTTTTTGTATAGCTCTAGCATACCATGTGACAGAGGCTTGGGGGAGAACGGATGTGACGTTATTGAAAGCCTGTCACATGGTACTAGAGCCAATCAGAGTAGTGATAGACTTCCCACGCTCTGATTGGCTACCGTACCATGTGAGGACGGCCATGTTTCTTTTCATGACGTCATCTTAAAGGCAATTGAAGCAAAGCCATTCTGATTGGCTGTGCTTTCATTGCCTTTAAGTGACGTCATCATATTTTTTTTATCGGCCAAAACACATGATTTTCACGGCCCAATCAGGACCGTGGGAACCATGACGAAAATGTGACGTCATAGGCCTTTAAAAGCCTATGTCGTCTCATTTTGAAGCCAGCCGCCGAGGAGGAAGGACCTCCTACTGAAGAAAGAAGACCAGGGCGTGGCCGAAGACGGGAAGAAGACCCCGGAAGAAGATAGAAGAAAGAAAAATACAGATGAAGATGGATTACAAATAGAAGACCCGTGGATTGATTTGGATTTTTAGTTTAATGTTTATTTATTTATGGTTTTTTATTATATGGGTTCCTGTGCCTGGTGGTTTTGTTCGTGAGTAAGCTGTTCAACGGGAGTCGGTGGGGTCAAGTAATGGTAAGTGATCAAAAGAAATGTATTTAATTGAACTTGTTAATTTTTTTAATGCTTTTTTAAAATGTGTATTTTTTTATTTGTGGTATATCATTTCTTGCCACTGCATGTATGTATGTATGTATGTTTGTCTAGAGAGATATATACATACAGGGTAAGAAATTATGTTGTTTTAAAAGCTTGATATGATGTGTTTTAAATTAATTTGTCTATGCTGCTATGCATAAATGTGTGTATAATGTATTTTAAAATTAGATAGATGTAATTGTTGATATTGTATGGTGTACTTGAGGTCAAGGTTAGTATTGGTTTTCAATTTTGTATTCTTGTTGTTACTTATATTTTTTCACAGGCTAAATTGTTATGTTAAAGGCTTGAATTAGTTAATTGTTTAATTGTTAGGTATGGAATGTAAATTGTTTAGGGATGTCATTAATGAATGCTAATTGATTTATGTTTACTGGATTTGTTAAAATAGTATACTTGTTGGGAGGTATTTGTATTTTGCTTGCAATGTTATTGTTAACATTCATTTGCAGAATGTTTATGGTGCATAGATTGTATGCATCATATGTACAATGTAAATGCTATGTGTTGATTGGCATTTGAGGTATTTGTTTGGCAGTTGATGATTGTGATTGTAAATTCAGTTAGGATTATTAAAGGAAATTAATTTTATTGTAGTGTGTCTGTATGGAGAAGTGTTATTTGGAGTACAGCATGTTTTTGATAACCCTTCTACATTTATTTATATATTGGTTCATCATGTGTGTGTACACTGGCGACACACTTTATTCGAGCTCGGCTAGTCCCACGAATTCGGGTATACCCGGGTGTATTGAGGTTTGTGACTGTTTTCTGCCCGAGTGCATTGGGTTATTTTCCAGACAGGGATTGAAGCATTTTATTCCCGCTGGCTGCAATACTGCACAGTATATATATATATACTGCATTACAATTCATGAATTTATGCCATCTGGTAGACACGCGAAGCATTGCAGCCTATTAAATCCTAATCATTATCATTTAACAGATCAGCCGCCTGTCAGCCAGGCATGAACCCAGGCTGGGAAGGCAAATGCAACGGGGCTTGTCAGAGGTGAGGAGCGGCGCATTCCAGGTATCTGCCAGGTACATACTGGGTATTTGCTCGAATAAAGTGTGTCGGTGCAGTATATATATATATCTCTCTCTGTATATATATATATATATTTGCATGATGAAGCCACTGTACAAATTCATGGGTGAAGGTTGGGTATCGGGACAGTGTGGCTTAACCCCTTAATTACCGTTGTGGTTATTATCCGATAAGGTGTTTAAGGGGTTAATTGATATCTGAATGTAATTGCAATGTATTGGCTTTGTTTTGGCTATGTATTTTGTGGGCAACGAAAAACCAGGATGTTGCTGGCGACGGAGGCTTCTTATTGATGAGGTCAGTAGTACTTTATTTATTGGAATATGCTAGTTAATGTGTTTAATAATGGGCAAATAATCTATTATCCCTATCTGGATAATAGTTATTTTGCACATTATTGTACTGTAGGTGTTGGGAGGGGGGGGGAGGGTGTATGTATTGAATGTATAGGCCAGGTTTATTTTTTTTACATTCAGGGTTTGTTCCGTGGTTCTGCATGAGACCTCTGGAGACCACCTGTGGTCTCCTCGGGTATCTCACGGGTATCAGGCTGGGGGTTCCACGGGTGACACCTGAGGGGATAAAGTGGTGGCCTCACATCTGTGAGGGCACCGCGGACCTGTAGTCTGCGGGTATGAAGCGGTGGTCCCACATCCGTGGGGGCACTGCCGACCCATATGTGCGGGGATGAAGCGGTGGTCCCACATCCGTGGGGGCACCGCATACCCATAGTGAGCACTCGTGAGTTCCCCAGACCCCCGTGGGAACCACCCGAGGCTCCGCAGACACCTGTGGGTCTGACCCGGGGCTCCCAGACATCCTTGGGCCTACCGTGGGGACCCAATTGTGGCCCACTGTGTCCCAAGGAGACCACATGGGAGCCAAGGCACTTGGCGGGACCCACCAATAGGCCTCCAGAACCTGTTTGAAACGAGCTGCTGGTACACTGTATGTCTGTCAGGTGCCCCGCCAGCCCACCGGAGACTCACGTGGGGCTGTGTTATGAACCCTGTTTGTAAAAGGATAAATCTTATATTTATGAAGGGGCACAGGGGGTGGGTAATGTATTTAATAAATATAATGATGTTTATTGTGTGTCACTGTATTGTTTTTATTGTGGGTACTGGGGGTGGGGGGGTGGTTCCCCAACGGTATGTGGGTAGGCCTCCCTTGTGAGTAGTGAGTGAGGGTGGTTAGGCATCACGGGGTGGGGGGTTAGTGTGGGAGAGTATGTAGGCATCCCGAGTGGTGGGTGAGGGTGGGTTAACCCCTTAATGACTGTAGCGGTTTTTAACCGCTATGGTGATTAAGGGGTTAGGGGACATTAGATTGGATGTTTTCATTCTTGTGTCTTTTTTGCAGCAGCGGAGGGGGCATGGGCAGGATGAAGAGGAGGATGGCTTTCATCGTGGCAGCCGGACATGGGTGAGTGCTATATGTATTTGATGTATTTATTGCTGTTTATGTATTTAAAATGGGCACATTCACTATTATCCCTTTGTGGATAGTAGTAATTGTGGCCATTGCTATACTGTATGTGTTTAGGGGGGGGGGTTATTTCTTTATAAGTATGTATGTGTTTAGACATTAATTTGGGGGGGGCACATAATTGGTACTGCAGGCCTGCGGGTAACACCCGAGGGCCCCCGCCGGCCTATAGTATCATTGATGTGCATATATGTGTATGTTAGGGGTTGTTGGGGTTATATACATATATATATATATATATATATATATATATATATATATATATATATATATATATTTATATAGAGATATTTATTTAGATTTATTTATTTATTTAGTGTTGGGCTGCTGTGTGTGATTATTTTTTATTGTGGGTAGTGGGGTTGGGTGAAGGGGGTATTAGCCCAAACGGTGGTTGTTTAGGGCTTGCGGGTGGGTAGCAGGAGGGCTTAACCCCTTCATGACCGTAGCGGTATTAACTGTTACGGTCGTGAAGGGGTTAAGTGCACCCGCAACCCCCCCGCAAGCCCTAAACAAACAACGAGGGCCAAATACCTCCTTCACCCACACCCGCTACCCACAATTAACCTGGCACGGTGGGTTAACCCCTTCATTGCCTTAGCGGTTAGCCGCTAAGGTAATGAAGTGGCCTTTAAATGCATTTTTCCTGCCTCGGAAGCAGGCCGGGGGCCTCTGGTGCGGGTATCAGCTCCGGAGACCCCCGGCATCAATCAGAGACAGGAAAAAGAGCTGATTTTTTCTAAGTGTCGCCCTTGCCGATGCTTCTCCTCCACCAAGTTGCCAACTTTAGTTGGCGTTCTGGATTCCCGATAAACTCTCCATTCTGGAGTGCCGATCAGCAGCAAAAAGCTGATCGAGGCTACCTGATTTCCACCGAGTTCTTAAAGTGCCGATAAGTGGCCGGCTGCCGATAATTTTTTATCAGGAAGAAAAGTTGCCGATAATTCCCACTTATCGGCGCCTACTGAATCGGGAGGGCAAAAAATGCCGAAAAAAGCCATATCGGCGCTTACTGCTTAAGGCCCTATATCTCCAATTTGATTGTTTGTAGTAGTGGTTCAATTAATTCATTGTTGTGTTGCCGAGTTGTTTGAATGATTAATTGCTTTGTTGGTTAATGGTTCAATTAATTTATTGTTCTGTTGGCCAGTGCTTTTATTAATTGCATTTGCTTGCTATTGCTTGCTATTGTTATTATTATTATGATATTGTTGGCATATGTACTTATGAATTTGCAAGACTCCTTTTAAAAATCTATAGTTCAGATCATGTATAGTTTATCTATTCATAAACATCACATTTCAGTTTCAATGTAATTCTCTTATTATATATTGTGTGATATATATTGTGTGAACTGAAGGGTTTCCACATTATTTTTATAATTTTTATCAGAATTTTTGTTTTTCTGTATTTTGTGTGTAACCCATGTCCCCCCCCCCCAGACACAGATACCATATCTAGGGTGTAGTGAGGGCCGGCAACATGTATGTTGGTGGTGCATACCTGCCGGTAACAGGAGGGCCTGAGTCTCCCGCGGTGATGTCGGGGATACAGGACCAGGCTTCTGGGGTATATGCCTCCATCTTCTCCTTAGCAACGGTGCAGCGCCTCCATCCTCTATAACTTCCCAGAATGTGGGGTAGGACCCTTATAGAGAAATAACCCTGGTCCCGGGGTGAATGCTCCAGAACACACACAGTCTGATGTAAAACCACAATGTCTCTTTATTGTCTCTTATCACAGCAGCAGCACACAGTAGCCGCAGTTCAGATACAGCAGCAAGTCCTGTGCAGCAGGCTTTCAAATGTATTGGTATTCCTCCTCTCCTTCTCTCCAGTAATGTCTCCAGACAGGATGGTCTGGATAGGGCCACAATACCCCTGCCTCCACCTCCACCTCCACCAGGGTAGGCCCTGTGGGTGAGGCTAGATCTCCTTCCCTTCACCCCCTGAGCAGAGTGAGGGCATTGGTCCACCTCTATATAGGTCTGTCCTTATCTCCTCTCGGTCCTACAGCACTTCAGACTGCATACTCTCCTCAACTCCCATCTGATGCTCCCAGACTGACCAGTTACCAGCGCAGCTGTCACAGGGTCATCTCTCCTTTCTCTGGTTTGGCAGACACACTGCTCTCCAGAGACTCCAAACTCTCACCGGCCTGACAGACAAGACTCAACTCCCTGCAGAACTGACTGAACTCAACTCCATGCAGAACTGACTGAACTCACACACACACAGGAAAGCCTACAAAATAGACTCAGCCCCGCCCCCTATGATGTCAGCAGGACCTCCCCTCTGTACAGCCTGCACAGAGCTCAGAGGCCTGCCTCCACCACACAGGCGGGACTTGGTGAGGGGGAAAAACCCATGGTCACTACTGGCGCCTGCCCTTACCAGGGCTTACTCCAGAATGTGGGGTAGGACCCTTATAGAGAAATAACCCTGGTCCCGGGGTGAACGCTCCAGAACACACACAGTCTCTTTATTGTCTCTTATCACAGCTGCAGCACACAGTAGCCGCAGTTCAGATACAGCAGCAAGTCCTGTGCAGCAGGCTTTCAAATGTATTGGTATTCCTCCTCTCCTTTCCTCCAGTAATGTCTCCAGACAGGATGGTCTGGATGGGGCCTCAATACCCCTGCCTCCACCTCCACCAGGGTAGGCCCTGTGGGTGAGGCTAGATCTCCTTCCCCTCACCCCCTGAGCAGAGTGAGGGCATTGGTCCACCTCTATATAGGTCTGTCCTTATCTCCTCTCGGTCCTACAACTCTTCAGACCGCACACTCTCCTCAACTCCCATCTGATGCTCCAAGACTGACCAGCTACCCGCGCATCTGTCACAGGGTCATCTCTCCTTTCTCTGGTTCGGCAGACACACTGCTCTCCAAAGACTCCAAACTCTCACCGGCCTGACAGACAAGAATCAACTCCCTGCAGAACTGACTGAACTCAACTCCATGCAGAACTGACTGAACTCACACACACACAGGAAAGCCTACAAAATAGACTCAGCCCCGCCCCCTATGATGTCAGCAGGACCTCCCCTCTGTACAGCCTGCACAGAGCTCAGAGGCCTGCCTCCACCACACAGGCGGGACTTGGTGAGGGGGAAAAACCCATGGTCACTACTGGCGCCTGCCCTTACCAGGGCTTACTCCAATAGTAGAAGGATAAATAGCCCGTTCTGTTTACAGGGGCTACACTCTCCCTCTGGTGGAATCCAATGGTCCCCACTTGGACTTACTTTTAGCAGAATCATCCTGCGTAGACAAACCTGGGAACACAAACTCAAAACCATGGCAGTTGGTAGGCATAAACATTTTACCGTGTGAGGGAGCATATGAGCACAGTTACTCCCAACCGGGAGAACCTCAATAATAATGCTTTGGGTCAGGCTTCCGTACCTTTCTTCCATTATGGTCAGTTATGGTCACGTAAAACGACTGTACCGACCCAGACTCTGGCCGATAGATCACACTTTGCATGTATATGCACCGTCCTATACTCCAGATCCTGACCAACTCACTGATCCTATCTTGATTGTGGTACCCTGCCTTACCAAACTTGGTTCTTAGGTACTGTACTCTTGCATGGCTTCTCTGAGCCAACTATCCCTGTTCTCCTCAATCTCTCGCATTATGGGTTCAGGCACATAAGGGTATTCGTACCCATGGGACTGCCTGTACCTAGCCACTATGGCTCTGTCTGCTCTGCTCAACTTCATGAGTTTATGGTGACCCGCCCTGCTTGGCAGTACCCAGAACTCTGGTTCTACAGGGGCAATATCATCATACAAAATACTGGGGCCTTTGGGCAGAATGATCTTCTGCTCTATCTCCCAGAACCTGTGTTCTACTTCATCCGCCACCTCCTGGGGAGTATAGGCACCTTCCGCCCACCAATAATCAACTATGTTGTTACGGATGAGTAAGAACCTGGTGCGGTCCATACCTGCGTGGTACCCAGTAAATAAGGGGGCCCACCATTTGTCACGGTGCTCATACTCTGATAAGGGGCTAGTGGTCTCTATCTCGGACTCTGCTTGGGATGAGACACCGGACGTCCCCGCCTCTGTAGAGCGCAAGCAATCTCTCCTCCATTTGGCGTTAATGTACACCGTAGGGTTCATCTTGTGAACCACTTCACTCACAGGCCCAGCCTCTGCTGTAGTGTGGGACCCTCTGGCCCTCTCTCTAGCTGCAGGAGAAAAAGGCACAGGGTTATTCACACGTATTACATTAGCATATGGTATTTCCCCATCAGACCCCTCATTGCTCAATTCCCAGTCCCGCACATCTCTGGAATATTTGGGGTACTTGCTCAATTTATCCCCGCTAGGTCCCGGTGACAACACTCATGACAGGGCAGGGGCAGTGGCCGGGGCGATGGAGCTAGGGGTTGGGGCTGTGGCAATGTTCAAGTCAGTGTCCAGCAAGCGGGTAATACCGCGACCCGTGGGTGCTTTCTTGGTTGCTCTCTCCGACGTGCTTCGTGCTCCTCTGGATGGGCCTTGGCTTTTAAGTGTGCCATTGCAGCTGTCATGGCTGCTCTCCGTGGGGAGAACAGCGCTCCCGGGCCTCTCTTCCAGTCGGACCCGGAAGTGATGTCATCGCCGGTGCCCGCGGAATCTCCATCCGCTGCGTGGTCACGCACCGGAAGTGCGTCGAAGACCGGAAGGGGCGGTGGTGGATCATCCGGTCCGCAGATGGATAAGTAGGCCGCAAGCCTCTCCTTCCCGTCCTCTGCAGGTGCCGTCTTTGCCTGGCGGAAGTAAGAGGGTGATGGAGTCTCCTTACCGCTCCGCTGCAGGCTGATGTACTCAGGGTCCTCCGGAGTCATCCCGGACGCCATCTCTGCTGCACTGGGAGTCACCACGGCCGTGGGACTGCTATGGGCCTCAGGCCGCACCAGAAGCCGTCGGAAGGTGTCCGGACTCGTCTGTTCCTCTCCGATAAGTGGACCGCCATCTTTGTTACAGCTGGGGTGGTTCGCTGGTAGGCGCATCGCCACTGATGGGACGCCAACTTCTTTCTCCGACGATATTACGATCGGATCCTCCGCAAGGGAGTCACCGGGTTCTTGGGCGATACCGTCAGTGGGTAGTGGCACGAAACGGGCTCGCTCCAGTACCCCCACTGCGGTCGCGCTCTCCTCCGCCGCTGGTTCTCTCGCTCTGTAGCTGGCTGGGCCTTGGTTCTTACCGCATGGGTGAAGCGGGGAACTAGGGCAGCCTTGTCTTTCGTCTCCGCTACCTCCTTTAGTGTTCCCGGAGAGGCAACCCGCGGGGTCTCGATCAGTGGCCATGGCTCGTTAGGCCACAGGTAGTACGTGCCGCATTGAGGCCATCGTGCCTTAGTGCTGGGGACCGCTCCGGGTATCCCGCAGTGGACGCACAGGCACCAGAGGTATTTGTGGCCCTCAACCTCCACTACAGTAAGCCTCCTGGTAGCTGGTAAATCGTGGTGCTCAGTTCGGCCATATTTCGCTCAGGGGTGGAACAGTTCAATTGCTCAGCTCCTCTCTCTGTGAATGTCAGACAGAAATGAAGCTCCTCGCTCTCACTTCCTGTCCCTCCCTTCGCTGGGGAAGGCTCTCCTGATTGGCTCTCCTTGTGCCCCTCCCTCTGGTGGAAACAAGAGGCGGGGCACTCCTCTTTTCAGTGTGACATGGCCTGGTTTGTTGGCCAGTCACAGCACAGGTGGGTGGGCTTTCGGCTATCACGCCGCTCCGCTCCTCTTGCAGGGGATCTGGGTTTGGTGCCAAACCCCTGCACATCTCCCGCCACATTTCTCGCACAGTCTCTTTGCACGATGCACGTGCGCGCTCCAGGATTGGCGGGAATCGCCATTTTAGTTCGGCTGCTAACTGCTGGGCCATGGATGGCGCGTTTGTCGCTATTTTGGATTCTTTCTTGCTTTGCGGAGCACATGTATTGACGGCCGCAATCTTTGATGAGTCCACCAAATGTATTTGTGCACTATTCTCAGTGTCTAGTGCAAAACTCGTTCCTAGACACTGACTGACCTCCACTTGCTCACTGAAAACTCTCTGCATGCTTTCTGATGCTATTCTAATTGTTGCCCACTGATATGATGTATGGCATACCCCAGGCTAGGCAGAACTCCTTCCTCTGTGCACTGTTCCTGCAAGTACTCTGTGGTGCGTTTTATGTGGGTGCTAGCTAGTGTACCGGGCATCTCCCTAAGTACGGGCGTCCATACTTTTGGCCACTTATAGTGCGGGCCCTGGGCCATGGTCCCTGGACAAGTTAACAGGCTAACCCCCCCAGTTGCCTCACACTATCTGCCTCAAGGGACTAGAACAGCTATAGCTTGACACCCATCTTACGACACCCTCTTAGGGCACCCAGGGCATACTGTGTGGGAGTCCACGCTCCCCTGACTACCCCTGGTATGACATGCCCTACATTCTCCAGCACTTGCACGGAAAGTGCACTTCACTCCTCCCGTTCTGCTTCGCTGAAAGCCTGTCCTGTTTGGGATCTCAGCAGCTCGCCTCCAAATGTAACCCATGTTCCCCCCCCCCCAGACACAGATGCCATATCTAGGGTGTAGTGAGGGCTGGCTACATGTATGTTGGTGGTGCATACCTACCGGTAACAGGAGGGCCTGTGTCTCCCGCGGTGATGTTGGGGATACAGGACCAGGCTTCTGGGGTATATGCCTCCATCTTCCCCTTAGCAACGGTGCAGCGCCTCCATCCTCTATAACTTCCCAGAATGTGGGGTAGGACCCTTATAGAGAAATAACCCTGGTCCCGGGGTGAATGCTCCAGAACACACACAGTCTGATGTAAAACCGCAATGTCTCTTTATTGTCTCTTATCACAGCAGCAGCACACAGTAGCCGCAGTTCAGATACAGCAGCAAGTCCTGTGCAGCAGGCTTTCAAATGTATTGGTATTCCTCCTCTCCTTCTCTCCAGTAATGTCTCCAGACAGGATGGTCTGGATCGGGCCACAATACCCCTGCCTCCACCTCCACCTCCACCAGGGTAGGCCCTGTGGGTGAGGCTAGATCTCCTTCCCTTCACCCCCTGAGCAGAGTGAGGGCATTAGTCCACCTCTATATAGGTCTGTCCTTATCTCCTCTCGGTCCTAGAGCACTTCAGACTGCATACTCTCCTCAACTCCCATCTGATGCTCCCAGACTGACCAGTTACCAGCGCAGCTGTCACAGGGTCATCTCTCCTTTCTCTGGTTTGGCAGACACACTGCTCTCCAGAGACTCCAAACTCTCACCGGCCTGACAGACAAGACTCAACTCCCTGCAGAACTGACTGAACTCAACTCCATGCAGAACTGACTGAACTCACACACACACAGGAAAGCCTACAAAATAGACTCAGCCCCACCCCCTATGATGTCAGCAGGACCTCCCCTCTGTACAGCCTGCACAGAGCTCAGGGGCCTGCCTCCACCACAGAGGCGGGGCTTGGTGAGGGGGAAAAACCCATGGTCACTACTGGCGCCTGCCCTTACCAGGGCTTACTCCAGTAGTAGAAGGATAAGTAGCCTGTTCTGTTTACAGGGGGCTACATGTGTCAAATAAAGTTTTTTGTTGTTTGAATAATGACACGTTTGTATATGCAGTGTGAGGCATGGATTTACTTACTGGTTTGCAAAGCATTTATAAACTGAGTGTTTGTAACCAATCTCCCCACTTTGATAAAGCCTGCAAGGGAGAAACATGTCAGTGAATAAATCGGTTCAATTCACCCTCTTTGGCTGATTTATTCTGCGGTGCAGCGTTTTTTCTGGCTGTATGCCAACTTTTGTTCCTTATGATCCACGGACACCTGCGGGGAGGAATCTAGGACCCTATGGGGCCCCCGGAGACCCGCGGGGACCACTCAAGGACCCCAGACTCCTGTGGGAACAATGCAAGGGCCCCCAGACACCCATGGGGACGACTCAGGGACCCCCAGATACCTGCAGGAACCACCCAAGGACCCCATTGGGGCCAGTGGGGACCCACGGGGACCACCTGAAGGTCCGCGAAACCTAGCGGTGACCACATGAAGGCCCCCAGATACCCGTGGTACCCCCCAGGATGCACTGTGGGGCCTGCAGACACCCATCAGGACAACCTGGGGACCCCCGCCAGCCTGTGGTATTAATCCTGTGTGTAAAAGAAATAAAATAGGGTTGTATGTGGGGGTGCAGTGCACAGGGTGGGTTGTGTTTTGGTATTTATTACATAATTTAATTTAAATTTTAATACTAGTGTACATGAGCAAGAGGTGTCCGGAGCAGAACCTTGTTGAGGTCCGGGGACCCCCTGTTATGGGTGCCTGTATCTCATATGCATGTAAATGTCCCGCGTCACGTGACTGGGAAAATTCAATGCATAGGAGATAACGCCACCCCATAACGGGACTTCTATCTCGGGAAGCAGGGAGTCCCTGGGCCTCAAATCAATGCGGTTCTTCTCCAGGGACCCCCTGTTTACGTACACTAGTAATGAAATGTAAATTTATAAAGATTTTTTTCTGCCAAGATTTGCACAGACAGAGAGGTGGCTCTCTCTTTCTGCAGCAGATAGAACTCACCGGTGGGTCCTTTTCGGAGGGCAGATCATCTCGGCGCCAGCAACACACCATTTTTGGAAATGTTGCTCTCACTGGTATTCGGAGCTTTCTGCATACCGTGATTTAAACACTGCCAAAAATGGCGATTTAAAAATCCTTGCAATTTTTTCTGTCGGACTTTACTGCATGAGGCCCTTAGTGACTGAGGGAGAGTGGCTGGTACAGTCCGATCTCAGCTTACAGGGGATGAGACTCTGGGCGTCCAAGTCTGCGAGTGGGTCGTACCGGTTTCTTTGGCAACGTGGGCTCTTGAATACGGAGCAAACTCCTACTGCTCTAGATAGAGTGTGGACAGGTAGGAGACAGTTAGTGGTACCCAGGGAGTATAGGCAGCAGTTATTGCAGGTAGCCCACTCCATTCCACTAGCGTGTCATCAGGGGATTACTCATACCAGAGCATTTCTACTGGCTGGGGGTATCTAAGGCAGTGGCAGATTTTTGCCAGTAATTTGATGCTTGCCAGTGAGTAGGTAAGGCGAGCAACCGTGTGAAGCACCCCTGAACCCCCTACCGGTAATTGGGGAACCCTTTCAGAGAGTAGCTATGGACATAGTGGGACCTCTGAAGATTCCTAGCTGGACCAGCAAGCGTTACATACTCATGGTGGTGGATTATGCCACCTGGTAGCCTGAGGCAAAGCGCTGGCCATTATTGAGGAGAGTGCAGTGGCAAAGGCATTGATAGTGATTTTCTTCTAGAGTAGGGTTTCCTAGTGAGATTCTAACAGATCATGGGTCACAATTCATGTCTAAAGTGCTACAGTGTTTCTGGGATTCGTGCGGGGTGAAGCACCAGTGCACAACCCCCAGACAAATGTATGCTTTGGGCATTTATAGAGGCTGAAGGGAAAGACTGGGAGACTCATTTGCTGTTTGTATACCGAGAGGTACCGCAAGAGTCTACTGACTTCTCGCCCTTTGAGCTTCTATATGGTTGCAGAGTACAGGGACCACTTGACCTATTCTGGGAGGGATGGGAAGGGGAGACTACTGCTACTGATGCTTCTGTGATTTAGTATGTAGTAGATCTCAGGGACTGTTAGAAATGCTTATAGGGTTGGCACAGGCTAACCTCAGGGAGGCTAAGACCAAGCAGAAGACTTGGTATGACCAACATGCCCATAGCAGAGAGTTCATCCATGGGCAGCAAGTGCTTGGGCTGAAGCCCACTTGCAAACTGATGGCTGCCTGATCTGGTCTGTATACGGTACTCAGGAGGATGAACGAGTGTGTCACTGGAGACCAACGCTCTTAACACCTTAATACCCGGATCCTTTGATTGAGCAAAACGAGAGATAAAATAAATTGTGATTTATTAACATGAACATACACAACTTGATTTGCGAAATAACACTTACTGGTATGGGGGAAAACAAAATAAAATGTTCCCGGAACGAACTTCACAGAAATAAAGTCTCTAGGCACAAATTCCTAGGAGAGGGGTTTGTGCGCTAACAGAGCCACGAAACAGTCTTTGGCTAGTGGCGCTCCTCGCAGCCACTCTTTCTCCGCCGAAGATAATCTTTTCGTTTTCCCGCTGTAGGATTCATTTTGGATTCACTAGTTCTTTCGAACTATAGACTTTGCGTTACGATGTGATAATATTTTGAATCCAGCTTACATGAATATTTCTACCGCATGATGAATCTTACTCCCGATTGGCTGCACGGACGTTTAAAAGTACCAAAGTCCTATCTCAATACTCTGCAGCGAATCGCTGTGTGGGAACCAAACTTCCCAAAGTTGCCAGGACTTCATGGAACCAGGCAAAGGGGCTTCAAGGTATGCCACGGACATGTGAAAACTTTGCACCTGGCCTGCTTTGCATACCTAACCAAGCCCACTTCCCCGGTGACAACTTGTCTCGCTTCCCCCGAACATCTGGACATATGCCAGGGGAACACGGTTTACCTCTCCCCCTCCCCACTTAACACTTTAACATTCGGGTCCTTTGTTCATACCAGGCCCTAGCAGACATTCTGGGATCATATCAGCAGGATGCCTTGGAAGTCCGGATTAAGTTATGCATGACTCACTCTCCGTAATTCCCTGCCATATACCCTTTGATCACTGTATTTGTGAATAAAGTGTTTCCGCTACTCCGCCCACCCAGATGTAAATTCCTTGGCTCTTATAATATTAAGACACTTAAAAGAGGGGGACTTTCATTCATGACTTTTCATGAAAGTTTATAAAACAAAAACTATAACTGTTTTAATGATTAACCCCCAGCCGCACGCACAGCAAAAATCAAAGCGCTAGGACATTGCAAGCCAAAGTTAGCTCACTGCTTATACGCTATGCAGCAAGCTGCCGTGTTCTAAAAACGTTTTTCCTTTCTGCGTTTGGCAGCGAAACATTGTTGCAATGCATACACCAGATACATAACTGATACATTTTTTGTTACAACACTTATACACTGGCGACACACTTTATTCGAGCTCGGCTAGTCCCACGAATTCGGGTATACCCGGGTGTATTGAGGTTTGTGACTGTTTTCTGCCCGAGTGCATTGGGTTATTTTCCAGGCATGGATTGAAGCATTTTATTCCCGCTGGCTGCAATACTGCACAGTATATATATATATACTGCATTACAATTCATGAATTTATGCCATCTGGTAGACACGCGAAGCATTGCAGCCTATTAAATCCTAATCATTATCATTTAACAGATCAGCCGCCCGTCAGCCAGGCATGAACCCAGGCTGGGAAGGCAAACGCAACGGGGCTTGTCAGAGGTGAGGAGCGGCGCATTCCAGGTATCTGCCAGGTACATACTGGGTATTTGCTCGAATAAAGTGTGTCGGTGCAGTAGAGTTTCACTCAGGATATTAATGTGGTCCCCTTATACCTAGTGGGACACACACAGACAATTATAATACATTCACAGGGTCGTAGCCATTACTGGGCTGCGTAGCTGACACTCCACATTTTCCCAATATGGCTCAGGGCACCCAGCCGTAGGACTGTTCACATTAACATGTTGAAACAGTATTTTCAGTGTGACATCAGTTATGGCTATTTGTAGCCCAATGATGGGAGACCCGGCAAGCCAGGCTTTGCCCAACATAGGGGAATCTATGCAAAGGGGCACAGTGGAGCATGTAGAGATGGGGTTTCAGCTCAGTGCACCACAGCAGCTGAAAGCACGAGCTATTCTAGAGCAGCATAGGGTTCTGTTCACAGATAAGCCGGGCAGGACACATGTCACTATGTCCACACCAGTGACCTAGTCCTAGTCCAACCTAGGACTACAACCTAGTCCACACCGGGGATCAGAGACCTCTGCATAAGCATGCCTCTCAGGTATCAGCAGAGGTGAAGGGGGGTATAGAGAGGGAGGTAGATGCTCATCCTAGGGGTAATTGTCCTGTCTCAGATTCCTTAGCCTTCTCTGGTATTCCTCATGCCCAAGGAGGATGGAACCACACAGTTCTGTGTGGACTAATGGCAGCTCAATGCTCAGACGGTGTTGGATGCTTATCCCATGACCCGAATGGGTGAGCTATTAGATGAGCTTGCGGGTTCAAAGTATATGACTACTATGGATTTGTCTAAAGGTTATTGGCAAATCCCTCTGACCAAGGAGGAATAGGAGAAGTCAGATGTCATCACTCTGAGTGGCTTATATGAGTTTTTGGTTATGCTATTTGGGATGAAAAATGCCCTGGCTACCTTCCAAAGCCTGGTCAATAGGTTACTGGAAGGGATGCAGAGTTTTGCAAGAGCATACCTGGATGACATAGCTGTGTTCAGTAATTCCTTGGACTCTCACTTAGTTCATGTACAGTAGCAGCAGTGCTGAAAAGAATTAGGGAAGCAGGGCTGACACTGAAACTGACCAAGTGTCTAGTGGGTATGGCAGAAGTGTTGTATTTAGAGCACAGAGTGGGTGGAGGGCATCTCAAGCCAGAGCCGGCTAAGGAAGAATTCATCCAGTGGGCAGTGCCTAGAACTAAGAAGCAGGTTATGGTTTTCTTAGGCACTGCTTGCTACTACAGGAAGTTTGTCCCACAGTATAGTGCCATTGCCAAACCCCTGACTGACTTGACACAGAAACAACTCTCTGTTCTGTAGCCTGGTCTCCTGCCTGTGAGGAAGAATTCCAGGCATTGAAGACAGCACTGGCTAGTGCTCCCATTCTGGCAGCACCAGATTATTCAAAGCATTTCCTTGTGCAGACCGATGACTCAGACTATGGTATCAGTGATGTACTCAGCCAGGTGGGTGAGGAGGGGGGCGAACACCCCATTGTCTACCATAGCAGGAAGATGCTGCCCAGAGAAGTGGCTTATTCCACTTTTGAAAAGGAATGCGTGGCCATTGTTTGGGCACTGAATAAATTGCAGTCCTATCTACAGATGCAGCCACCAGTATTAGAACAGTGACCTGGGAAATTCTGGGAGATTCATACCGAATGGGACTGCAGGGACCCCTGCTTTTTTAATTTGATGGGCCATTAGAATCTCACAGAAATGTTGATGAAATGTTGAGGCATTTACTGTGAGACTGCCCTAGAATTTCCCAGGCAAGAGTTCTAATACTGGTGGCTGCATCTATATATGACAGGTAATTTACAGTAATAACTGATCACAATCCCCTCAGTTGGTTACAGTGGGTGTCAGGGGAGTATGGCAAGTTACTTCACTGGAGCCTTGCCCTTCAAGAATTTTACTTTACCATACAGCACAAGAAGGGTAGCGAACATGATAATTACATACTGTAGTTACATAGTTACATATTAGATGAGGTTGAAAAAAGACATATGTCAATCAAGGTCAACCTATGCTAAATTTAGACAACAGATACTTTATCCTGTATCTATACTTCCTTATTAATCCAGAGGAAGGCAAACAAAAAACCCCAGTGTCATGTCATTCAATGTCATAAGGGGAAACATAAATTTCTTCCTGACTCCAAGAATTGGCAATCAGATTATACCCTGGATCAACATTCTTCCCATTTATACCGGTATACCTTTCCTTTCTAAAAAGATGTCCAACCTTTTTTTAACACATCTATTGTATCTGCCATCACAGTCTCCATGGGTAATGAATTCCAAATTTTAACTACAGTACCCTTACTGTAAACAACCCTTTCCATTGTTGCTAATGAAATCTCATTTCCTCCAACCTTGAGGGATTCCCCAGAGTCCTTTGCACTGCAAGGTCCGAGAGCAATGACAGTTGTCCGGACGCTGCTGGGATTTCATACCAATTTGAGTTCCATGAGTTTTGGGATAACTTGTGGTAAATAAAGTCCAAGTTCTCAGAAGAGAAGGGAGCGGTGGCGTGTGGAACTTCACTCCGATTTGGTAACCAGGAGATTCTGGGCTAAGTCCTGTCATGGTTAAACTCTTATTTAGGGTTCCCTGCATCTAGGAAAGTCTAGTTTTCAACCCCAGACCCCCAGTAAGTGTTCCTTTTTGTCTGTATTTTGTGTTCCAATGTGTGCAAGCAAATTTGTGTGAATAAACTTCAATTTATTTCCTTACCTTGTTTTGCTCTGTTAAAAATATGTAAATTGCCTGGTCTACCATGACAAGCTCATCTTAATAGCTCCTTCTCTCTCTGCCTCTAAGTGCCTATCAATCAGGAATGCTTATCATGTTTCTGTAGGGTGCTGTTGTTTATTGTTACTAGGCAACAACTATAGAGTAAGTGAAAATTCTACTGGCTATGTGCTCTTTATGGAGTACACAAGGTTGAGATGAAAATTTAAAGATATGTATTTCACTATGTGGTTGTCTTGAGAAACATTGAACTTTTTAATAAACTCTTATTTTTTTCACAAGTCCAGGAGTGTCTACTTCTCTTTTTCTATTTCCAATTCCATTGCAGTTCATGCACTAAGGCGGTACTCAATTTTGGAGATAGCAAATCTCCCGCTCAGTTGGTTTAGCTCACACTGCTAGTGCTGTGGCCTAGAATAGCAATGTTTATGGGTTCTAGTGCTGTTGGGTCTGACACCTAATCATTAGGGTGGTGCCTTAGGCATATTATGAACTGTATATTGTTGGGGTGGCAATCCTTTTAGAAAGTGTGTCTCATTTAAATATACTTTGCATAGCCATTAGCATACTGCTCAGGTGTTCTCCTTTTTCAGCACAGGATCTCCATTCTCCACTCTCCACTCCAAAACCATCCTTACATGACTTTTCACACAAGAAAGAAACAACACTAGAAATTGGGGAGAAAAGGCCACATTTGATGTAACCATATTCATCAAAATACATATAACAACAGTGGACTATGGTAGGATGATCTGAATCAGAGCTCAAGAACACCCTGACTCCTAAGTCACCACCAACTGAACAAACTAAGTGGACCCAGACCCTGAGCAAAAAATTACTAAACCAAAAGGTAATAATCCCTTTAAACTATACCAGATTACATAGCACACCCCTCCAACTGAGACCACGTACTGTTTGGCTAAATACCTGCTAGAGCCTTATACAAGCCTTTATGGTTTGTCTGGGAAGGCCTCATTCCAAACTCATCACAGACTTCAGCTGTGACAGACATCTGAGCAACCAGACAAGACTCCATTCAACACACAAAAATACTAATCGCCTCTTGTCACACCCAGTGTTACATGAAAATTGATCTTTTTATGTCTAACTTTTCTCACTTTTTGTTGTTGTCTTTTTTTATATTATGTAACAACAACAAAAAAACGCGAAAGACTAACGCAGCACAGTACACTGGGGAAAAATGGAGGGGGATACCGACTAGTGGAATGTGAGTTTTCACACCTTGCTTTCCCTATTAAACCAATCTCCCTCCACTAGCCCCTCTTTTTTCCGTGTCCCCAGAACAATGACCTCATGCCCTTCCACCTACCCCATTATCAATAGTTAACCCCTTACAAATCCAAAAGCTAACCCTACTGGCCAAAGTCATGGGCTTCTTGCCTAATGTCTCATGGTTTATTTTTTTTAAATGAATAGTTAATTTCTAATTTTTACTTATGGTGCATATGTTTATTGAATATATTGATTGCAAAGTCTGTGAAATGTGATGACATTCATCATTTTAAAGAGCTCATTTTTTTTTCTTTAACAAGACCGACAGGGAAAATGCTCTTCACTTTCTGAAATATTTTTTTTTATTTACTGTGTACATATGTTGTCTTCTGTGATTAAACTCCCCTCAAAATAAAGATATGAAATACAATAGAAGTTCCTGTGATCCAAAACAGTATTGTCACTATAGTAAGGTAATTATTAATATTTAGAAAAAAAATATTATAGCTAGCCATCTTTTTTGCTACGTTGATGCTTTGATTAACTTACATTGTGTCTGTCTTACAGTGAAATTAATATGTACCTTAGCTAAAACTGTCTTTTATACAGAGAACTGATGCTATCAAACATAAATTAATCTAAATAAACCATGATTTATAGGATGAGTTACTATATATTGAAAACACAATTAATGTGATTAAAATCTATTTTGTAAGTACAGTTTGCAGTGCTGGAACTATGATTAATGTGAGTTTCATATGGCTTCAAACTACAGTGAAATTGCAGACAAAAGAAACATTTAAAACAAGTAATACTGTATATCTCCTATTAGCCACGGAGAAGCAAAGTGTGATGGTGCTCATCTCCAATCAGGAAGCGGACCCAGAGGGCTGAGGTAAGGATGCCAATGTATCGATCAGAGCCCAGGGACAAAGTCCTGTTACAGTATACGTAGTCGGCAAACAGGTAGAGTTCAAGGCTGGCAGCAATGGTGCAAAGTCCAGTAAACAGGCAAAATGGTCAGGGCAGGCAGAAATCAACGAGGTCAGGGTCATGGTCCGGGGGTTAGCAACAAGGGAATACAAAAAGACAAAAGGGTAAGGCATGACAGCTTAGACAACAGGAACTGCAAATGTTAGAACCTTGCTCGGCGACTACCACTAGGAACTGCAGCCTTATAAAGCAGGCTGCCAGTACCCAAAATGGCCAAAGAAAGCAGAAAGGGAAGGCAACTTGGGAAACCCAAACCGTGGAAAAACCCATCACGGATCGAGCAGAATCCTTACAGTACTCCCCTCTTGAGGAGAGACCTCAGGGCGATCTAAGCTGCTTTGGCAGGAAATATCCGATGAAACACCCGGACCAGGTTGGGAGCATGGACATCCCTGGATTTGATCCATGAATTCTCCTCAGGTCCATAACCCTTCCAATGGACAAGGTACTGTTGCCTGCCTCAGGAACCAACATGAATCCAGTATCTGGCGTACTTCAAATTCCTCCTGGCCATCCACCAATAACGGTCTAGGAGGAGGAAGAATAGGAGGAGAGAAAGTGTTCTGGACAAATAGCTTGAGGAGGGAGACATGGAACACTGGGGGTATTCTTAAGCTATCCAGAAGTTGTAGTTTTACCTGTTTCAGGATTTTGTAAGGTCCAATGAACTTGGGCTCGAATTTGTATTTTTTGTAGCCAGCCAAACCTGATCTCCCACTTGAAATGGGAGAGGTGGTCGTCAATGTTTAACCGCCTGGGATTTTTGCTGGAGGGCAGCTTTTGTTAGATTGGCCTGGATGTTCTTCCAGAATAATTGGAGTTCTTGGATCTTATCATCCACTGCAGGAACTGTGGAGAAAGGACTGGAAGGAAGAATGACAGCAGAATGGTCCCCGTAGGGACAAAGAATGGCGAATCCAGTGTTGAATCATGCTTCATGGAATTGTGGGAAAACTCAGCCCACAGGAACAGATCAACCCAGTCGCCCTCTAGCTCAGAAACAAAGCAGCAGATGAATTGTTCTAAGGACTGGTTGTCCCTTTCCGTGAGAACATTGGACTGGGGATGATAGGAAGAAGAGAAATGTAGGCAGAAGGCTTTCCAAAATCTGGAGAGAATTGGGATCTGCGGTCCGAGACTATATCCCTTGGGAGTCCATGGAGGTGGAATATCTCCTTAATAAAGATATCTGATAGGTCAGAGGATGTGAGTAGCTTCCTGAGAAGCACAAAATGGGCTTGCCGTGTGAATCGATCAACTACTACAGTATGGTAGTGATAACCCTGCAGGGAGGCACATCCACAATAAAAATCCATGGAAAGGTGGGTCCATGGGCAGGTGGGAACTGGGAAGGGCTGGAGTAACCCACAGGGTAACATCCTCTGCACTTTAGTCTGGGCACAAATAACGCATACTGCCAAAAACTCCAGATCTTTGTGGCCACCAAGTGATCCATTCAAGGAAATGACATACTACTGACAGACTATTACATAGTCTTCCTAACTCCTGGGTGACCAGCCACCTTGGAGTTATGACCCCATTGCAATACCTCACTTCAAAATTGGGGGGGGGTCAAATAGTTTGGATGAATGAGTGGATGTTGACCTGGGATCTGCTGCCTGGGCCTGTGAAATCTGTAGCAGGAGTGAAGATGAAACTGCAGAAATGATCTGAGAAGATGGAATGATGGCATCATCTGGGGAGAATTGCCTAGATAGAGCATCTGCTTTGATGTTTCTTGATCCTGAATGATAGGAGATCACAAAGTTGAACCAAGTGGAGAAGAAGACCAAGTCTCCTTGCTTCTTCAATATATTCATGGTTCTTGTCATCTGTAAGGATTGTTATCGGAGAAGTTGTCCCCTCAAGCAAATGTCTCCATTCTTCTAGAGCTATTTTAATGTACAGAAGTTCACGATTTCCAACATTTAAATTTCTTTCTCCGTTCAGGACGGAAACGCATAGGGCGTAAGATGCAGTGATGTCAACACAGGAGGAGTGCCACACTCTGTGTATCAAGGCGTTTGCAAGGTTGTATCAGGCTGATTTTGAACACGGCTGTGTGCATGATTATCTCCATGTGCTACAATTGTTTCATTTGGGTACTACAAAAGTTTTGAACAGCTACTTGTAACATACTTATATTGCTGGATGTCTGACATTATTGTACTCTGCTTGGGTATTAAATGAGAATACACATGTACACCTTATGTAACTTGGAGACTCATAGGCTTTACTGTGATATTATGTGATAGCAGTTGTGGTTTAAGTGGGTCAGCAGCACAGAATCAATCCCACATACCTCTCACCATTCATTGCTACTTAGTATTATTACTTAGGTCTTATTATATTCCTAGTAGTTTAGAGTAAAATTATACAGTGACGTTAGAACTGTGCTATGACAGTCATGGCTTTTATATATAGTCAGGTTGTCTGATACCAATAGGATATTATGGTCCAATCCTAGCAATAGCTAAAAATAAATTGTGTATTCACATTCTTTGCAATCTATGGTGAGTTATTAGGTATGCTATGCTGCTGACCAATTACTAATCTTACCCACTGCCAGGCCAGGGTAATAGTTAATTTGTTTGGGTGGTAAATATTATCAGACACACTTTGCACTACCTTGTAGAAAGATATACCATATCCATTGCCGTGTGATTGGTATATATAAAGTATATCACATGACAATTACAATACTAGATGGGTATGATTTCCTAGCACAGAGTTCACAACAGCACCCTCCTGAGACATTGAGTTTTTAACGAACACAATACACACAATAAAATTGATGATAAGTTTATTTGCATGTGTAATATTATATTAATTATGGCTACAATAAATGTTAAGTTTTAACAGCCTAGGTGTGCACCAGTAATGTGCTTCTTGCTAGAGATCGGATTCTAACAAAACCCTATCTCTATTTTTGAAAATACTTTCTGTAAAGGCCAATCCAGCACTGCCGATACTTTTGCACAATCAATCTGAAACCCAAGGGAAGAGTTGAAATACCCAAGGAAGGAAATCTTCTTCTTCTTTTCGAACTGACATTTCTCGAGCTTGGCAAGTGGTCCCGAAGTCTATGGAGGACCAGTCTAAACTGTGTCCGATGAATGGGACTGCAGGGACCACTGCTGTGTTAATTCGATGGGTCATTAGTCTGGCAGCAGTATCTCACAGAAATGTTGCAGCGTATACTGTGAGATAGCCACAGTATTTTCCTAGGCAAGTCGTCGAATACTGGTGGCTGCATCTGTAGATATTCATAGTCGCCAGCACAGGTATTAAAGGCTTCCACTCACCCTCTCTGATCTGAATTAATTTGTAAGTTCCTTGAAGATCCAGTTTGGTGAAGATCGTAGCCTTGTGTAAGCTGTCCAACAGTTCAGGAATGAGGGGTAAAGAATATAGATTTTTTAAGTTGATTTTATTTAGGCCTCTGTAGTCGATATATGGCCTGAGAGAGCTGTATTTTTTGGAAACAACGAAGAAACCCACACCAGCGGGAGAACTTGATTTGTGAATAAACCCACGCTGAAGGTTTTTCAAAATGTATTCCCGCATAGCCTTGATTGCTGGTTCCGAAAGGGGGTAAATGTATCCTCGAGGAGGGATGGCCCCTGGGAGCAGATCAATTTGCACAATCAAGGGAGTGAAGCAAGACCCGCGACCGGGAGTGTAAAAAACTCTTTGAATGCTTGAAGAAAGGAAGCAGTAGCGTCATTAACCAGTGGGGGTTCCTTTTCCCAGAGAGGGGAGGCCCAGGCCAAAGCCTAGTCTGTCAGTAGGGAAATGATGGTTGCCTCCCTGGATCGATGGGTACAGAAACAACATGGAGGGCTGGAGTTTGAACTGAATTGAACATTGGTTCAAAAATCCTCTAAAAGTCATAGGGTTCCCTCCATAACATAGAGGCATCAGGATCCATGGTTCCCTGGGCATAGGGGATAAGGAAGCTGGCACCGGAAACACTGCCAGCAATGGTGTGCAGGGGTAGAACCCACCTGGAGTGTATCCATCCAGATGATAATGTCCTGATGTCAGCTTGAAAGGAGTGACATCTGTTGTTTTTTGTGGTCGAGGCGTGTCTCATGATCTCCAAGTAGTTCCACGGAGAGATATGGCTCGCGCTACCTCATACAAATGCTGCGGCCGTTATTTGAACATTTCACGCGTTGTATACCTCGGAATACCTATGTCATGGTGCGTGATTTCTTCCAACCGTACCGCCTTAAGACACGGGTTGACTCGTATTTTTATCATGTGCAGAAAATGGCATTTAAGCATTGTCTGCAATACCGTTGAGAAACTCAAGTGGACAATCGCGAGTTGTTGTCTTAAAAATCCAATAGCAATTCAACCTGTCTTTTATTGTCGTACAGTACATTAATTGAAGTGTCTGTAATTGTAATTTGAAAATTAACGTTACAAGTTCATTCTGCATAGTGTACATGGGAAAGAAGTCCTTTCTGAGGCTTCTTAGCCATACACAGATTAAAAATATGAGCACACATACAGGAACAAAAGTATTTTGTACAAATTTAGTGCTGTATTTGTACAGGATAAAGAGGAAAGGAGTAATACAAAAATACAACGATGCTTCTTCTTTCAAATGTAAAATATTTTTTCCGCTCATGCGTGTATGTCTAATTGGAACCTTGTTGAAACACATATGCGTGTCATCACATCTAGGCACATGCGTGTATGTCTAATTGGAGCCTTGTTGAAATGCATATGCATGTCATCACATTAAGCCGCATGCATATGTCTCATTGGAAACTTGTTGAAACGCATATGCGTGTCATCATACTGTATTTAGGTGCATGCGTGTTTGTCTTTGAACTACAGGTACAGGTATAATCCTGCACACCCGGATGAGTGTGATACTGACTCCACATTCTTGGGGATTTGGCGAGAATGACTTCTTATTCAATGTGAATTTCATGTCTGAAAAAAAAAAGACATCCATTTTTTTTTCTCGACATGAGCTTATTGAAGGACTGATTTTAATAAACCATTATGTGAACAATCTTTTTGATACGTGAACCATTTTTGCCATTCTTACAATCACTTCCTTTGTAATTCTACTGTAATGTATACTGTACTGTATATTACTGTCATCTTTATTTGGGGTTGGGGGTGTTCAAATGATTCTCATGAAATTAAAGAAGGAACAATTTTATTTGTACAGGCTAATCAAGGAAAAATGAATAACACAAAAATACAGTAAGTCGTCTCTTCTTCAAAATATACAATCTTGTCATTATCTTCTTCATAATGGCTGCTTTGCATTCTGTAGTTCTTTTGTCATTGAGAGAGGGTGGATTTTGGAAAATTACTGACTAATATTCCAGAATTCACACAGTACAATACATTTGCACATTCCCCCTACTTCCTGCAGTGCTGCAGCACTAAAAAAAAAAAAATTCTACAGGATTAGTGCATAAAAGGCATTGAGTATTTCACAATATTGGATTATAAGTACTGTCTAACCATTTTTTTAGGCTGCATTAAGTCACTTATTTATATATGCAGTACTGTACAGTATGTGAGGATTTCAGTTTGCGCTCTGTATTATGTATTTTTATACTAAACTGTATACTGTACTGTAACTATATGCTATATAACTATAACTATACTACTGAAGGTTAGACAGCACACACGTCAAATATAAATGTACAGTACAGTGTACAAACTGTACTGTATATAATATTGTATATACAATACAGCAGAAAGTGGAGAGGAAGGGCTTGCATAAAATGGTTAAAATCTTGTTGACGTCCCATATCATAGGATACAATCTGTAATGACAAGGAATAATTTAACAGGTACAGTAAAACCACCCTTATAACTACTGTCCAATACTAAGTACAGCAAAGCACTCTGCATACAGTACTATTTAGTTAGTAGTATATGCAATATACAGTACAGTACTGTACTTTGTTACAGTAAGACACTTACTTTACACGTCCATATTTCCATCCCAATTTGCATCTCATCTGCCTGATGCTGGTCTCAGATGCTGTTATATTATTAGTTTTCTCTAGAGCAGTCTTGACAGAAGTGTTGTCGTCCTACAGTGTAAAGGAAAACAGAACAATTTGTTACAGTAGGCCCCACATTTTCTCAAAATAATTACAAGTTAATCTTGTATTACCTGAATAACAGGCAAAAGTTTGTCATATGCAATGCAGCCTGAAAAAGAATGAGGGGTTTCTACAGCTAATGAATGTATTGATTTCATATATTTTGTTAGTAACTGTGGACTGGTATTTATCACATTTCTTGCTATACTTGCATCCAATGCACTTGCCACATAGAAAGTAACCTTTTAAGTTTCCTAGCAATGTGTTACTACACTGTTTCGGTCCACCTGAGGGACAGCTAGGTGCTAAGGATTCCTTCAGATTCCTAGCTTTCCTATACACAACCTGTGGGTATGATGGTAATACGGATTTCAGAATGGGGTCTCACTGGAGAATTCACCAATGCTTTTTTAAGGGTTTTCAATATTTCAGGGGCCATGCTGTTATTCCTAGTGATAAAAGGTATAAATTCTCCATCTTTATTGTTCTTATTCTTCTTGCCCATACTTACTAATGTGGTTCTATCTACATCATTGTGATAGCTTTGTTAACCTTTATTGGATTATAATCACGTTCAAGGAACTTGTCTCTCAATTCAAGTATTTGTTGATCATAAATGTGTTTTTGGGAACAATTTCATTTAATTCTTAGTGCCTGACATTGTGGGATATTTTCAATCCACTTGGGATGGTGATGGCTCGACACCAATAGGTACGTGTTGGCGTACACCTCTTTATGATACGTTTTAGCATGCACCATCCAATTTTCTATATACAAGGTGAGGTCCAAGAAATTAATAGATGTTGGATCACTACTTGATGTGAACTTGAGATTATAAGGATCTTTATTAAGATGTGTTAAAAAGAGGGCTAAAGTTTCAGGAGTACCTCTCCAGACACACAGAACATCGTCGATATATCTTTTCCAGAGCACCAGGTTTGCACCAAATGGGTTGCCATTCCAAACGTGGTCCTGTTCCCACATATCCATGAATATGTTTGCGTAACTTGGTGCAAACCTGGTGCCATCGCGGTGCCACACGTCTGGAGAAAGAAACTGCCCTCATGACTGAAATAGTTATGCTGAAGGATGTACCTAATCCCTTCCAGAATGAATGATCTCAGCTTCCCATCTAAATTTGTGTCCTTCTCCAATGTTAACTGAATGGCCCTAAGTCCTGCCTCATGCTCAATGATAGTGTATAAGGACACCACATCACACGTTACCCAGATGAAATTGGTATCCCAAGCGAGCTCCTTGGTTAGATTCAACACGTGTGTGGTGTCCCTAAGATAGGAGGGGATCTTCACTACATAGCTTTGTAGGATGTAATCAAGAAATTGAGAGAGGTTTAATGTAAGGGAACCGATCCCTGATATGATCGGTCTCCCTGGAGGTCTAATAGGGTATTTATGGAGTTTTGGGATGAAATAGAACACCGGTATTCTCGGTTCTTCTACTGTTAGAAATTCCAACTCTCTTTTGGTGATTACTTCATCCTCAAATCCTTTATTCACCATACACTGGCGACACACTTTATTCGAGCTCGGCTAGTCCCACGAATTCGGGTATACCCGGGTGTATTGAGGTTCTTGACTGTTTTCTGCCCGAGTGCATTGAGGTATTTTCCAGGCAGGGATTGAAGCATTTTATTCCCGCTTGCTGCAATACTGCACAGTATATATATATATACTGCATTACAATTCATGAATTTATGCCATCTGGTAGACACGCGAAGCATTGCAGCCTATTAAATCCTAATCATTATCATTTAACAGATCAGCCGCCCGTCAGCCAGGCATGAACCCAGGCTGGGAAGGCAAACACAACGGGGCTTGTCAGAGGTGAGGAGCGGCGCATTCCAGGTATCTGCCAGGTACATACTGGGTATTTGCTCGAATAAAGTGTGTCGGTGCAGTAGTTGCTAGTTCATTTTTGAACTGCTCTGTCGGATTCTTCTCCAATTTGTTATAAGTGATACCATCACTCAGAATCCTATTAGACTCTTCTTTATAATAACTGTCCATTATTACTAGCCCTCCCCCTTGTCAGCCGCTTTGATTACAATTTCCTTATTCTCTGCTAGAGTGCGAACCGCATCATTCTCATCTCTAGTTAGGTTATGTTTCTTACTCTTAAAATTGTCCCCTAGAGATTCAAGATCTCCTATGACCATATCAGTGAAGGTGTTTATAAAATTCCCTTTGGTGGCCTTCGGATAAAAGGTGGAGTTATTTGTGAATGGAGTCAGAGGTACTTTGTTAATAATGCTATTAGTTGAATTTGTCATTATAGATACTCTACTTACGGCATCACGTAAAAAATATTTCTTCAACGTGAGCCTCCGAACAAATTTGTGTACATCTACATACAATTCAAACATATTTGGGCCACGCACTGGTGCAAACTTAAGACCCTTCTCCAGGACTTTAGTCTCAATTTCAGTCAGTTTATGTTTGCTCAGATTAAAAATACTGGTCTTATTATTTACCAACTGCGTCCTTGGTCTGGTCTTTTTCTTTCTCTTTCTCTTATGTGACCCCCCTCTTTTTCCTCTGAATTGTCTGCTCTTTATCTTTTCCTTTCTAATGCTTTGTGGTCTTGTCTTTTTGCAGTCTCCCTCCACTGTTCTCGAAATGGCTCGTTGTCCCTGCGGTATTCCAAAAAATGAGGGCGTCCCTTATTGCTCCTTTCATTAGGTCTATCATTAGATCTATGGATGGGTGATTTATCTCTGTAGTGTTTGAAAACTTGTTGTCCCTCCTCTTCCATACTTCTCTGGGGACTTTTTACTGGTCTCTCATGACTCTGATGTTTAATCTTGTTCCTATTTTTGTTTTTGGAACTCCCTATAGATTTTTCTTGTTGGATTTTTTGTTTGTTTATCTCTTGCACTACATCGCTATAACTAAGACCTTTATTTGCCTCAATGATTGGTGGGACTGGTTCAATATTGATAATGGTGTTCTCGTTATTAGAGACACTTTTATCCCTCTTCCAATTTCTCTGTTTTCCCTCATCGTAATCTTTTTTATCTCTACTAAACTTTTTTTGTTTTGACAGTTTGGTCTCTTTGCTAAGTTTGTCCATTCTATTAATGGTCCTATCTTCCAGAGTTTTATAATCATAAAGCTCCATAAATGGTTCTAATTGCTCTTTAATTTTGTTAATCTCCCCATCTATGGTTTCTAAAGTTGTGCTCCTCTGTTGGATTAGTAGTGATATTAATCCCACTGAACATGTGTCTAGAATGTGGTTCTATTCATCTAAAAAGTTTTTATCTTCCTGATCAGAGGTGGGCAACTTTAAAACTCTTAGACCCCTTGGGATTCTCTTATACTCCAGATACTCCTTAAGAGTGAAAAAAATCCCATTTCTGTCTAGTCTCTTGATTGAGTAACTTCTCCAATTTTGTGAAATGTGTATCTAAATTCTCGGTGCCTAAATCCATGGTTTCATTGGATTCATCAAAGAATCCATTGAAATCCAAATTAAGTGCTTTATTCGTGAATAGTGCCATAGTGATTGTGATCAGATGCTGGTGGGTGTGAGATACAAGACACATAATGATAATTTAAAACATAATAAAACTTAATAAAAACTCCTATTTCTAATACTGGTCCTTTAAACAAGTCAAAAGAGACTAAGCCCTAGGATTAATTGACATGTTAAAGGCAAAACAAAAAGACATAACCTGCGCAGTAGATATAATGCAATTTAATCAATTAATAAGGAGGCTAGATCAAATTCAATATTCAAGCCTTTTGGTGTCAGGGTTCTCAGTGTGTATATCCAGAAGCTTTCCCTTCTGGATAGACTCCTGAGTCTGTCACCTCCCCTCCAATTTACTTTAGGGCACTCTATCCCTTTGCATATTAGTCCTTCGGGATTTTGACTATGAACTAATTTAAAATGATTAGAAACACTGTGATTTTAGAACCCTCTTTTTATGTTATTCACGTGTTCAGCTAACCTACGTTTGAGGGGTCTCCCTGTTCTCCCCACGTATTGGAGTCCGCAGGGACATTATAGTAAATAAACACAATATGTGTTTCTACAGCTAATGAATGTATTGATTTCATATATTTTGTTAGTAACTGTGGACTGGAATTTATCACATTTCTTGCTACTGCTGCGGCAGACTTTATTCTTACTAATCACCGGCTTGTACCTGGCATGTTCCTGGAATGCCACACTGTTCACCCAGAGCATGCCGGGCTCCTTTTGCCTTCCCAGCCAGGCGCATGCCCGGCTGACGCGCGGTTGATGTGTTAATTGATAATGGTTCAGGATTTACTAGGCTGCAATGCATCGCGTGTCCGCCAGATGGCATAAATTCATGAATTGTAATGCAGTATATATATGTATATGTGTATATATATATATATATATATATATATATATATATATATATATACTGTATAACAACAACCCCTATAACACCTAACATACAGAACTGTATACATACAGTACTGTATATGCACATCAATGATACTGTGGGCCGGCGGGGGCGAGATGTGTTTGCAGTAGAGAGAGAACCGCTGCTCTCTCTGCGCAAACATCGGCACATTAAAAATTATTTAAAATACATTTTTATTCATAGTGTAGATGTGCAGGGGGTCTCCGGAGCTCAACCGCGTTGGTTTCAGGTCCGGGGACCCCCTGCTCCCCGAGATGCAGCCCCCTTTATGAGGTGCCGGTATCCCTCTGCATTTAAAGGTCCCGATCACGTGACTGTGACATGTAAATAAAGCAGAGGGATACCGGCACCCCCTAAAGGGGCCTGTATCTCAGGAAGCAGGGGGTCCCCGGACTTAAAACTAAAACGTTTCTTCTCCGGAGACCCTCTGCACATGTACAGTATAAATAAAACACATATATAAATAAACACTCGTTCCTTACCTTAGCGACTATGTGCTATGGTAACGAAGCAGCATTTCTGCTGGGGGGTAACGAAGCAGGGGGTTCCCTGAGCCAGAAATTAATGCTCAGGGGACCCCTGATCCTGCACAATATTATTAAAATACAGAAATGCTGCTTCATTACCATAGCTGATAGCCGCTAAGGCAATGAAGGGGTTAACCCACCGTGCCCGCTTTATTGTGGGTAGCGGGGGTGGGTGAAGGGGGTATTTGGACCTTGGTGTGAGTTTAGGACTTGCGGGGGGTTGCGGGTGCACTTAACCCCTTCACGACCGTAGCAGTTAATACCGCTATGGTCATGAAGGGGTTAACCCCTACCGCTACCCCCCCGCAAGCCCTAAACAACCACCATTGGGGCTAATACCCCCTTCACCCACCCCCGCTACCCACAATAAAAAAAACTCACACACAGCAGCAGCACAAAAAATAAATAAATACATCTAAATAAATAAATAAATAAAGGAATATAAATAAATACATTTAAAATACATATCCCTCAGCATTTAAAGGTCCCGATCACGTGACCGCGGCCTGTAAACCAAGCAGAGGGATACCGGCACCCCCTAAAGGGGCCTGTATCTCGGGGAGCAGGGGGTCCCAGACCTAAAACCAAAGCGGTTCAGCTCCGTAGACCCTCTGCACATCTACACTATGAATAAAAATGTATTTTAAATGTATTTATTATATTCATTTAGATTTATTTATTAATTGTGCTGCTGTGTGTGAATTTTTTTATTGTGGGTAGTGGGGGTGGGTGAAGGGAGTATTAGACCCAACGGTGGTTGTTTAGGGCTTGCGGGGGGGTAGCGGGTGCACTTAACCCCTTCAGGACCGTAGCGGTATTAACTGCTACGGTCGTGAAGGGGTTAAGTGCACCCGCAACCCCCCCCCCCCCCGCAAGTCCTAAACTCACACCAAGGGCCAAATACCCCCTTCACCCACCCCCGCCACCCACAATAAAAAAAATTCACACACAGCAGCCCCACAATTAATAAATACATCTAAATAAATAAACAAATACATGAAGATAAATAAATATATATGTATATATATATACACAGTATACCCTATACATACTGGTGTATATATACTTGATATATATATATATAGGAAACCAGGTTTCCCACCAAGGAGACAAAAAACAGCACTCAAGGTATATTGCAAAAGGGTATTTGAAAAAAAAGGCACATATAAATCCAACGTTTCGGTCCTGTATAGGACCTTCTTCAGGGGCGTGCTGGAGAACACTCCAGCATCCCCTGAGGAAGGTCCTATACAGGACCGAAACATTGGATTTATATGTGCCTGCATTTTTTTCAAATACACTTTTGCAATATACCTTGAGTGCTGTTTTTTGTCTCCTTGGTGGGACACCTGGTTTCCTATTATTTTTGTTGAACAAGCACCTATTTCTTTGGAGCCTTTGAAGTGCCTGCTGTTATCTTTATATATATATATATATATATATATATATTATATATATATATATATATATATATATATATATATATATATATACACACATGATGAACCAATATACAAATAAATGTAGAAGGGTTATCAAAACCATACTGTCCTACAAATAACACTTCTCCATACAGACACACTACATTACAATGAATTTCCTTTAATAATCCTAACTGATTTTACAATCTAAATCATCAAATGACAAAGAAAAACCTCACATTCCAATCCATACATTGCATTTACATTGTATTTATGATGCATAAAATCTATGCACCATATACATTCTGCAAATGAATGTGAACAATATCATTGCAAGCAAAATACAGATAACTCCAAACAAGTCAACTATTTTAACCAATCAAGTAAACAAAAATCAATATATAAGTACCAACCAGAAACACAATTTAAAACCAAAGCTAACCCTTACAATACCAAGGATTACATCTATCTAATTGTAAAAAACATTATACTGTACACACATTGAAGCATTGCAATAAACAACATACAGTACAGTACATCCCCTGTATCTCCCTGCCTTGAGTGTAATCTGTTTAAAGCACCCTCCTCCCTAATGTTTCTGTTAAATCTCTCTGCCTGTGTTGCTGTGAGTGCAGTTTATGTAAATGTGGGGAGGGGGATGGGGTTATAATCCCACCTCCTAGACTGTGATCTGTATAAAGCCCCCTCCCCCTAATGTGTCTGTTAAATCTCCCTGCCTGTATTGCTGTGAGTGCAGTGTATGTAAATGTGGGGAGGGGGGGAGACCCGATGTGCATACTGTGAGGTCTAACCACCCTCACCCACTACCCACATACCGTTACCCCCCCCCCATCCTGGCCATGGCCCCTCCGCTTCTGCAAAACAGACACAAAAATTAAAACATCCAAACTAATGTCCCCTAAACCCTTAATCACCATAGCGGTTATTAACCGCTACAGTCATTAAGGGGTTAACCCACCCTCACCCACCACTCGGGATGCCTACATACCCTCCCACACTAACCCCCCCCCATGAGGCCTAACCACCCTCACAAAGAACCCACAAGGGAGGCCTACCCACATACCGTTGGGGAAACACCCCCCCCCACCCCCACTACCCACAATAAAAACAACAGTGACCCACAATAAACATCATTCTATTTATTAAATACATTACCCACCCCCTGTGCCCCCCCATAAATACATGATTTATTATTTTACAAATAGGGTTCATAACACAGCCCCACGCGAGTCCCCGGTGGGCTGGCGGGGCACCTGGACAGACCTACAGGGTACCAAGGTGAAGAGAAAGTGCGCAACTATTAAATTCTAACACACACGTGATGTGATTAATTGGTGATAAAAAATAAGTAAAATACGTGACCTATTTTCATCAATTCTAAATGGAGCGTCTGCAGCTGTGGTACCAGGGATGGCTCAGAGCACCCCCTAGAACGTTAGACAAATAGACAAAAAAACACAGCGCACAACGCTCATAGTGCATTAAATATATTAATTCAAAAATTCAATAAGGTAAGTAATGTGCGTACATCAAGTTAAATACAAGTGAGCATGTTAGGGATATGTTACCCATACACCAACAGATGTCATCAGTGGAAACCGGTTTGGATTTCACCAGCAGGAACCCTCTGTGGTGCCAGGTTCTGTAGCATCAATTGGGGGGAGTCTTTATGAGATGACTAGTGTCCCGTGTTTTCAGTTCTCAAAGAAGCAGCCCTGTCTCTGGGACATGCACGGCAGCTTCAATCCTCCTCCAAACCTCCGTTGCGGCAGGCACTTCCGGGTTGTGACGTCATCCGTCTATAGCAGCGCTGCTCGCGTGACTGTCCTCCGGTAGCCAGATAGAGTGCCAACGGGGTGGGTAACGGGTCTCGGGATACTCTCTTATTCCAACGCGTTTCGAAACCGAAGAGGTTTCTTCATCAGGGAATGTAGCTATTGCACCATTCTACATTCCCTGATGAAGAAACCTCTTCGGTTTCGAAACGCGTTGGAATAAGAGAGTATCCCGAGACCCGTTACCCACCCCGTTGGCACTCTATCTGGCTACCGGAGGACAGTCACGCGAGCAGCGCTGCTATAGACGGATGACGTCACAACCCGGAAGTGCCTGCCGCAACGGAGGTTTGGAGGAGGATTGAAGCTGCCGTGCATGTCCCAGAGACAGGGCTGCTTCTTTGAGAACTGAAAACACGGGACACTAGTCATCTCATAAAGACTCCCCCCAATTGATGCTACAGAACCTGGCACCACAGAGGGTTCCTGCTGGTGAAATCCAAACCGGTTTCCACTGATGACATCTGTTGGTGTATGGGTAACATATCCCTAACATGCTCACTTGTATTTAACTTGATGTACGCACATTACTTACCTTATTGAATTTTTGAATTAATATATTTAATGCACTATGAGCGTTGTGCGCTGTGTTTTTTTGTCTACAGGGTACCAGCAGCCCTTTTCAAACAGGTTCTGGAGGACTGCTGGTGGATCCCGCCAGCACCATGACCCCCAGGTGGTCTCCTTGGAACACCGTGGGCCACAATTGGGTCCCCACGTAGGCCCAAGGATGTCTGGGAGCCCCGGGTCAGACCCACAGGTGTCTGTGGGGCCTCGGGTGGTTCCCACGGGGGTCTGGGGAACTCACGGGTGCTCACTACGGGTCCATCGTGCTCCCACAGAAGTGGGACCATACATCATCATCCCCGCACCTACGGGTCGGCGGTTCCCCCACAGAAGTGGGACCACACAGCTTCATCCCCGCATGTGTCTACCGTGGAACCACCAGCCCGGTACCCGTGAGATACCCGAATGTAAAAAAAATAAACCTGGCCTATACATTCAATACATACACCCCCCCCCCCCAACACCTACAGTATAATAATGTGCAAAAAAACTATTATCCAGATATGGATAATAGATTATTTGCCCATTATTAAAACATTAACTAGCATATTCAAATAAATAAAGTACTACTGACCTCATCAATACGAAGTGTCCGTCGCCAGCAAAATCCTTGTCTTGTCCAAAAAATACATTGCCAAAACAAAGCCAATATATCGCAATTACATTCAGATATCAATTAACCCCTTAAACACCTTATCGGATAATAACCGCAAAGGTAATTAAGGGGTTAAGCCACACTGGCCCGATACCCACCCTTCACCCATGAATTTGTACAGTGGCTTCATCATGCAACTACAGTATATATACAGTATATATATATATATATATATATATATATATATATATATATATATATATATACAGTGTTCGACAAACCTATACATTTGCTCGCCCCGGGCGAGTGGATATAACATCATGGCGAGCTCCTATTGGCCCAAGCAGCATACGTTTGGTACTAGGTGGCGAGTAGATTTTTTGGTAATTTGTCAACCACTATATATATGTATATATACTATGTATGTATGTATGTATGTATGTATGTATGTATGTATGTATGTATGTATACATATATACATATATACATATATACATATATACATATATACATATATACATATATATATATATAGCTGTATGCTCATCTGCATGTCTTAGGCAGGTCTGCAACCCCGCCTTTCCCCATTATCACCCAGCATACAGCACTTCCACTGCAGCAAGGGATTCTGGGAAATGACATGCAAATGAGCACACAGTGTCACTTTTTGCCTCAATAACCATTTTTAACATGGTTCCCTATAGGCGTAAGCTTGCTGCATGGTCACAGCTTTGAGCACAGCCAGGGTTAAGGTGCATACCCAGAAAACCACCCACAGACAGCTGTTTCAACCTTGATGGGTCTCATCAGTGTGGGGTTGATTTTACTGGGATGCAAGAGAGGCTTATGGGATAGGCCAAACCATAATACTGAGTTAAGTTATGGTGAGTAAAAAAAGTGACAAAAACCCTCCACAGGAAAGCAAATATGCAAATATAGCTGTATGCTCATCTGCATGTCTTAGGCAGGTCTGCAACCCCGCCTTTCCCCATTATCACCCAGCATACAGCACTTCCACTGCAGCAAGGGATTCTGGGAAATGACATGCAAATGAGCACACAGTGTCACTTTTTGCCTCAATAAGTATGCACCTTAACCCTGGCTGTGCTCAAAGCTGTGACCATGCAGCAAGCTTAAGCCTATAGGGAACCATGTTAAAAATGGTTATTGAGGCAAAAAGTGACACTGTGTGCTCATTTGCATGTCATTTCCCAGAATCCCTTGCTGCAGTGGAAGTGCTGTATGCTGGGTGATAATGGGGAAAGGCGGGGTTGCAGACCTGCCTAAGACATGCAGATGAGCATACAGCTATATTTGCATATTTGCTTTCCTGTGGAGGGTTTTTGTCACTTTTTTTACTCACCATAACTTAACTCAGTATTATGGTTTGGCCTATCCCATAAGCCTCTCTTGCATCCCAGTAAAATCAACCCCACACTGATGAGACCCATCAAGGTTGAAACAGCTGTCTGTGGGTGGTTTTCTGGGTATGCACCTTAACCCTGGCTGTGCTCAAAGCTGTGACCATGCAGCAAGCTTAAGCCTATAGGGAACCATGTTAAAAATGGTTATTGAGGCAAAAAGTGACACTGTGTGCTCATTTGCATGTCATTTCCCAGAATCCCTTGCTGCAGTGGAAGTGCTGTATGCTGGGTGATAATGGGGAAAGGCGGGGTTGCAGACCTGCCTAAGACATGCAGATGAGCATACAGCTATATTTGCATATTTGCTTTCCTGTGGAGGGTTTTTGTCACTTTTTTTACACACCATAACTTAACTCAGTATTATGGTTTGGCCTATCCCATAAGCCTCTCTTGCATCCCAGTAAAATCAACCCCACACTGATGAGACCCATCAAGGTTGAAACAGCTGTCTGTGGGTGGTTTTCTGGGTATGCACCTTAACCCTGGCTGTGCTCAAAGCTGTGACCATGCAGCAAGCTTAAGCCTATAGGGAACCATGTTAAAAATGGTTATTGAGGCAAAAAGTGACACTGTGTGCTCATTTGCATGTCATTTCCCAGAATCCCTTGCTGCAGTGGAAGTGCTGTATGCTGGGTGATAATGGGGAAAGGCGGGGTTGCAGACCTGCCTAAGACATGCAGATGAGCATACAGCTATATTTGCATATTTGCTTTCCTGTGGAGGGTTTTTGTCACTTTTTTTACTCACCATAACTTAACTCAGTATTATGGTTTGGCCTATCCCATAAGCCTCTCTTGCATCCCAGTAAAATCAACCCCACACTGATGAGACCCATCAAGGTTGAAACAGCTGTCTGTGGGTGGTTTTCTGGGTATGCACCTTAACCCTGGCTGTGCTCAAAGCTGTGACCATGCAGCAAGCTTAAGCCTATAGGGAACCATGTTAAAAATGGTTATTGAGGCAAAAAGTGACACTGTGTGCTCATTTGCATGTCATTTCCCAGAATCCCTTGCTGCAGTGGAAGTGCTGTATGCTGGGTGATAATGGGGAAAGGCGGGGTTGCAGACCTGCCTAAGACATGCAGATGAGCATACAGCTATATTTGCATATTTGCTTTCCTGTGGAGGGTTTTTGTCACTTTTTTTACACACCATAACTTAACTCAGTATTATGGTTTGGCCTATCCCATAAGCCTCTCTTGCATCCCAGTAAAATCAACCCCACACTGATGAGACCCATCAAGGTTGAAACAGCTGTCTGTGGGTGGTTTTCTGGGTATGCACCTTAACCCTGGCTGTGCTCAAAGCTGTGACCATGCAGCAAGCTTAAGCCTATAGGGAACCATGTTAAAAATGGTTATTGAGGCAAAAAGTGACACTGTGTGCTCATTTGCATGTCATTTCCCAGAATCCCTTGCTGCAGTGGAAGTGCTGGGTGATAATGGGGAAAGGCGGGGTTGCAGACCTGCCTAAGACATGCAGATGAGCATACAGCTATATTTGCATATTTGCTTTCCTGTGGAGGGTTTTTGTCACTTTTTTTACTCACCATAACTTAGCTCAGTATTATATATATATATATTATTTATATATATACAGAGATATATATATATATACATACAGAGATATATATATATACATACATACAGAGATATATATATATACATACATACAGAGATATATATATATACATACATACAGAGATATATATATATATATATATATACATACAGAGATATATATATATATATATATATATATACACATACAGATATATATATAAATATATATATATATATATATTTATATATTTATATATTTATATATTTATATATATATATATATATATATATATATATATATATATTTATATATATATATATAAAACATAATACTGAGTTAAGTTATGGTGAGTAAAAAAAGTGACAAAAACCCTCCACAGGAAAGCAAATATGCAAATATAGCTGTATGCTCATCTGCATGTCTTAGGCAGGTCTGCAACCCCACCTTTCCCCATTATCACCCAGCATACAGCACTTCCACTGCAGCAAGGGATTCTGGGAAATGACATGCAAATGAGCACACAGTGTCACTTTTTGCCTCAATAACCATTTTTAACATGGTTCCCTATAGGCTTAAGCTTGCTGCATGGTCACAGCTTTGAGCACAGCCAGGGTTAAGGTGCATACCCAGAAAAACACCCACAGACAGCTGTTTCGACCTTGATGGGTCTCATCAGTGTGGGGTTGATTTTACTGGGAATGCAAGAGAGGCTTATGGGATAGGCTAAACCATAATACTGAGTTAAGTTATGGTGAGTAAAAAAAGTGACAAAAACCCTCCACAGGAAAGCAAATATGCAAATATAGCTGTATGCTCATCTGCATGTCTTAGGCAGGTCTGCAACCCCACCTTTCCCCA
This sequence comes from Ascaphus truei, assembly GCF_040206685.1. Taxonomy (NCBI): domain Eukaryota; kingdom Metazoa; phylum Chordata; class Amphibia; order Anura; family Ascaphidae; genus Ascaphus; species Ascaphus truei. Next base: position 236,213,070 of record NC_134483.1, read on the forward strand.
TTATCACCCAGCATACAGCACTTCCACTGCAGCAAGGGATTCTGGGAAATGACATGCAAATGACCACACAGTGTCAATTTTTGCCTCAATAACCATTATTAACCATTAATTAAAATGGTTATTGAGGCAAAAAGTGACACTGTGTGGTCATTTGCATGTCATTTCCCAGAATCCCTTGCTGCAGTGGAAGTGCTGTATGCTGGGTGATAATGGGGAAAGGTGGGGTTGCAGACCTGCCTAAGACATGCAGATGAGCATACAGCTATATTTGTATATATATATATATATATATATATATATATATATATATATATATATATATATATATATATATATATATATATATATATATATATATATATATATATATATATATATATATATATATATATATATATATATATATATATATATATAGTATAGTATAGTATATACACACACATGATGAACCAATATACAAATAAATGTAGAAGGGTTACAAATAACACTTCTCCATACAGACACACTACATTACAATGAATTTCCTTTAATAATCCTAACTGATCTTACAATCTAAATCATCAAATGACAAAGAAAAACCTCACATTCCAATCCATACTGTACATTGCATTTACATTGTATAAATGATGCATAAAATCTATGCACCATATACATTCTGCAAATGAATGTGACAGAGGCTTGGGGGGGAAAAAGGATGTGACGTCATTGAAAGCTTGTCACATGGTACTAGAGCCAATCAGTGCGTGGGAACTCCATCCGTACTCTGATTGGCTGTAGTACGTCACATCCTTTTCCCCCCCAAGCCTCTGTCACATGGTAAACTAGAGCCAATCAGAGTAGAGATGGAGTTCCCACGCTCTGATTTGCTACCATACCATGTGAGGGCGACCATGTGTTTTTTCATGACGTCATCTTAAAGGCAATTGAAGCAAAGCCATTCTGATTGGCTGTGCTTTCATTGCCTTTAAGTGACGTCATCATTTTTATTTTTATCGGCCAAAACACATAGTTTTCACAGCCCAATCAGGACCGTGGGAACCATGCCGAAAAATGTGACGTCATAGGCCTTTAAAAGCCTATGTCGTCTCATTTTGAAGCCAGACGCCGCGGAGGAAGGACCTCCGGGGAAGAAAGAAGACCAGGGCGTGGCCGCAGATGGAAAGAAGACCCCGCCCCGCCCGGAAGAAGATAGAAGAAAGAAGAATATAGATGAAGATAAAGATGGATTACAAGTAGAAGACCCGTGGATTGATTTGGATTTTTAGTTTAATGTTTATTATTTTATGGTTTTTTATTTTATGGGTTCCTGTTCGTGGATTGGTTCGTGAGTAAGCTGCGCAACGGGAGTCGGTGGGGGCAAGTAATGGTAAGTGAACTAAAGAAATGTATTTTATTCAACTTGTTAATTTTTTTAAATGCTTTTTTAACATGTGTATTTTTTTTTGTGGTATATCATTTCTTGCCACTGTATGTATGTATGTATATATGTCTAGAGAGATATATACATACAGGGTAAGAAATGATGTTGTTTTAAAAGCTTGATTTGATGTGTTTTAAAATAATTTGTCTATGCTGCTATGCTTTATTGTGAGTTTAAAGTATTTTAAAATTAGATAGATGTAATTGTTGATATTGTATTGTGTGTTTGAGGGAGGTCAGGGCTAGCCTTGGTTTTAAAGTTTGTATATTTTTTCACATGCTGAATTGTTCTGCTCGAAGCGTGAATTAGTTAATTGTTTCATTGTTCGGTATGGACTGTCAATTGTTTAGGGATGTAAATAATGATTGCTAATTGATTTCTGTTTACTTGATTGGTTAAAATAGTTGACTTGTTTGGAAGTGTTTGTATTTTGCTTGCAATGATATTGTTCACATTCATTTGCAGAATGTATATGGTGCATAGATTTTATGCATCATTTATACAATGTAAATGCTATGTATGGATTGGAATGTGAGGTTTTTCTTTGTCATATGATGATTTAGATTGTAAAATCAGTTAGGATTATTAAAGGAGATTCATTGTAATGTAGTGTGTCTGTATGGAGAAGTGTTGATAATGTGTATATCAGGGGGGACTCCATTTTGTTTGCTATATAACCATTTCTCTATAACCATTATGTACTAACATTTTAGATCTCAGGAACTAACTAAATGCCAAATGTCATACGTAATTGTCTTCTCAAGTCAGATGTGAGAAAGTGACCTCTCACCCAGTTAATGCCAAACTGAACTATGTTTGTTCAGACTTATTTAGCTATGAAGAAACAGAAATGTCGCCAGCCATGCTGAGCATGACTTTCTCGAATGTCTTACACAATATACTGTCCTGGAGAATGACATTTCCTTCAACTGCCTCCAAACTCGGTACTCAGGCCACTTCCCAGATCGTAAACTGTCTAACTGTCATTTGCTGAGGTAGACAGACTATGAATTAAAGGGGAAGTATATTACTCATATCTGTGTTTTTTCTATGTTCAAGATGGCTATATAAACTGACTGTAAACCCTTTAATAAACGAGAGAACAGTTTTTGACAAAGCTTCACTGGTTGTCTGACTCAATTACTGCCCTCTCCCGAGCTCGTCCGCCATTTTGTTTTTCCAGATATCAGCGCTTTAAGAGTGGGTTAAAGCCTCCGGAGGTGAATCGATTTGAGTGGCAGCAGACGTATTCTCACGCAGCGACGTTAGAGAATAGGATACTTTCAGATGGTGTCAGAAGTGGGATAGAAGCCACAGTCTGGGTAAGTGTACAAGATACTTTTATCTGTATATTATCCGAATGTGTCTCCTTGCCCAAAGAGCCCATAAAGGTTTTAAGGTTTAGAAGTTTTTAGAGTTACCTCTGCACCGAATGATTCAAGGTTAAGGAAAAATATAGAAACACTTGAGTAAGGGACTCAAGGTGAAGTCAGGATTAGATAAATCCTTGACTGAGTTATATACACAGGGTTATAGTCCCTGCTGAGAGAAAGGAAAAAGCGATATATGTGTTTATCTGCTTGAAATACTCTTAAAGTGTCTGTGGAAAAAGTGTAATATTTTTTTTTTAAAGGGGGGAGGAGGATTGTAAGGGATTTTTAAGGGATTACTGTATTATTGTGCATGTGCATGTTTTATATATATATAAGATAAGAAATATAAGATATATAACTGCATAAGTGATAAGTATTATAAGTGCATAAGGTTAAGCCGTAATGCTCATATATTTTTACAGTGCAGTGCTTGCTTTATTTTGGTTATTTTAATCAAGTGTGTATTGTATTGTCTAAATGATGGGAATTTCCAACTCCAAAAGTGGCCCTAGGGGAAAAAATGATTGTAAAAATAGCAAGAAAGTTGTTGACACAGCGTGTAAGACACCTAGGCAGAAACCGACTGTTACACTTATCATTAACAGAGAATATAACCCTGACATAGAAACACCTAAAGATTTTGTTAGTGCATGTATGTCAGATTTTTACACAATTCCCTTTGTGGATAATATGGCCGGCTGGTCTGAGAAAATGCAATCTTCCAACCCTTTCCCGAGGGAAGGTAGTTTTGCCCCATTTCACATGACAATGATAAAAGGCTTATGTTTGGGTGGAGATCCTGAATGGCTATGGTTTCAGCCAGATCCCGAGTGGGACATGCATTATATGGCATTATGTGGCCGCATTTGGGTAAAAGTTGCACCTCACATTGATGAGGCTAAACAAAATAATAACCCAAAATTTGATGAGCCAATCTGGCCACCCCCGCCTAATAACCTTACAATGGTGTATTCCCAAGCCCCTAATGCACCCCCACAGGAGTTTTTACCTCCAGATATTTTACCCCCACCACCGCCACCTTGTGTGATGTTACAAGTACCCCCGTATACTCCTATCACACCTGTGCCACTATTTCCAAGTTTGGATCCTACCATGTTGGCAGCTTTACACACTATGCTGCAAGTCATCACCACAAACCTCCTGCACCCGTACGTAGGGAGGAGAGTAATGACATTTGCCCACAGCCCTCTCAACCCACGTATGGGGAGTTGAGAAACACTGCAGAATCAGAGGTGGTACACCTCTCTGAGTCTGAGCATCATATGTCGTCCTCTAGAGGAAGCCCAAAAAGACAGCTTCCCACTGTCGTAAGCCCCACAAGACTTTCATCTCCTGTTTCACCCCCTGTCTCCAGGAAAAGTGAAGGGGAAGATTCTAGTTCGGATTCATCTCATTCCGACATACCATCACCCACTAGCCGATTGCCTTTAAAGAAACTTAAAGAAACCACTGCTTCAGCATCTTGAGTGACGTCTGAGTCATCTGCAGGAGCCAGCAATAATAGAGTTAAGGATTTCTGTGCTTCTGTAAGGGTACTGACTGAGGAATTTAAGGAATTTAAAGATATATTGACTGATTCATTTGCAATAACATCACCACCCACACATGATAGCAAACCTGTTATTGCAACACCGCAATCATCCATTCTCACACCTAGAAATACTACTAGGAAAGATGCGATTCGCACTGCTAAAAAACGCGAATATGAAGCGTTGTTAGCTGACACTTTAGCTGATTCAATAAAACTCTCTGAGGAAATCAGAAGGTATAATTCTCCAAAACAAGATCCCCCAATATCAACTAGAACATGGCAGGCATCACAAATAAGGGAACAAGCTGACACACAGGATTGTGCTGAAGCAGAGGTTGATTTAGCATTGCCGTTTATGACTTTAGGAGATGATATTTTGATACACTCTGTAGACACCACGTTAATGGAATCATGGGCTAAAGGCTGCCCTGATCCTTTTAAAAATCCAAGTGGTGCAATTAAATACCTAAAGAAGAGAAGTCAAGGTTATCAATTTACAGGAGGAGATATTAGATTTTGCTTGGATTGTTTGACAGGACACATTGACATTGATTGGTCTAAGGCTGACAAATATTTGAGTAAAAAGTATGATTTACCCGGTAAAGGGAGCAACTTTACCCTATTGAGGTCTGAGGGGTCTGCACCCGCAGAGGGTGAGTTTGTTTTTAATGATCCAGGTGTTGTTTCCAAAATGTGGGATCTGTTGCAGCAATATTTTTTTGATCAAGGCAGATCTAGGAAAAATGTAGGCCTGATTATGACCATTAAACAAAAAGAGGATGAGTCAGTTACTGATTTTTGCCGTAGATTTAAGAACGAATGGGTTAATACAGCAGGTATGCAATACCCTAAGGCAACAGATGATGAGATGAATATTTTGTATGTACAATCTTTACTTAACGGGCTATGCGAAACACATAGGCAGATTGTTTACATGACAGTGACTGGTTGGCAAACAATGACACCTGAGAAAATAATGGGTGACCTGGCCATTAAGGATGGTGCAGGAGCTTTCCCAGATCGTACACCCCTACCCCCACCCCCTCCCCCACCTGATACTATCATGCATGCTCATGATGGCTCAGTACAGAATGATAGGGGAAATAATTACAGAAGCCAGGGAGGACAGAAGGAAGGAGTAGGGGACAGCAAGGCAATAACCGGCGCAAACCAGGCGTTTGTTTTAACTGTGGGAAACCAGGGCACTGGAGAAATTAATGTTGGGCCCCTTCTCAGGGTAACAACCCACAACAGAATCAGCAGCAGGATTATCAGAGTCAAGGAAATAACAGGCAGCATCAGGGCTATGGCCAGCAGAATCAGGCAGGATACCAGCAGAATATACCAGCAGAATAGCAGCAGAAATCATCAGCAGAATACTCAGAGGCAATAACAGAATCACAATTATCAAGGCCAAAATGGTTCCAACCCTCAGTATAATGTTGCGTGGAACCAAGAGATGCCCTATAGCCAATAGGGATGCCCGAGGACAGAAACCCTCATCTGCCCACAAGCTTCTGTGTCTAATGGTTGGTTAGATATACCATTACTATCATTATATGTCAATGGCAGATTAACTGATTTTCTTGTAGACACAGGTGCAACGCGTTCTTGTCTTAATAAACATTCCTACAAGGGTCCAATGAAGCAAGCAGACGAGTCCTCTATGGGTATTGAGGGTACTCTCACTAAATGTTACAACACTCCTATTTTGTCAGTTCAATTAAATCCTAGGTCTGACACACACTGGCAGCACCCATTTAGGGTTATTCCACAATGTCCAGTGAATTTATTAGGACGTGATCTAATGGACAAAATGCAAATTGACATAAGCATTGATGACAAGGGGGGAATTATTGTAAGTTCTCCACATCTCTCCCCCAATAATTATGATCTTTCTCTTTTTCAGCATGACACTGGCAGACGCAAAGTTCGAGGGTTAACAATGCCAGACAGATTAGTTGAACAACTGACCAAATTGTCAGATTTTGCTACCCATGGGGATATGCCTTACACACGCATGACATTTGCTAATCCTGTTTCATGTATTATCTATGATCCAGAAGCAGAGATGCATGATTCTGAAGCACACACGGACGTGTCTGCTCGCATTGAAGGTGTATGGATCACACCAACTACTATATACATTGCATCAAACAAAGGAGCCTTCATATGGGCTCAGGGACAGCAGCTTGTATTACAGGACAAGTATTTACCTATTGACGAGATATGGGATATAGAATGGAATCTTTTTTCTACTGACATACCTTTATCATTACAGGACATTGACCCATGGGTATGGGCGACTTCTCACACTGACCCAGGTCTCATCTCATGCACACCATATGAGGCTACACTAAAGCCAGGAATAAGTCCAGTTTACATCAAACAGTACCCATTAACTGCAGAGAAGGAAGCAGGTATAGCACCTATTATCAGGGAGTTACTCGCAAAGGGAGTGATAGAACCAACTGTCTCACCATATGTTACGCCGGAGTAGCCCGCAGACCAGACCTGTCCCTAGAACTGAGGTGGCAGGTATGAATACACACACCGACAGAGCGAGGGACGTGTCCGGGTTGTGGTATTAGATGGTGCCAGGCCAGATGGGGTGTATTGCGAGAATACTTGCCGATACCGTTCTCCCAGAAGAATGGTCGTTGCCGTTGCCGAGATCAGGGGTAGGAGATGTATGGAGGAATCGAGATGAGTGCCGAGGTCGAAGGGAGCCAGAAGGTACTTAAACAGGAACAATCCGAAGTCGAGAGCCAAAGGGGGTAGTCTGCCAAGCCGCGTCTAAACCGAGAGAATCAAAGAACAAGCACTGTGAAACACCCATACAAAAACTATGACGAGCGAGGAAGCACAGAACAGAGAGGGTATATAAAGCTGGAACAGCCAACCAGGAGAGGGGGCGTGCCTGGAGGAGCCCAGGGAGCTTCAGTGCATTGGCTGCTGTTCTTAGAGCTCAGGTGACACTCAGCAAGAGCCAGATTGTAACCATGCGGTGTTTGGGGGCGGAGCCTGAGTGGAGATAAGTTCAAGGGCTTTTGTGTGTGCACTGTAAGTCCAACGTGTGCATGAGAGGAAGCAACGTGGGGTGCGCACGTGCGTGCGGGGTGGCGATTCCGCGCCGACAGCTGCGGCGCAGAACGAGGAGGAAGAACCTCGTGGAGCGTCCCACCATGCCGTGGGGTAAGTGATGAAGCTGAAGGGGGCTTGCGTGGTTGTAGTGGAAGGGTCTGAGCAGTGTAAGGAGAGAGCCGTGAACTCCGCCTGAGACGCTGTGTGCTCACATTCCTAACAGTACCCCCCTCTTCAGGATCGGCCTCAGGACGATCCAAAAACGGCTTGTCTGGAAATTTCCTCCTAAAAGTCTTCAGGAGGCTGGGTGCATGGATGTCTTTGAGCGGAACCCAAGACCTCTCCTCGGGTCCGAAACCCCTCCAGTGGACCAAAAATTGAAGCTGCCCCCTGGAGATGCGGGAGTCCAGTAAGGCTTGTACCTCGTATTCCTCATTATTGAGTACCGTGACTGGATCTGGCTTGCTGGTCTGTTTAGGAAAGAAACGATTGGCAATGTGGGGTTTTAATAGCGAGGTATGAAAAACGTCTGGGATCCTCATGGAGGGTGGTAGTTTAAGGCGAAACGCCACTGGGTTAATCTGCTCCACGACGGGAAAGGGTCCCAAAAACCTAGGTGCCAGTTTAGGGGAAGGGACTCTCAAGCGGATGTTTCTTGACGAGAGCCATACTAAATCCCCTGGCTTGTAGTTGGGTGCCGGCCGACGGTGGCGATTGGCCTGAAGTCTAGCAGTATCGGCGGCCTTGTGGAGAGACTTTTGTACCTTGGACCAAATGTCTTGGAGAGTGGAAATCCGTTCGTCTACCGCCGGTACCCCAGAAGCCAGATTAGAAATGGGTAGGCAGGGAGGGTGAAACCCATAATTGACAAAAAATGGAGATTCTCGGGTGGATTCACTTCGGGCCGAATTGACCGCGTACTCTGCCCACGAGAGGAGTTGGGACCAATCATCCTGGGAATCGGAGATGAAACATCTGAGGTATTTCTCCAGCGACTGGTTAGTTCTCTCCGTCTGTCCATTGGACTGGGGGTGGTATGCAGAGGAGAAGGAAGAGACAATTCCCAGTCTCTTAGTGAAGGTCCTCCAGAACTTGGAGACGAACTGGGATCCTCTGTCAGAGACAATGGAAGACGGAATGCCATGGATCCTAAAGATATGCTCAGAGAAAATGTCTGCTAGGGCGGGAGAGGAGGGCAGTCCCTTGAGGGGGATGAAGTGGGCCATCTTCGAAAACCTGTCTACGACAACTAAAATGGTGTTGAAGCCCCTAGACCTAGGGAGGTCGACTATGAAATCCATGGAGATATGGGACCAAGGACGAGCAGGCACTGGCAATGGGAGGAGAAGTCCCTGAGGTCTCTGTGGAAGTGTCTTGTTCTGGGTGCATACAGGACAAGCGCGAGTGTATTCCGCAATGTCTTTAGACATACTGGGCCACCAAAAGTTCCGACGAATTAAGTCTAACGTCCTTCTGAAACCTGGGTGACCTGCAGTTTTAGAAGAGTGTCCCCAATCTAGGACCTCTGGAATGAATCTGGGCGAGACGAAGAGCCTGTTAGAGGGGATCGCCGTGTTTGAAGGGATCTGTTGCTGGTCCCTTTTGATCTTGTCTAGCGATTTGAAGGTGGAAGTAGCCAAAATTCTCTCGGGAGGAAGGATAGGTTCCAAAGCTGCCTCAGGCCTGTCTTCCGAAGAGTATTGTCTGGACAACGCATCTGCCTTCACGTTCTTCGTTCCCGGGATATAGGATAGATGATAGTTGAAGCGAGAAAAAAAAAGCGCCCAGCGAGCTTGTCGAGGACCGAGGCGACGTGCACCTTCGATATAAAGTAAATTTTTGTGGTCCGTTAAAATAGAAAATGGCTCCCTTGACCCTTCCAACAGATGTCGCCACTCTTGTAGTGCCATTTTAACGGCCAATAACTCTCTGTTGCCGACGTCATAATTCCTCTCGGCGGAGGAAAATTTCTTAGAGAAATACGCACAAGGGTGAAGTTTATCCTTGGGCGAGTACCTCTGTGATAGTACAGCCCCTGCACCGCAGTCCGATGCGTCAACTTCTATGACAAAGGGAAGATCTGTGTTGGGGTGGCGCAGGATCGGTGCCGTGACAAATGCCTCTTTAAGGGCCTGGAAGGCGGAGATTGCTTCGGCGGACCAGGCAGAAGGATCAGCCCCTTTCCTAGTCAATGCCGTGATGGGGGCCACTAGAGTGGAGAAATTGCGAATGAACTTCCGATAGTAGTTCGCAAATCCTAAAAAGCGCTGGATAGCCTTGAGAGTCTCTGGTCTGGGCCATTCCGTAACTGCCTGGAGTTTACCTGGATCCATCAAAAAGCCTTTGTCCGAAATAATGTAGCCCAGAAATTGGGTAGAGCGTTGATGGAAGGTACACTTCTCTAGTTTGGCATACAGGTGATGTTTGAGTAGACGTGAGAGGACGTACGAGGTGTGATGAATGTGATCCTGAAGATTTTTGGAGAAGATCAAAATGTCATCTAAATAGACAATAACAAAGATGTTGAGCACCTCCCGAAATACGTCATTAATAAAGTCCTGAAAGACAGCCGGGGCGTTACATAAACCAAAAGGCATGACGAGGTACTCATAATGCCCACAGCGGGTGTTGAAGGCCGTCTTCCACTCGTCGCCCTGCCTGATGCGGACCAAGTTGTAAGCCCCACGGAGATCCAATTTGGAAAATATCTTAGCCCCACGCAGTTTATCGAAGAGTTCCGTGATCAAGGGGAGAGGATAGCGGTTCTTGATGGTGATACCGTTCAAGCCCCGGTAATCAATACATGGCCTCAGAGTACCATCCTTTTTCTTCACGAAGAAGAACCCTGCTCCCGCCGGGGAACTGGAGGGCCGTATGAATCCTTTCTCAACATTCTCCTTTATGTAGTCTTCCATGGCTTGAGACTCAGGTATCGACAATGGGTAAGTCTTGGACTTGGGCAAGGTGTATCCTGGGACCAAATCGATGGGGCAATCGTAGGACCGATGAGGAGGCAATTGTTCTGAGCGGACCTTGTTAAAGACCTCACGGAAAGGGTGATACACAGGGGGAAGAATGGAGTCCTGAGTCATTGTGTTAGCCAAGAGTTTGGGAGACTTCCCTGACCTCGGTTTCCAGGTGATGGGGGTAGGTGAGACCCAGTCAATTGGAGGGTTGTTCTTCTGCAACCAAGGTAGGCCGAGGGTTACTGGCGTACCTGGGGCCTGGATGGCGTCAAGTACCAGGGTCTCGCTGTGGGAGTAGGTAGATAGCAGGAGAGGTACGGTCTGTAGCGAGATTAAGGGTGGAGACAGCGAACGACCATCAATCCCAACCAAGGCAATAGGTTGGGCCTTCTTCACCAAAGGTATCCGGTTCTGTTTAGCGAAATCGAGGTCTACGAAGTTTCCTCCAGCACCGGAGTCGATAAAGGCAGCAGTAGATGTGCGAAACTCAGCGCCTGCGAGAGAGATAGGAATCGTAAGTTTCTTAGGCAGTGCCTCCTTGGGAAGGGGACGATGAGAGATAACACCCAGTGAGAGCCCCTCCATACTCACTGAGTGTTCCCATTTCCCGGACGCAAAGGGCATGCACGGACCAGATGTTCAGGGGATCCACAGTAGAAACAGAGTCCGCCGGCGTAGCGGTGTTGTCGTAGTGGATTCCGGATCTGTTGCACCCCTAATTGCATTGGCTCGGGAGGCTCCAGTGCCAGCTGCTGTGAAGGAGGTGGTCTAGGGACCAGAGGAGAGTTGGGGAAGGGTGCTTGGAAGGTTAGTGGCCGGGCATTCTGACGCTCCGAGCGTCGTACCTGGATGCGTTGATCAATACGTACGGCCAAGTCAATGAGCGCCTCCAATTGGTCTGGCCTGGGTTGCCGAGCAAGCTCGTCCTTGATGGACTCCGAGAGACCTTGCCAGAAGACGGAGACGAGCGGCTCTTGTCCCCAGTTCGTCTCGGCGGCGAGCGTGCGAAATTCCACTGCATACTGTGTCACCGATCTTCGCCCCTGAGTTATCTGGAGGAGGGAAACAGACGCCATCTCCCGGCGTGCAGGGGAATCAAAGACTTGTCGGAACTCACCCTTGAAGGCTAGGTAGTCTTGTGTCAGGTCCGGGCGCAACTCCCAGACTGGCGAGGCCCATGCCAGCGCGCTGCCCGTCAGTAGGTTGTACACGTAGGCTACCTTCTTCCGGCCGGTGTCGTACTGAAGGGGTGCCATTTCAAATTGAACCTCACACTGGTTAAGGAAACCTCTGCACTCCTGCGGGTTGCCAGCGTACGGCTTGGGAGGCGGTATCTTCACGTCCTGACTGCTGGGTCTGACTGGTTCTGCAGCCTGTGGAGGAGAAAGAGGAACAGGTGCTTCCGGTACCAGAGCCGAAAGTTTAGCCATTTGGCGCGCTAGGGCCACAATCTGATCAGCCATGGCCTGGTTTTGCTGTATCAGCGTAGAGATTGCTTGCCTCAGTTCGGCCTGGTCTGCGTCTTGTGGGCTCGTCATAATGTTACGCCGGAGTAGCCCGCAGACCAGACCTGTCCCTAGAACTGAGGTGGCAGGTATGAATACACACACCGACAGAGCGAGGGACGTGTCCGGGTTGTGGTATTAGATGGTGCCAGGCCAGATGGGGTGTATTGCGAGAATACTTGCCGATACCGTTCTCCCAGAAGAATGGTCGTTGCCGTTGCCGAGATCAGGGGTAGGAGATGTATGGAGGAATCGAGATGAGTGCCGAGGTCGAAGGGAGCCAGAAGGTACTTAAACAGGAACAATCCGAAGTCGAGAGCCAAAGGGGGTAGTCTGCCAAGCCGCGTCTAAACCGAGAGAATCAAAGAACAAGCACTGTGAAACACCCATACAAAAACTATGACGAGCGAGGAAGCACAGAACAGAGAGGGTATATAAAGCTGGAACAGCCAACCAGGAGAGGGGGCGTGCCTGGAGGAGCCCAGGGAGCTTCAGTGCATTGGCTGCTGTTCTTAGAGCTCAGGTGACACTCAGCAAGAGCCAGATTGTAACCATGCGGTGTTTGGGGGCGGAGCCTGAGTGGAGATAAGTTCAAGGGCTTTTGTGTGTGCACTGTAAGTCCAACGTGTGCATGAGAGGAAGCAACGTGGGGTGCGCACGTGCGTGCGGGGTGGCGATTCCGCGCCGACAGCTGCGGCGCAGAACGAGGAGGAAGAACCTCGTGGAGCGTCCCACCATGCCGTGGGGTAAGTGATGAAGCTGAAGGGGGCTTGCGTGGTTGTAGTGGAAGGGTCTGAGCAGTGTAAGGAGAGAGCCGTGAACTCCGCCTGAGACGCTGTGTGCTCACATTCCTAACACCATACAACACACCAGTTAACCCTGTACCTAAACCTAACAGCTCGCAGTGGCGTTTCACACAAGATTTGCGCGTAGTTAATCAGTTAGTGCAACCATTAGCGCCTATAGTACCAGATGTTACAGCGATCATTACAGCCATACCTGCAACAGCAATCTATTTCACGGTAATAGATTTGAACCCAGCTTACTTTTCCATTCCGGTGCACCCTAACACAAGATCTTTGTTTGCGTTTACCTATAAAGGTGAACAATTCAGGTGGTGTCGTCTACCACAGGGGTATTGCGATTCCGCCACCGCTTACAGCCTGATCGTGCGCATGACTCTTGCTGACTGGTGTCCGCCCGGTGACTCTGTTTTGCTGCAGTATGTGGACGACTTACTACTCTGCAGTCAAACTGAGGAAACGTGCACTCTGGATACGCATAGTCTGATGGAGCATCTCGCTGCTACAGGTCATAAGGTCTCACCACACAAGGTACAGATGGCGCAACAAACTGTCAAATATTTAGGCTTCATACTACAGCCAGGACAGAGACTCCTTTCGCCAGATCGAGTCAAGGTAATTGCCACTCTCCCCAAGCCCAAGACGAAAGCTGCTATGTTGTCTTTTCTGGGGATGATCACCTATTGCCGCCAATGGATACCGAACTGTTCCCACTGGGATAACATCTTGAGACAATTGACATTGGTGCATAAGCCAGACACACTGCAATGGACGCCAGAGATCCTCACTGCATTCACTGAACTTAAGACTGCATTGTGTTCTAGCCCCGCTCTGGGCTTGCCGAACTATAACCTGCCTTTCCATTTGTTTTGCAGCGAGACAGGTACCTCGGTTGTTGGCGTACTAGCGCAAGAACATGGCTCTGGCTATAGACCGGTGGCATTCTATTCTAAGAAACTGCAGGAGATTGTGCAAGGGTTCCCGGCATGTTTAAGACAAGTAGCTGCATGCGCTATTTTGGTAGAAGCAGTACAAACTATCGTGCTGTCACACAAACTAACCTTGCATACATCACACCAGGTACTACATGTCCTTAAGAACCTCACTACGCAGCACATGACCGCACAGCGTAGAACAGGGTATGAAACTATCCTCACATCTACCTCAAATCTCACTGTCAAATATCACCCACCACACACTGGTCCAGCTCAAATTCTGTCTAATCTGTTACTGCACAACTCTGACATAGGCAATGAAGATCATGACTGCCTACAAAACATACACAACACGACGTCAGTAAGGAGCGACTTACAAAGTACGCCCCTTAAGGAGGGAGATGTATTGTTTGTAGATGGGTCATGCTCTAAATCCTCAGATGGAGTATATCTGACTGGATTTGCAGTAGTTAGGATACCAGACACAGTAATCTGTTCTGGAGCGTTACCGTTTGTTTCAGCTCAAGCAGCAGAATTAGTAGCATTGACAGAAGCATGTAAAGCATCATCTCAGAATACGGTAACCATTTACACAGACTCTCGTTATGCATACGGAGTGGTACACGATTTTGGAGTAATATGGAAAAATCGTGGTTTTGTAAGTGCTGATGGTAGGGGAATATCACATGTCACATTGGTAGAGCAGTTACTGGACGCCATGTTGCTACCCAGTAAACTAGCAATTGTTAAATGTAAAGGACATGCTGGTGGAGAGACAGATGAGGCCAAAGGTAATGAGTTGGCAGATTTTTATGCGAAAGAGGCTGCACAATCACAAATTATGTTTCCAGCATACAACACCACTGTTGACACACAGCTCAATATGGTAATGACATGCCATCTCCCAGACTATGATCTTAAAATGTTACAGGAACTTGCAGAAGAAAAAGATGTAGAGCTATGGGAGGAAAAAGGTTTGAGCAAGGATGAGAATGGGATTTGGACTAAGGACACAGTGATAGGTTTTCCTAAAATAGCTAGCCCTATTCTAATCTCACATTTCCATGGAATTGGGCATAAGGGAAAGAAAGCTACAGGTGATCAGATTAAGGAATTGTTCTTAGTCAGAGACATTGATCAGGTAGTTGAGACACAATTAGCCAGATGTCTAACATGCATCAGAAACAACACGCAGGGCACACGACCCGCAAAACATGAACATCTACCGCCACCTAGTGGCCCAATGGAGCAAATACAGATTGATTTCACACAGATGCCAACAGCTGCGGGAAAGCTGAAATACCTACTGGTAATGGTAGATCAATTCAGCAAATGGGTTGAGGCATTTCCTACATCGAACGAAAACGCAAAGACTGTTGTAAAAATACTCTGTAAAGAAATCATTCCCCGCTGGGGATGTCCTCTTCAAATAAACAGTGATAGAGGAACACATTTCACATCCCAGGTGACTCAAGGAGTTGCTAAGACTCTCGCTATAGATTGGAAGTTTCACATACCTTACCACCCACAGTCTTCAGGTCAGGTAGAGAGGACCAATCGCACGATCAAGGATAAACTGTGGAAAGGAACAAATGGTACCTTTTCGAGATGGCCAGATGTCCTTCCCGCAGTCCTTGCAGAAATTAGGATGACCCCGAATAGTACTACCAAATTGTCACCTTTTGAAATTCTAATGGGGAGGCCGTTTCCAACTCCCTGGGCTCATGGTACGTATTGCCCGAAGGAAGTTGGAGACCTAGAACAAATTCAAGAGAATTATGTTCATCACTTGATACAGAAATTGAATGTCATCTATGGTGATGTTTCTTCTTCTCTTCCGCTCCCTTCAGATAAGCCGACACATCGTTTCCAGCCCGGAGACAAAGTCGTGGTCAAGCGCCTGCCCACCAAAGGAGGGACAACAGAACCTCCCTACGGACTTCCAACCACGATCCTCGCCGTGACTCGTACAGCCGTGCTGACTGAAGATTCGTCAACATGGATTCACGCATCACGTATCAAGTCAACGAAAGAACAGAGCCACGAATTGTGATTCGTGAAATACCAGAGACACGATTTCAGAAGAATCGGCGCAGATGCATACAAGTGTGTCTACTCTTGAGCATATTGGCAATAATAGCATGCGTTCTTTACTACATATACGTTAACGGATTAAGTACCACGAGTACCACTATTACCTGTCCTCGCTACAGTCCACCTGAAAGCTCTGTTTTCTCTGGGGAAGGTGAAGTCTCTTCTCTCGTTTCCAGAGAACAAGATGAAAGCAAAACCCATGTACCACAGGTCCAGTTTAACTGGAAAACATTACACACGATCCAAACGTATGGCTTCATTTTTAACAGAAGTCAAATCTAACATCTGGAAGCATTTGGCTGTTGAGGTACTGAATATGTCACATTTCTGTTTAGCTGACATGACCAGCACCACTGACATAATCACAAGTTGTTTAATAGCAGTACCCACACCAGTAGAGATTTTGTTAAAAGTATTTAGCACAAGCAATAATGATAGTTTGGCAGAACATCATGATGTGCGACAGCATTTTTCCGTCTATGAATACTGTCGTGACTGTCCCCAGTGTATTGGTGAGAAATGGGCTAACATGACACAAATTACAACCCAGAATATAACACAGGGTGACATATGTTATCAAATGACATGTAATCCTGAAAAGATAGGAAAATGTAAACAAGTAAAATTGACACCCTCAGCATCCACCAACATGACCCGAATATTGTGTAATCGAGCTGATGACAAATGTGCTAACGTCAATAACACTATGAGTTGCAATCACACAATAAGCACACCAAGTCATACATATTCTGTTAAACTTCCCGTTGGATGGTTGTTTTCTTGTGGTAATACTACATACACATACATACCAGGAAACATCTCACGGGGGCCATGTGCTCTCACCAGGTTAGGGATAATGATGTTCTCCGTAGAACCTGGCTTACATCAAACCAAAGTTAAGCGGTCCACTATTTCACTTACTGAAGATTGCGATTCACATGTAACTTTATTGTCAACTGCTGAAATTGTAAGTCTAGCCGCCTTTCTTGTTGGAGTTCCTGGATTGGCTGTGTATTCAGCAAGAACTATCAATAAGCTGGCATGTGCCGTAGCCAAGGGGTTAAATCACACTTCCCAGGCCCTAGAGGAACTAATGATAGATTTACAAAGTACACGCAAAGCAATTTTGGAAAATCGCGCCGCAATTGATTACCTTTTGCTTAAACATGAGCATGGATGTCAAGATTTTGAGGGAATGTGTTGTTTCAATCTCTCTGATCACTCAAAGTCATTGCAAAATCATGTGGCTGACATCAAAACTCTTGTTGCAGACATTACTGAGAGAGTTGATCAGTTTGATTGGACTTTTGGGTTAGGTGCATGGATTGGAGAATTGGGAAGGAAACTTCTTATGGGACTGATAGTAATCACTAGCATAATTGTAGTATTAGTTGTTATTTTTTCATGCTGCAAATTAATGTGTTTATCTTTATGTAAAATGATTATGCCTTTTGGTAAGTCAGTTGATCACATATATGCATCACTGAACGTTAATGCCCCCATTCATAGTTTCCCAAATATGATCCATGACTCTAGACCTAATACTACTAGAGTCCCGATAACTTTAGTGGATTATGATAATATTCAAATCCAGTACGAGACCCCTATCTCCTAGATGTTGTCATTGTGATGACAAAAGGAGGGAGATTGATAATGTGTATATCAGGGGGGACTCCATTTTGTTTGCTATATAACCATTTCTCTATAACCATTATGTACTAACATTTTAGATCTCAGGAACTAACTAAATGCCAAATGTCATACGTAATTGTCTTCTCAAGTCAGATGTGAGAAAGTGACCTCTCACCCAGTTAATGCCAAACTGAACTATGTTTGTTCAGACTTATTTAGCTCTGAAGAAACAGGAAATGTCGCCAGCCATGCTGAGCATGACTTTCTCGAATGTCTTACACAATATACTGTCCTGGAGAATGACATTTCCTTCAACTGCCTCCAAACTCGGTACTCAGGCCACTTCCCAGATCGTAAACTGTCTATCTGTCATTTGCTGAGGTAGACAAACTATGAATTAAAGGGGAAGTATATTACTCATATCTGTGTTTTTTCTATGTTCAAGATGGCTATATAAACTGACTGTAAACCATTTAATAAACGAGAGAACAGTTTTTGACAAAGCTTCACTGGTTGTCTGACTCAATTACTGCCCTCTCCCGAGCTCGTCCGCCATTTTGTTTTTCCAGATATCAGAGCTTTAAGAGTGGGTTAAAGCCTCCGGAGGTGAATCGATTCGAGTGGCAGCAGACGTATTCTCACGCAGCGACGTTAGAGAATAGGATACTTTCAAGTGTTATTTGTACAACAGTATGGTTTTGATAACCCTTCTACATTTATTTGTATATTGGTTCATCATGTGTGTGTATATACTGTATATACTTAATTACCTTTGCGGTTATTATCCGATAAGGTGTTTAAGAGGTTAATTGATATCTGAATGTAATTGCAATGTATTGGCTTTGCTTTGGCAATGTATTTTGTGGACAAGACAAGGATGTTGCTGCCGACGGACACTTCATATTGATGAGGTCAGTAGTACTTTATTTATTTGAATATGCTAGTTAATGGTTTTAATAATGGGAAATTAATCTATTATCCATATCTGGATAATAGTTATTTTGCACATTATTGTACTGTAGGTGTTGGTGGGGGGGGGGGTGTATGTATTGAATGTATAGGCCAGGTTTATTTTTTTTACATTCAGGGTTTGTTCAATGGTTCCGCGTGAGACCTCTGGAGACCACCTGTGGTTTCCTCGGGTATCTAACGGGTACCAGGCTGGTGGTTCCACGGGTGACACATGCAGGGATGAAGCTGTGTGGTCCCACTTCTGTGGGGACACCGCCAACCCGTAGTCTGCAGGGATGAAGCTGTGTGGTCCCACCTCTGTGGGGGCACAGCCAACCCGTAGGTGCGGGGATGATGATGTGTGGTCCCACTTCTGTGGGGGCACCGCGGACCCATAGTGAGCACCCGTGAGTTCCCCAGACTCCCGTGGGAACCACCCGAGGCCCCTGTAAGGAATCCGCTCCGCGGTTTACTGGTTGCCTTACCTTGCAGACGAGTGCAGTCCTTGAGCACCTCTCCTGATGTTTGCTGCAGCCTGTATTCACTCACCAAAGCAATACACACTCCCTCTGGTATCTACTGCAGCTGTGCAATCTATCACTGCAATCCAGCCTTGGATTCACTCATTGGAGCAGTACCTTCACACCCCCACCGGGGATTGGCTCGCTGGCCTTTAAGTATTGCTTTCCCACAATGCTCCTTGCCGAGCATAGTCCTTACTGGATGTCACTAACTGTTCTGCCACAAGCCCCCGCTTGTTCCTGTCTCTCATGCTGAAGCGGAGTATTCTCCTTGTTGTCTGCAGCTCCAGGTTTCCTAAGGCCGGCTGCTATATTCATGCAGCGGTCTGCTCCAGTCTCCTGTGTTGTAGCTGAGTACTCTTCTTGTTGACTTCAGCTCCTTGTTTCCTGTGACCGGCTGCTATATTCACGCAGCGGTCTGCTCCTGTTCTCCTGTGCTGAAGCAGAGGTTTCGTCCCTGCGTCCTTCAGCCTCCTGGATTCCTGCACTGAAGCGGAGGTTTCGTCCCTGCGTCCTTCAGCTTCTTGGATTCCTGCACTGCAGCGGTGGTTTCCCTGTCTTTCTATAGCTTCCTGGTTCCTGGGGCCTACTCTTTCCCTAATCTAGAGAGGCTGTGTCCTGGTTCCTGCGCTGTTACAGAGGATTCCCCAGGCCGCTCAGGACTCTTGCGCTGTAGCACTGGTTCACCCGTGCAGCTAAGCGGTGTGCTACGCTGGTCTGCTTACCATCTCCTGTGATCAGCACCATGGGCCATGGCCATCGCTCGCGCAGAGCCCAACCCCGCGCTCCTAAGCTGAAGCGGGGCTCTCCTGACTACATGTTGCCAAACTCTTGCTTGAACAATGTTTATCCTGATATCTCCAGCCCTGACCCTGGCTTGTACAACGACGACGCTGTCTTCTCCTATCCTGATCCTGCGATGTACGACAACGAACTGCGCAATCCGGATCAGCCTGCGCGGTCTCAGGTCGGTGCTTTTACAACCCCACCTCAGCCTCGCGGTCCGACCCAGGTTTGTGGCGAGCACAATCGTGACAGTATGCTCGGCCCCACAAACTCGGACCGCCCTGTGGTGAGGGTTGGTAAGTTTCTATCTGAAAGCCTGTCCCGGCCTGTAGACCAGTCCCAGTCTGAATACCAGTTTCTATGTGAGATAATACCCCTGATTGGAGATCTGATTGTGTTTGTAGGTTTAACCCCTTTGCAAAATAAATGGCGTAATGATCTCATGATGAAGGTTTTCCGCCTCCAGGACTTAAAACAATCACTGGCCGCTTGTATTTGCTTTCCTGATTACCCTTTAACCTGGGAGAATGTGTACCCTTTGGAACTGGACGACACCCAAAAAGAACTCTCTTCCCTGGCCTTGTCTTTAGACATTTATATAGCCAAAGAGGACCCTCTCCTCATGTTGGCTGATGCCCAAAAAACACTCCATATCCTTTCCATGACATTGGACATTTGCATAAAGGAACAGGATCCTCCCCTCGCCAGCTTCGCTGCCACTTGGCTGTATCCCTGGTCTACCATGGATCCTTGCCCTGAGTGTATGGCCGGGTTCCCTGACACCAATGATATGTTTTCGTTAACCCCTGCCGATCAGTCCTGTGAGGTCCCCCTGGAGGATACATATGTTGCTCTACCCAGCACTAATGTTCTAGTATCAGAGAATAAGTTCATTAGTTCTCCTATTTCTAGCTCAGAAGTCCTTTCTCTAGGTCTTGAGGGTTTTCCAGCTTTAACCCCTGCCAAGCAGTCCTGTGAGGTTCCCCTGGAGAATACATATGTTTCACTAGCCAACACTAAGGTTCTACTATCAGAGAATAAGTACCTTTGTTCCCCTATTTCTAACTCCGAATCTGTCACTCCTGCTCTTGAGGGTTTTCCAGTTTTAACCTCTGCTAGGCACTCCTGTGCGCTTTCCCCGTCAGAGAAAGAATCCCTAAGTTCTGTTCCCAGGGTTATTTCTGTTTTAACCTCTGTGGGGCAGCTCTCTGAGTTTCCTTTGGTAAATCCCTGTTCTCTGTCAGCCATGGTCACGCCCCTAGCTTCAGAGGAGAGATTCCTGGTCTCTCCTAATATAGAGAGAAGATTACCTATGTTTTACTCTCAGGCATTGTCTGCATTAACCCCTGTAAATTCTTGCTGCCTCCAAGTTAATGCCTTCGTTTTAGCCTCAGAGAATGAGTCCACAAGTCAGACAGCAGAGGTTGCATTGAGGGATTCCCATAACCATACGGAGTCCCTAGATATTCTTTGCTATAAATCCCCTGCTTCAGCTCAAGTTTCCGCAGTTTCGTCTCCGGAAACTTCGGCTAAAGTTCTGGTTCCCGATAAATGTATTCAGTAGTCAGGTTTTTCCCTAAGCTTGGTCGCAGAGTTTCTTCTCCCGGGTATTTCACTGAATCAGCCTGTCGCCCACATAGCGGTGATCCCTGCTTCAGCGCATTGTTCCCATATTAGGGAGTCTGCAGTAATTTCTGGTTTCCCAGACATTCCTTACCAAATACCTACTTCAGAGACCAGTACAGTTTTAATTAACCCCCGGGTATTGTCTGAGTTCTCCTCCTCTTTAAGCTTAGGGTTAAAAGCATACAGTAGTCTGTATGTCCCTCCTGGGGTTCATATTGTGTTCCCAGGAATGTTTGCTGACTCACGGTTTTCGCCCAAAAGTGATGCTTTTTCATATAGACTAGTAAGAAACCCACACACTGTTTCTCCTTTCTCTGAATTGTGTCTTACTGGTTTTGAGACTTTGGGAGGTAGTGATTCTCCTTCAGATTCTGAATCTCTTCCTAAAATGGTTATTCTGGCTGAGGGTTTCCCTGATTTCTCTCTCCAGGTTAATCCTCCAGAGATCAGAATATCTGGGGTCACTCCCTTTGTATTGTCTGAGACCATCATGCATATTTTACAAATCCTGGGGTTTAAATCTGAGCTATTTAGCTGTCCTGCCTTTGCTGAAACCCAGTCCCTCAGTACTGTGTCTAAATATGTCCCAGCAAACATGGGGTTACTCTGGGAAGAAAATAAAGCTCCTGTCTTAAAGGGTATTTTTTCTCACATGTCCAGCAAATCTAGAACCTCAGTAATTGTTTCTAAGTCACTTATCAATACATCTGATTTTTTCTCTAATCAAACCCAGATACCCTCACTATCGGGTAGGAGTCCTGTGATCAGATATTTTGCACTAGAAAACACACCAATTCATGTTTTTGTCAGGTTAGGTACCCCTGTGGTTAGGGCCATTGCAGTTTCGGAAAAGACTCCTTGTACTCCTAAGGTGCCTGTCATTAAGAGTTTTCATAGTTCATACTTGCTGCTTGTTGATTCTCAGGGCCCTGTCACTGAGGTACAGACTTCAGCTTCTGATGTTAACTTCCCTCCCGCCACTACCCTGGCTCTGCCTTTTTCTCAAGATACTGATATGAAAATCCCAAGGTCTATTCCTGATTTACTGACAATACTATCTTCCAATGAAGATTTCCCAGTATTGGGGAGCTCTACTGTTGTTTGCTTCTCTGTTCCTGCCAAACCATGGTTTTGTCCCTCAGAATTTTCGGTTGCCCCTGTTATTTCCTCTCAGTTGGAAATACTCTGTACATATCCCAAGATTTCGGTTCCTATGCCTGGGTTACTGCTTGCCTTGTCACCTTCCATACCAATACCGGGAGATGCTTCCAACCAGCCTATACCCTTACTAACCATTACCTGGGAGCCTTCTAGAGGAAAAATTCCTCTCTGTTACAAAGTTCCTCCTGGTGTATTCGATCAACTATCAGGGCCGCTGATCCTAGAGTCCGGTTCATTTATTAAAGACTGGGCTTCCTGTAGGGGTTCTTCTGCCGTTTCTGCTCTGGAATCCTCTGGTTCTTCACAGCCCTGGATTTCCAAGTCATTTTGCGGGGCGAGCCATGTACCTAGGATGTTTCTTCTACCACTCTCATTTCCTAGAACTGTACTCACCAAGGAACTGCTCGTTTACGGATCCCCTTTCCACCTAAAGAACTTTAGGAACAACTCGATGTCTCCGATACCCATGGATGGTCCTGTCTGGCCGCAGTTTTCACCGTGGGGTGGGGGTACACTAAGGAGTAACCACGAGTCTCTGGACCACGACTCTACCCCCAATCCTAGACGGTTCAGCAACAATTCCCGGTCCCCCAACTCTATGTGTGCTCATGTTCGCCCGGAGGTCTCGCGTGAAGGGGGGGGTACTGTAAGGAATCCGCTCCGCGGTTTACTGGTTGCCTTACCTTGCAGACAAGTGCAGTCCTTGAGCACCTCTCCTGATGTTTGCTGCAGCCTGGATTCACTCACCAAAGCAATACACACTCCCTCTGGTATCTACTGCAGCTGTGCAATCTATCACTGCAATCCAGCCTTGGATTCACTCATTGGAGCAGTACCTTCACACCCCCGCCGGTGATTGGCTTGCTGGCCTTTAAGTATTGCTTTTAAGTCATGCTGAAGCGGAGTATTCTCCTTGTTGTCTGCAGCTCCAGGTTTCCTAAGGCCGGCTGCTATATTCATGCAGCAGTCTGCTCCAGTCTCCTGTGTTGTAGCTGAGTACTCTTCTTGTTGACTTCAGCTCCTTGTTTCCTGTGACCGGCTGCTATATTCACGCAGCGGTCTGCTCCTGTTCTCCTGTGCTGAAGCAGAGGTTTCGTCCCTGCGTCCTTCAGCCTCCTGGATTCCTGCACTGAAGCGGAGGTTTCGTCCCTGCGTCCTTCAGCTTCTTGGATTCCTGCACTGCAGCGTTGGTTTCCCTGTCTTTCTATAGCTTCCTGGTTCCTGGGGCCTACTCTTTCCCTAATCTAGAGAGGCCGTGTCCTGGTTCCTGCGCTGTTACAGAGGATTCCCCAGGCCGCTCAGGACTCTTGCGCTGTAGCACTGGTTCACCCGTGCAGCTAAGCGGTGTGCTATGCTGGTCTGCTTACCATCTCCTGTGATCAGCACCATGGGCCATGGCCGTCGCTCGCGCAGAGCCCAACCCCGCGCTCCTAAGCTGAAGCGGGGCTCTCTTGACTACATGTTGCCAAACTCTTGCTTGAACAATGTTTATCCTGATATCTCCAGCCCTGACCCTGGCTTGTACAACGACGACGCTGTCTTCTCCTATCCTGATCCTGCGATGTACGACAACGAACTGCGCAATCCGGATCAGCCTGTGCGGTCTCAGGTCGGTGCTTTTACAACCCCACCTCAGCCTCGCGGTCCGACCCAGGTTTGTGGCGAGCACAATCGTGACAGCCCCACAGACACCTGTGGGTCTGACCCGGGGCTCCCAGACATCCTTGGGCCTACTGTGGGGACCTAATTGTGGCCCACGTTGTCCCAAGGAGACCACCTGGGGGCCATGGTGCTGGCGGGATCCACCAGAAGGCCTCCAGAACCTGTTTGAAAAGGGCTGCTGGTACCCTGTAGGTCTGTCCAGGTGCCCCGCCAGCCCACCGGGGACTCGCGTGGGGCTGCGTTATGAACCCTGTTTGTAAAATAATAAATCATGTATTTATGGGGGGGCACAGGGGGTGGGAAATGTATTTAATAAATAGAATGATGTTTATTGTGGGTCACTGTTGTTTTTATTGTGGGTACTGGGGGTGGGGGGGGGGTGTTTCCCCAAGGGTATGTGGTTAGGCCTCCCTTGTGGGAACTGGGTGAGGGTGGTTAGGCCTCACGGAGGGGGTTAGAGTGGGAGGGTATGTAGGCATCCCGAGTGGTGGGTGAGGGTGGGTTAACCCCTTAATGACTGTAGCGGTTAATAACAGCTATGGTGATTAAGGTGTTAGGGGACATTACTTTGGATGTTTTAATTTTTGTGTCTGTTTTGCAGAAGCGGAGGGGCCATGGCCAGGATGGGGGGGTAACGGTATGTGGGAAGGGGGTGAGGGTGGTTAGACTTCACAGTATGCACATTGGGTCCCCCCCCCTCCCCACATTTACATACACTGCACTCACATCAATACAGGCAGGGAGAATTAACAGAAACATTAGGGGGAGGGGGCTTTATACAGATCACAGTCAAGGAGGTGGGGTTATAACCCACTCCCCCTCCCCACATTTACATAAACTGCACTCACAGCAACACAGGCAGAGAGATTTAACAGAAACATTAGGGGGGAGGGGGCTTTTAACAGATTACACTCAAGGCAGAGAGATTTAAAAGAAACATTAGGGGGGAGGTGGCTTTAAACAGATTACACTCAAGGCAGGGAGATACAGGGGATGTACTGTACTGTATGTTGTTTATTGCAATGCTTCAATTTGTGTACAGTATAATGTTTTTACAATTAGATAGATGTAATCCTTGGTATTGTAAGGGTTAGCTTTGGTTTTAAATTGTGTTTTCTGGTTGGTACTTATCTATTGATTTTTGTTTACTTGATTGGTTAAAATAGTTGACTTGTTTGGAAGTGTTTGTATTTTGCTTGCAATGATATTGTTCACATTCATTTGCAGAATGTATATGGTGCATAGATGTTATGCATCATTTATACAATGTAAATGCTACACTGCCGACACACTTAATTGCAGTGCGGCCAGATCCGCAAGCCGGGAGATTTCCCGGCTTGCTAGTGGCCGCCCCTCGGCGTGCCGCGCGTCATAGACGCGTGGTCACGCGTCTTCGGGAGCCTGCGCCCCCTGCACGCGCGTCCAGGGCTCCCCGAGGGAGCCCTGGTGTCCCGCGATCGCGGGACGGCGGCAGGGGGTTCCGGGGGACCCGGCGGACCCGGCAGCGGTAGGGAGAGCGCCCCGATCGGAGGGCGCTCTTCCGCTGCTTCGGCGCGCGCCCGTCACCCTCGGGCGCGCGCCAGGCTACTGCTGCGGCCAAGAACGGGCAAATGCTCGAATAAACTTGGCCGCAGCAGTATGTATGGATTGGAATGTGAGGTTTTTCTTTGTCATTTGATGATTTAGATTGTAAGATCAGTTAGGATTATTAAAGGAAATTCATTGTAATGTAGTGTGTCTGTATGGAGAAGTGTTATTTGTACGACAGTATGGTTTTGATAACCCTTCTACATTTATTTGTATATTGGTTCATCATGTGTGTGTATAGACTGTATATATATATCTCTCTCTCTCTCTCTCTCTGTGTATATATATATATATATATATATATATATATATATATATATATATATGTATATATATATGTATATATGCAGTGTATATATATATATATATATATATAACTACACTATATATATATACAGTATATATACCAGTATGTATAGGGATTGTTATTATATATATACTGTATATATACAGTATATATATATATATATATATATATATATATATATATATATATATATACTGCACCGACACACTTTATTCGAGCAAATACCCGGTATGTACCTGGCAGATACCTGGAATGCGCCGCTCCTCACCTCTGACAAGCCCCGTTGCATTTGCCTTCCCAGCCTGGGTTCATGCCTGGCTGATGGGCGGCTGATCTGTTAAATGATAATGATTAGGATTTAATAGGCTGCAATGCTTCGCGTGTCTACCAGATGGCATAAATTCATGAATTGTAATGCAGTATATATATATGTACTGTGCAGTATTGCAGCCAGTGGGAATAAAATGCTTCAATCCCTGCTGGAAAATAACTCAATGCACTCGGGCAGAAAACAGTCACAAACCTCAATACACCTGGGTATACCCGAATTCGTGGGACTAGCCGAGCTCGAATAAAGTGTGTCGCCAGTGTATATATTGTGACAAACGCCCCTCTTTTGTAGTGCTGACGTCTGTCTGGGTTCTTCCCGACACAGTCTTCTAGGGTTAATTATACAACAAACAGGATCATGCCAAGTATTATGCTGCTTAACTCAGGCTTCTGCCTGCTTTATTTTCATCCAAGTAAGGTACTGCAGCTTTAACATGTGTAGGTTAGAGGTACTCAGATACTTTCATTCAGCAGTTCACACATTTCAGTGTTACAATATTTCCCACACTATTATTTCAAGAAATAAAAACAAAATCATATAAGCAAATCCTATCCCTTTCAGGGATCTAACTACACATCAGAATCAGTCTCTCTAACAGCTGCTGGCCAACTAAACTGGTTCCCCAGCTTAAAACAATGCTCTCTCATTTAGGGACACAAGATACAGCACAGTCTTTTAGCAACAGCAGTAACCATTTGTTTTGTCTTATCTGTTCGTGGTGTCCAGGCAAATCCTCTGGTACTGTCATACGTGGAGAGGCCGTCAACCTCGATACTGGATGCAGGAGAGTAGCGACACCCCCAGCCCCCAGGCTCCAAGGAGAGAGAGTGAAATGCAAAACCTCTCTGCTCTAAATACCTGTGCATGTGATTAGAAGAGCAGGTGAGGGAGAACTAGAGCCATTGTAATCTGTGGTCTGGATTTTCCATCCAGCTGCCTGAGGAAATGGGAAGCTGTGGAACGGATCATTTGTAACTATTCCTGCACTTTCTGCTCTAAAATGGGGCAGAAAGCTGCCTAACATCTTTGGACTATGTCACATATCCCCCTCCCCAGCTCACACCTACTGGGGTGAGCGGCCATGGACCTCACTGGGGTGAGCGTCCTACCTGAAATACTTGAGCTAACTCCTCAGTACAACATTAAGTATTCACATGACACGAATATGAACTTCATTATATAATTTACCAACTGAAAGGGCCATCAACCCTGTATATTAATTTGTAGTTTAGCTACATTTTCAACACAGAGAACCAATATAACACTGTACCCTTGACAAAAATGCTTATTCTAGAGGCCTAATATACCTTAACTACAATAGCTTATTTGCATAGTTAAGTGTCCGTGACATAGTCCACACGTGTAACAACAAAAAAAATATCGGTCAATTCCCCAAACACATTTTTTTTTTTTTCTTTGACTTCCAGTCCATTACATTTCCTGACTTTATTTCATAGGCCGCTGCAAACTGCAAATGACTGGACTGTTTCTTTAGCTTCTGACGGAACTCTGGGCCCGGATAGTCTTTGTCTTTATATTGTGGCCGAGAGTGGCGAGATCCGGAAAAATTCAAGGCCAGCGTTGACCTTCGTCGCTTTTGATTTGCGACCTTTGAACCTTTATGGTACTTCTTACTGCCATGTATTTTCTCATGACCATCACTCACAGAGATTTGGGATTTTTCCTTTGGGGCAATTATATGGTATTTAGAAGATGAAGCACTGATTACCTGGAGCCCCTTCACCTTGATGGGGCTCTCACTAACTCTGGCTGTACCCTGTGGCATTTTACCTTTGCAGCCGGCAGGCATGTAGTCTTGGACCTCTCTTTCCTGAGGTCTACATTTATTCAGGCGGACGTACCGCTGGATAACCAGTGACGCATTTCTCAGGGTTTGATAGCGAATCCTGTTCTGTGTCATCCTAGTCAGAGACTGGATTTTTATAGTTGCTCCTTTCATAATGAGGAACCTGTTTCGTACCATGCGGGCACGGTAGAATGATTGAAGAACACAGGCTGCTTTATTCCGGTGATTGAACACACAAATTTTCATCCCTCTGTAGGCAGCCTGTAGGATGATAGTTGCGGCGCGTTTACGCTGATAATTTTCTCTTTCCCTTCTTCCTTGGATAAGAGCTTTGCAGTGCTTCTGAATTATTCTAATGCTTTTCTCCTTTTTCAAAATGTTAAGTTCCTCCACGAGAGAATTCTGTTTTGTGCATACATCTCGCAATTCTGTTCTCAGAGCGTCCATTTCTTCCTGGTGCTGGCTCTGAGTGTGCATCAGTGCTTCCTGCACTTCTAATTTTTCCTGAGTCAACTGTTTCTTTATTTTTTCTGCTTGGTCAGTCAAATCTGAATTTTCCAATTTCAGAGTCTCATTTTCTTGCTTTACAGTCTCTAACTCACTTAGGGCAATCTCATGGGTTTGCTTCAACATTCCCAGCTCTGTGTTCAGACCGTGGCCCTCCAGGCGCAAGTGTTGCACCTCTGTGCTGAGCGCATGAACCTCTTGTAGAGCCTTCCCGTATTTCTGTTTTAGGATAGCAATCAATTTGTCAGACTTAATCTGTTTTTCATCCATGGTGATAATTACGGTGTTACACTGCCACATACTCCACTTGAACCATCTAAGAGGGACATATTTCGGACTTATGCATCAGCATGATGTTCATCTTACGTCTCTATTTGAAGACGAATATCTGGAAGGACACCATCTGGCGTTATTATAACGAAATGAAAACCACACATCAGGTTCTTTCTTTCAAGTCTGGACGTTAATTTGTGCATTGGAGCTCATGTACTTCCACGTATATGTCAATATCATACACACTAATATTGATTTATTGGAGAACTCTATCACTCCTTTCCATCATGTATGTGCCATCATACTGCTAGTCCACAGTTATGTGGAAGTTCATCCCTCATTGAATCCCATTTGTGCACAAGTACATACATTTATTGATGTACAGGTATGGATTATACCTATATGTACTTACCTGTAAATAATATCTGTACAATATAATATCATTCCTATATCATCCTTTAATAGTTAATTTTGGGAGCTATATGTCATGCCTTAAGCAATATGTGCTTCATCTATTCTTATGGCTTCCACAGTGATACGGATCACTCCATCATTTGCCTGGCTGCCCTTTTGGGGGCTACATTTAATGAGACTTTAATCCTCAGGTTTCCTTTGCACTCTGAACGCATTATATTGATCCTCATGTATAATATGTTTATATCAGCTAATTTGTGGGCGCTGTGCGATCGTGGAGAACGGATATGTGTGCTCTTTTGACTGCCAATTACATCTGAAACTGTTATGTACAGGCGCGCATGCGCGAGACGCATAGCAGGGCTTATCTAGCCTACTGAATACACGGACATACTAGACTCAGAGCCGCGCATGCGCAGTGAACTGCCCATAGATACTTTCTGCCTCACAAGTGCCCATTACAAGGCTTAGGGCGTCCTGCCTTGCCAGACGCGACGTTATGACGTCACGGACATGCGCAGCAACATATGGGAGGCTCATTTTCTGCCCTCGAACACAACATGCCATTATAGTGAATTTATTACACCTGTGGCCCTGAGATACTTTATGTGCTACAGCCTGAGGATAAGCTTTTTGCCATGGCCACACATTGGATTCACCAGGCAGGTATTCAGGTAATTACTGACTATTTTGGAGGTGTGTGAGTGTCCCCACAATAAGACTTTTTATTGGCTGATAACCTATGACCATCACTGACTCATACAGCCTCATCTTTAGCACACACCTGTTTGTCCTTGGCATAATCTATGTCAATCTGATTTTTGCCAGGTGACCACACCTACTAGCCCAATTAGTTCCCTTTTTAAACCTGCATGTTACCCTGTTTACATCACCACTCCCAGTAGAAGGCTGTGTGCCGAAACGCGTAGGAGCAGGTCTAGCAGGCAGGATCCCCTGGTTTGTCCCCTCTCTGGGCAACATTACTATGCTCTAACATCCCTCCATGTTCTCCCCCACATGTACCGACCACACTGCACCAGACCATAGGTGATGTATCACTCTATTCAGCTACAGGCTTACATGTGCTTTGTAGGCTGTATTGTGTATCTCTGCTGTCACTTACCTACAACTCTTTGTCGCTTCAGACAAACCCTACACTATAGGGGATAGTAGGCATATATGACCTTTTGCTGATGATTACATAGCTCTAGCCGTGATTACTTAGTCTGTTGGGTGTCACACCAGGTTTATTTTGTCAGGTGTTTCAGAATACTATCTGAGTGTATTTTGGGTATCCTTTTTTGAGGAGTTGTTTAGCTCTGTAATGAACAGGGGATCTATGCTGTATTTTAAACATTTCTGTGCTTTGTTTTAACCATTTTTGTTCTGTGAC
The DNA here is from genome assembly GCF_040206685.1 of Ascaphus truei. Taxonomy (NCBI): domain Eukaryota; kingdom Metazoa; phylum Chordata; class Amphibia; order Anura; family Ascaphidae; genus Ascaphus; species Ascaphus truei. Next base: position 236,243,760 of record NC_134483.1, read on the forward strand.
AACTTATCAATAAACCTTATGTGATTTGTACTGATACACATACTAGAGTACTTTATTTAGGGCCTTCTTTTTCTCTCTCATTTTTTATATATATATATATACATATATATTTATTTATCTTCATGTATTTATTTATTTATTTAGATTTATTTATTAATTGTGGGGCTGCTGTGCGTGAATTTTTTTTATTGTGGGTAGCGGGGGTGGGTGAAGGGGGTGTTTGGCCCTTGGTGTGAGTTTAGGACTTGCGGGGCGGGTTGCGGGTGCACTTAACCCCTTCACGACCATAGCAGTTAATACCGCTACGGTCGTGAAGGGGTTAAGTGCACCCGCTACCCCCCCGCAAGCCCTAAACAACCACCGATGGGGCTAATACCCCCTTCACCCACCCCCACTACCCACAATAAAAAAAAGTCACACGCAGCAGCACAATTAATAAATAAATATAAATAAATAAATAAATAAATGAATAGAAATAAATACATTTAAAATACATTTTTATTCATAGTGTAGATGTGCAGGGGGTCTCCGGAGCTGAACCGCTGTGGTTTTAGGTCCGGGGACCCCCTGCTTCCCGAGATAAAGGCCCCTTTAGGGGGTGCCGGTATCCCTCTGCTTGGTTTACAGGCCGCGGTCACGTGATCGGGACCTTTAAATGCAGAGGGATACCGGCACCTCATAAAGGGGCCTGTATCTCGGGGAGCAGGGTGTCCCCGGACCAGAAACCAACGCGGTTCAGCTCCGGAGACCCCCTGCACATGTACTGCACGACACACTTTATTCGAGCAAATACCCAGTATGTACCTGGCAGATACCTGGAATGCGCCGCTCCTCACCTCTGACAAGCCCCGTTGCGTTTGCCTTCCCAGCCTGGGTTCATGCCTGGCTGACGGGCGGCTGATCTGTTAAATGATAATGATTAGGATTTAATAGGCTGCAATGCTTCGCGTGTCTACCAGATGGCATAAATTCATGAATTGTAATGCAGTATATATATATATATACTGTGCAGTATTGCAGCCAGCGGGAATAAAATGCTTCAATCCCTGCCTGGAAAATAACCCAATGCACTCGGGCAGAAAACAGTCACAAACCTCAATACACCCGGGTATACCCGAATTCGTGGGACTAGCCGAGCTCGAATAAAGTGTGTCGCCAGTGTACATTATGAATAAAAATATATTTTAAATGTATTTATTTATATTCATTTATTTATTTATTTATTTAGATTTATTTATTTATTTATTTTTTGTGCTGCTGCTGTGTGTGAATTTTTTTTATTGTGGGTAGTGGGTAGTGGGTAGTGGGTGTGGGTGTGGTTATTTACACGTGATCCCCCTCCCCACATTTACGTACAGTACACTGCACTCAGAAACACAGGCAGGGAGATTTAACCGACACAATAGGGGGAGGGGGGGTTACACAGATAATTCAAAGCAGGGAAGTTTAGCAGACACAATAGGGGGAGGGTTTTTTACATAGATTACAGTCAAGGCAGGGAAGTTTAACACACACAATAGTGGGAGGGGGTCTTACACAGGTTACAGTCAAGGCAGGGAGGTTTAACACACACATTAAAAATATGTATTTAATGTATTTATTGTTTATTCTGCCTTAACCCTTCATTGCCTTATCGGCTATCAGCTATGGTAATGAAGCAGCATTTCTGTATTTTTAATAATATTGTGCAGGAGCAGGGAGTCCCCTGAGCATTAATTTCTGGCTCAGGGAACCCCCTGCTCACTGTACAATATTATTAAAAATACAGAAATGCTGCTTCATTACCATAGCACATAGCCGCAAAGGTAAAGAACGATTCTTTATTGATGTGTGTGTTTTATTTATACTGTACATGTGCAGAGGGTCTCCGGAGCAGAAACGTTTTTTGTTTTAAGTCAGGGGACCCCCTGCTCCCCGAGATACAGACCCCTTTAGGGGGTGCCGGTATCCCTCTGCTTTGTTTACATGCCGCGGTCACGTGATCGGGACCTTTTAATGCAGAGGGATACCGGCACCTCATAAAGGGGGCTATATCTCAGGGAGCAGGGGGTCCCCGGACCTGAAACCAACGCGGTTGAGCTCCGGAGACCCCCTGCACATGTACACTATGAATAAAAATGTATTTTAAATAATTTTTAATGTGCCGATGTTTGCGCAGAGAGAGCAGCGGTTCTCTCTCTGCTGCAAACACATCTCGCCCCCGCCGGCCTACAGTATCATTGATGTGCATATACAGTACTGTATGTGTATGTTAGGGGTTATAGGGGTTGTTGTTATACAGTATATACTGTATATATACAGTATATACTGCATTACTATTCATGAATTTCTCGGCTTCAAAGACAACAGCTCGCAAACGCCCCCATGCGTTTTTACACGGCATTGCAGTATTGCAGCCAGCGGGAATAAAATGCTTAAATCACAGGCGCGATATAACGCTATATACCCCGGGAGAAAATTACACAAAACCGCAGATAACCGGGATACTCCGAAATTCGCGGAGCTAGCCAAGTAAGAATAAAGTTGGTCGGTAGTGTATACTTGCATCCAATGCACTTGCCACATAGAAAGTAACCTTTTAAGTTTCCTAGCCATGTGTTACTACCCTGTTTCGGCCCACCTAAGAGACAGCTATGTGCTAAGGATTCCTTCAGATTCCTAGCTTTCCTATTCACAACCTGTGGGTATAATGGTAATACGGATTTCAGAATGGGGTCTCACTGGAGAATTCCCCAATGCTTTTTTAAGGGTTTTCAATATTTCAGTGGCCATGCTGTTATACCTTGTGATAAAAGGTATAAATTCTCCCTCTCTATTGTTCTTATTCTTCTTGCCCATACTTACTAATGTGATTCTATCTACATCATTGTGATAGCTTTGTTAACCTTTATTGGATTATAATCACGTTCAAGGAACTTGTCTCTCAATTCAAGTATTTGTTGATCATAAATGTGTTTTTGGGAACAATTCCTTTTAATTCTTAGTGCCTGACCTTGTGGGATATTTTCAATCCACTTGGGATGGTGATGGCTCGACGCCAATAGGTACATGTTGGCGTCCACCTCTTTATGATACGTTTTAGTATGCACTATCCCATTTTCTATATACAAGGTGAGGTCCAAGAAATTAATAGATGTTGGATCACTACTTGATGTGAACTTGATATTATAAGGATCTTTATCAAGATGTGTTAAAAAGAGGGCTAAAGTTTCAGGAGTACCTCTCCAGACGCACAGCACATCGTCGATATATCTTTTCCAGAGCACCAGGCTTGCACCAAATGGGTTGCCATTCCAAACGTGGTCCTGTTTCCACATATCCATGAATATGTTTGCGTAACTTGGTGCAAACCTGGTGCCCATCATGGTGCCACGCGTCTGGAGAAAGAAACTGCCCTCATGACTGAAATAGTTATGCGGAAGGATGTACCTAATCCCTTCCAGAATGAATGATCTCAGCTTCCCATCTACATTTGTGTCCTTCTCCAATGTTAACTGAATGGCCCTAAGTCCTGCCTCATGCTCAATGATAGTGTATATGGGCGCTGACTTCACATTGGAAGAGGTATCCCAGGCTATTAAAGAACTTAAACCATCAAAGGCACCTGGCCCCGATGGTTTCTCAGGGCTCTATTACAAGAAATATGTAAAATATTTAGCCCCAAGGTTGCTCCACATGTTTAATGCAATCTTGGCAGGAGCTCCCATCCCCGGGGACATGCTGCGAGCGTCCATATCACTAATACACAAACCTGGCAAAGACCCGCTGGACTGCAAAAGTTACAGGCCGATCTCCCTAATTAACACAGATATCAAGTTATATGCTAAATTACTGGCCAATAGATTATGTCTTATCCTACCCAGACTTATACACCCAGATCAGGTTGGGTTTATCACAGGGAGACAAGCAGCGGACAACACCCGACGAATTATTGATCTGGTAGAATTTGCTAATAAAAATAACACCCAAAGCATGCCGTTAAGTCTGGATGCTGAAAAAGCATTTGATAGGATAGACTGGCCATACTTACAAGAAACTCTCGCAGCATTTGGCTTCAGGGATCAGATGAGTAGGGTGATCATGTCGTTATACTCAAACCCTACAGCTAGGGTGATACACCAGGGCTTTCCCTCACCTTCATTCAAAATCAAAAGTAGCACTCGACAAGGATGCCCGCTATCTCCCCTCTTATTCGCCCTATGTATCGAACCACTAGCTGCTAGAATACGAGCTGACCCAGATATCGCAGGGTTAAACGCTTACTCTCAATCGCACAAAGCGGCCCTGTATGCAGACGATATCCTCCTAATCATAACAAAACCCCTCACCACTTTGCCCAACCTATTCGACCTTCTGAGCAGATTTTCAAAGATATCTGGATTCAAAATTAAACAATCCAAATCGGAAGCACTCAACATTAACCTCCCCAGTCACACGGAAAAGCTGTTGAAGCTGAATTTTCAGTTCAATTGGCAACAGAAACACATAAAGTACTTAGGAATCCACATCACCAGAGAGGCCAACCTCATCTATAGTGCAAATTATCCCAACCTAATTCGGACTCTTAAAAAAGACCTACATAGATGGTCCTCCAAGAGGAAATCCTGGATCGGTAGGATACATAATGTCAAGATGAACCTACTGCCACGTATCCTATACCTCTTCCAGACACTCCCTGTGCCACTTAAAACAACAGATATACTCTCGCTCCAAACAGAAATCTATAAATTTATCTGGGGTAGGAAAAAATCGAGAGTCAATCGCTCCAATTTGAAAAGACCTGTTGCTGCTGGTGGTTTGGCGGTACCCTGTCTATTAACATACTATAAAGCGGCCCAATTAAGCCAAATTGTTCAATGGCACTCCAACCCCCAATTGAAAAGGTGGGTAGAACTGGAAACTGCCGCATGCTCCCCAAAGGAACTTAGCGGCCTGATTTGGTTACCAAAAACAGCGTTTAACTGCAGAGAGATACCGCTCACCTCAATGACCAACTCTCTATCAATCTGGGAGGCGACCAAATTTAAAAATGCCCTGACATCAAAGCACTCGTTGATGTCCCCCATTTGGAATAACCCAGTGTTCGCACCCGGCATGGCAGGGACCAGTATCCCTATTTGGAAACAAAAAGGCTATACACGAATGAAAGACCTGGAGGGAGACAACCAGAAAATCAAGTCCTTTGATCACCTAAGATTAGAAAAAGAAATACCTCACTCTGAATTCTTTAAATACCTCCAGGTCAGAGTATTTTATAACAAATTGCCCCATACCCCCCTGACAAAATTCGAAAAGCTCTGTCAGGCTGACACCGACACAAAGGGACTTTTATCAACAATATACAGGGAGGTAATCGGTTCTGCTCACCTAGAACTACAGATCCCCTCATACAGGACCAAGTGGGAAACAGATCTAGGGGAAACCCTGGAAGACGAGGAATGGAGCGCTATCTTCTTGGCCTCCCCAAAAAGCTCCATATGTACCACACTTAAGGAGAACGCATATAAGGTCCTCATGAGGTGGTACCTCACCCCACTAAAAGTATCTAAATACATGCCGGGATCCTCCTCACGGTGTCCCAAACAGTGTGGCGGATCAGCAGATTTGTTACACATGCTGTGGTCTTGCCCAAAAATATCCCCTATATGGGAAGAAATCAGAAATTGGATCCAGAGGGTTTTTGACCTCACTATTCCCCCTGACCCGTGGCTGTTCCTGCTAAACAGACCGTTGCCGGGCTTATCAAAAGCAAATTCCAAGTTAGTAGCACACTTTGCACTCGCGACGAGATGTGAGATAGCAGCACTGTGGAAACGCCCCGATATACCAAACATCCCAAAAATTCGAAATCGCATTTGGTTCATCTGCCAGATGGAAAAGTTAACGAGTTTAGTTAACGACACTGGTGACAATTTCCTAAAAGTCTGGACGCCATGGCTGGCGCAGACAGATATCCCGGGGATCGAGTGTACCAAAATTTGGCATTAATATCAACAGATGCTCTTTTGGGGGGGACAGCATAGGCAACCACACACTTAACAGCCGGACAGGGACTATAATTCCTGATACCCTCAAGATCGGTCCGAAGCACGGATCTCTTTTCCTTCCCCCTCCCTAGCTCTCTTCCCCCCTCTACCCTCCCTCCCCCACTACCCTCCCTCCCCCCCTTCCTTCCCTCCGAGGTTTTTTTTATTTTTTATTATATGATTTGACCACGGTTATTACATTTATTACTTTTATTACTATATGATTTACTTATACGCCATACGGCCGAGTAGGGACCGAAAAGCTGTAAGATTCCAACACCTTCACCCCTGTGTACAGCTGATTTCTAATGGTATATGTATATCTTATGTACACAAGACGCCATTCCAAACTCATCTATTTTATTGTATATTATGTATGCTTTCCCAATAAAATACAAGTTATAAAAAAAAAAAATGAAGAGGAGGGAGGGGGAATGGAGCACTGCAGTGAAAAATACCAGGCTAGCGGCAGCGTGCAACAGAAAAACTTTAATGCAGCATATAAGCCCTGATTAAAAAGACAGAGAATTGTTCTGTCTTTTTAATCAGGGCTTATATGCCGCATTAAAGTTTTTCTGTTGCACGCTGCCGCCAGCCTGGTATTTTTCACTGCAGTGCTCCAACCCCCCTCCCTCCTCTTCACTTACCTTGGCTTCTACTACTGGGACGGATGCACGCCAAAGGAGAGCAGTGGTGAGGTTTCTTTCTCCCCCGAATGGACAGCTCAACAGGCACGATTGAGACAGCTCTGTGAGTCTCTGCACTCCCTGCTCAAGGACCCGCTGGGAACACGTGACCCGCCAGAGAAGGAACCACCAGATGGGACAAGCACTCCGGTCAGGTTAGAGGTCTCCCTTTCCCCATTAGCGGTTAACCCCAAATGTGCCTGAGTAGTATACACCTTACATCTGTCTTTATGAACTGGTGAATTCAAATGGGGGAACCTTTCACACTGCTCATGAAATATAATAAAGCACTGATTCCTTAAAGACTGTGATAACGGTCCTCAACCGACACCGATTTGAAGCACCCTTTTAGGGTTTATTCCCTTACCAACCTATAAAAAAAAAAAAGGTGACACAAATTGCATTGTCTCCCAAACGCTGATCTCTATCTGAACTTGCTCTTATCCAGATACAGTACTGCATTGTGCATTCTTCCATCTGCTTCCATGGATCTACCCCGATTCTACGGATGCAGGAGCCTGCTTTCTTCTGCCGTGCTGACCATGAGAAAGTGGAAGGTGGAAGCTGTTTCCAAACCAAAGCCAAAGCTAAAGCCAAAGGAGAATAAAGAAAACGTTCCGAAGACTCCAAAGGCTAAGAACTTTGGGCCTTATTATGTGAAGAAGAAAATGGCTGCCATATGCTCAAATCAAACACTTTGGATGCCCAAAATGGACACTTTGTCCACTGATGCTCTGCTGGGAACCCCCAGCTCACCTGCTCCAGCTCCCATCCATGACGCTGCTCTGCTGGGAACCCGCTGCTCACCTGCTCCAGCACCTATCCACGAATGCTGCTCTGCTGGGAACCCTCAGCTCACCTGCTTCGGAACCCATCCATGATGCTGCTCTGCTGGGAAACCCCAGCTCACCTTCTCCAGCACCCATCCATGATGCTGCTCTGCTAGGAACCCCCAGCTCACCTGCTCCAGCACCCTTCCACATTGCTGCTCTGCTGGGAACCCCCAGCTTATCTGCTTCAGCACCCATCCACACAGATATCAACAGCACTCCTCGCCAGAGATCAAGCTAATTTCCCCGCATGCTGAATGGTTTAAGTTGTGTCGAAATCCCTCAATGATACAAATGATTGATCTTCTTTTGGAGACCATGTTCAATATGGATAATCGTATGGATAAGATGGAGAGGAACATCACGATGATCTATTCTTTTTTTGTAGTACCTGCCCCTATATGTCTGATACAGGAGCATTAGGGACCCTCCACGCTCACCCCCTCCGGCTGCAGAATACTTGTATGTCCTTCGGGTGGAGGAAATGACAACTCCGGTAAGGCCACAACAAGAGATGACAACCCTGCTAAGGCCACGACAGGAGGAAAGCATCTGTGAGGATTCGCCGTTCTGGGGCTTCTCTCCCCTTAACCCTTCCGCGCCCACCTGTTCCCCATGGCACTCAGGAGTGGCAACCTAGCAGGGGCACTTCCGTGTGGCGCGTGAGCACTGCACGGGTTCCCTCACCTTCTCCTGTCTCTGGGCGCAGGGCGCACTCCCGTCCCTCCATCCGCGATGTGTGATGCATGCGCAGTACGCTACTCCTCTGCCGGTCTGCGGTCTCTATCCCAATGTCCCGCCCCCGCTCTGACCTCGGGACTTCCTCGCGGGACTGTGTTCCGCGCTCCACCTCCATACCTATGGTCTCCACCTTCGCATTGGCAATGGCATCGTGTTGCACGGTGACGGCGTGCGACCGGGTCGCCAATATTATGCATGCGGTGCATGCGGCGTGGGCACATTCTCTGACGTGGTCGCAATTGGCTGTGCTATAGGATACACCTGCGTGATCCAGCTGCCTATCAGGAACCGCAGCTCCACTTCCTGGTCACCTCCCATTGGTATGAGGTCCTATAAATATGCTCAGAGAACTCTCAGCCTCTGCCGAGCATAATCCTTGTTTGTGTGATACTGTGACTCACTGATTAGTGCCTGTCTACCTCCTTGCTGTCTGACCCTGCCTGGATTCTACCTTGTAACTTCTCTTATTTTTGGTAGTTAGATTTTGAATGATGGTGGTTACTTTGAAGTAGAACTTTTTTTCCAATGGTTTGGTTTTAGGAATTGAATAGTGATTTGTGTTATTGGTTTGGATTGGATTGTAATTGATTTTTGATTAGATTAATGGTAAATATTTTTATGTTTACTTGCTTAGTTTTTATTTGATTGTTTGGATGGCATTGTATCTTGTTGGTAATTGTATACCCACTGTACAAATGAATGTGTGAAGGGTTGTATCGGGGCAGGGTGGGTTAACCCCTTAATTACTTTTGCATTTATTAACCGCTAAGGTGATTAAGGGGTTAACTGGCATTTGAAAGTATTTGCTATGTTTTCTTTGGCCAACGGAGGCCGTTTGATGACCGGATGCCCATCACATTGTCAGGGGTTAAGTAGAACTCAATTTATTTACTTTATTGATGCTGTTTTATGTGTTTAATAATGGGCAAATAATCTATTATCCATATCTGGATAATAGTTATTTTGCACATTACTGTACTGTATGTTTTTGGGGGGTGGGGGGTATTTATTTATTTAAATGTATAGGCCAGGTTTATTTTTTTTACATACAGGGTTGGTTCCTTAGGTCTGCGGGGACCTCTCGAGTCCACCTGAGGACTCCCCGGATGCCCACGAGAACAAGGTTGAGGACCCACGGGGGACACCTGCGGGGAAGAACTGGGAGCCCCACAGTTGTGGGGGCCCCGCAGACACGTAGGGACCACTCGAGGGCCCCAGACCCCCGTGGGTACCACCCAAGGACCCTCAGACATCTGTGGGTCTGACACGGGGACACCCAGACATCTGCGGGCTCACCCATGGAGACCCCATTTGGGGCCCACGGTGACCCGCGGGGACCACCTGGTTGCCCACAGCACCTGTCGGGAACCACCCATAGGCCTCCAGACCCTGATGTACTGGTACACTGTGGGGCCTGCGGACACCGCCAGGACCACCGGGGACTCTCATGGGCCTGGGGTATTAACCCTGTATGTAAAATAATAAATCATGTATTTATGGGGGGGCACAGGGGGTTGGTGGGTTATTTATTGTTGATAAAATATAGTGATGTTAATTTTGGGTTGCAGGGGTGGGGGAAGGGGTATTGTCCCCATGCCAGGGTGGGTAGGCCACCTGGTAGGTAGTGGGTGAAGGTGGTTAGGCCTCATGGGGTGGGTAGTGGGGGAGGGTGTTTAGGCCTCCCAAGTGGTGGGTGAGGGTGGGTTAACCCCTTAATGACAATAGCGGTTAATGACCGATAAGGTGATTAAGGGGTTAGGGGACATTACGTTGGCACTTTTAATTCTTGTGTATGTTTTGTAGCACCCGAGGGGGACATGGGCAGGATGAGGATGAAGACTTCATCGTGGGTGCCTGGAAAAGATAAGTGCAATATGTATTTACTGTATTGATTGTGATTCATGTATTTTAAATGGGCAAATGCATTATTATCCATATGCACCCCTCTCACCTTGCGACCCCCATCCCCTCCGTGGCCAAGATCGATGGTGGATGCTGCCGGAGGCAAGCGGCAGACCCGACGGCCATTCCGGAGGGTGGGAGCTGAGCAGGGAGCGCACCGGAGTGCAGGAGATCTCTGGTGGTTCTCGCACAGGGCGCCGCCATGTCGCGCCGGTTCGCGCATGCGCAGTAAGCTCCCGGCGGGCCAACAGAGTCGCGCATGCGCAGGACTAGGTAGGGAGTTGAGACAGCTCTTAGAGAGTCGCGCGAGGGCAGGAAAGAGTCGCGCGAGAGTAGGGACAGTGAGAGAGATGTTGCGGCAGCCATTAGGGGTGAGTGCAGGCGCATGGAAGGCGCGTACGCGGCCCCAATGTAATTAGAAGTGCCCCGGGACTACAATTCCCATAGGGCCTAGTGAGGGAGGCACCAGGTGCCTCATAGGAGCCAAAAGAGCTGCAAGACTGCCAGGAGAAGATAAGGATACCTTTCGCGGGCTTGCAGCTATGTGGGCAGTCAGAGTCAGGAGCAGCCCAGGGAAGGAGGTAGGGTGCAGGAGTCAGGGACTCCCTGCACTAGGCCAGCGGCCCTAAGGTCCAAGTTAGCCCTGATTCTCCACCAGGTTAGTGAGTGTTGCCCGGGACAGTCTCAGAGTAGGGACCCCTGTCACTTGCTGTAGTTAGAGCTGGGGAACAGAAAGGGAAGAAAGGGACAAGTGGGCTGAATGTTAGTCTGCAGTGCGTTGCTGCAGGAATTAGGTGAGGTAAGCGACGTGAGACAACTGGGGGGTTCATAGCGGTAACTATTCCGGGGAGCCATAGCCCAGGGTCCGTGTTGCATGTGGTGTGAGGCAACTGGGGGGGGGTTCATAGCGGTACCCAATCCGGGGAGCCATAGCCCAGGTCCACGTTGCGCGTAGTATGGGGCAATTGGGGGGTTCATAGCGGTAACCACTCCGGGGAGCCATGGCCCAGGGCCCGTGTTACGAGTAGGGTGGGTGCAGGGACCTACCTTCATAGGATAGGTAACCCCGCAGGCCCTAGGAGTTTTCCTTGAGCCACCTAAGGATGCTGTGCTGTAGGGATGGCCTATAGTATAGTGTGTGTCACGTTGTTATAGGGTTAGGTAGGGACTCAGCGGACGCTGCGGTTCCAGGGAAAGAGTTCGGGCTCAAGTCGGGGCCACAGAGAATAACTCAAGGTTGGGATCAGATGGATTCATTGCACGTCTGACCCTTTGTGAAGTTGTTGCTGATCCGAGCACCGGAGTGCTCGGCAGGTACTATACAGTCATAAGTGCACTAACGGGCCCTTAGTGTAATTGTGACTGCGCAGTCACCCATTGCTTCTCTCTGCAAGAGTGCGGAACATTGGGTGGGACTCTTTGGACACTGGGTGGGATCACCTGGTGTTGGGAAAGCGTCCTGCGCGACGCAGTGGTAAGTGTCTCCTCTAGAGAGGGACGCCGGTTATGTTGGTATTGTCATGATATGTGTTATCTTATGTTCCTAAGTAAATAGTATTAGTTATTATACCTCACCGTGTATGTGATTATTGTGATTGTCCTGCGAGGAACCACTCCACCTCTGGTGCGAGCCATCGCAGGTGGAGGTGCTGAATTGAGTAAGTGGTTACTCCTAGTATATATTGCCCCAGGTTCCCTGTGGTGGAAGCTCAGCCCTCCTGTGAGCCAACAGGTAATGCACCACACCTATGGTAACATTGTATGTTCCCTTTCACCCCACACTATATCTGCGATTGTGGGGGGGGAAACCCGTTACATGTATTATGTGTTAGGGGGTGGGGGAGGGATGTGTGTTGTATATTGCAATGTTTATTGGGGGCAATTGCCCCCAATAAACATGCTATTGTGCCTTAACCCCTTCATTACCTTAGCGGATAGCCGCTAAGGTAATGAAGCTGCTTTAATGTATTTTTATTAATAGTGTGCGGGAGCAGGGGGTCTCCTGAGCTGAACCGCATTGATTTCTGGCTCAGGGACCCCCTGCTTCCTGAGTTATAGGCCCCGGTATGGGGCATCGGTGAAAGTGTCATCGCCATCTTTATAGCGTCCACGTCGCGTCTTGGACGCTATAAAGATGACGGCGACACTGGCATCAGATGCCCCATATTGGGGCCTGTAACTCGGGAAGCAGGGTTTCTCCGAGCCAGAAATCAATGCGGTTCAGCTCAGGGGACCCCCTAACAGTGTGTTTTTGCACCCGATTGGAAAATGTTTGCATGGCCGATGAAAAGTGAAGCAAAGCGCAGGAATCACTAACAAGTTCAGGGCATTTTGTTCCAGCCAACCAAAAATATGCCTGATTGCACAAGCATTCCCCCCCCCCCCATCCCACTATCGTGCTTAAACTTGTAAAACGCGATAGCTGATAGAAAAAAAGCCACCTGTAAGAACTGCATGGAGATGCTGGGGTTTTAAATTCTGCAGGAGGATTCCAGCACCCCATTACGAGGCCTGTATCTCATGAAGTACGAGGTCCCGAGCCTGAAACAAACGCAGTTCAGCTCAGGAGAACCCCTACACATAAACACTAGTATTAAAACACATTAACAATAAAAAATCATTCATTACTGTAGCGGCTAGCCGCTATAGTAATGAAGCTGCTTTAATATAATTTTTTTTTTAATATTGTGTGGGAGCAGGGGAACCGCATTGATTTCAGCCTCTGGGACTCCCGAGTTATAGGCCTAGATATGGGGTGCCGGTATCTCCTCCATTATTTACTTGTCACGCGACATGGACACTTTAAAAATGGCAGCAACACTGGCATCCGATGCCCATGTAACTTGGGAAGCAGGGGTCCCTGAGCCAGAAATCAAAGCGGTTCAGCTCAGGAGACACCCTGCACACTATTAAAAAAAATACATTAAAGCTGCTTCATTACCTTTGCGGGTGTCCGCTAAGGCAATGAAAGGGTTAAGGCACAATAGCATGTTTATTGGGGACAATTGTCCCCTTAAACATTGCAATACACAACACACCCACCCCCTGTTCCCCCAGCAACCCCTATACCCCCTAACATACATAAAATATCTTAATTTTCTTTTAATGCACAGGAATTATACTATAGGCCGGCGGTGGCCCTCGGGTGGTCCCCGCAGGTGTCCAGGGTTCCCGCTTGCCTGCAGTACCAATTCTGTGCCCCCCCCAAAAAACATAAATAAATACACCCTCCTCCGCCCCCTAACACATACTGTACAACAATGGTCAAAATTAGTATTATCCAGATATGGATATTAGTGTATTTGTCCATTTAAATTACAACATTAAGCAGCATAAATAAAATAAATAAATCTTGCCCCCGACCACCCGAGAGGCCCCAGGTCCCCATGGGCACCACCCAGGACACCCAGATACCCGTGGGGATGACCTGGGGACGCTTTGGGGCCCATGGATACCTGTGGGGACCACCTGGAGGCCACTGAGCCTAGTGGGGACCCCCGAGGGCCCCCAGACACCTGTGGTTGCCACACTGAGTGGACCTGCGAACACCCGTGGGGACCACTCAGGGACCCCTATCGGCCTGTGGTATTAAGCCTATGTGTAAAAATATAAATAATCATTTTATGTGGGGTCACGGGGTGGGTTGTGTATTGTTGTTTATTAAATATTGTAATGTTTTTTTGGAGACCCAAGAGGTGGGTAGTAGGGCTGTTGTGTATTTTTTTATTGTTGGTTGCTAGGGTGGGTGAAGGGGGTATTATCCCCAAAGATGGGTGTTTAGGCCTATCGAGTGGGTAGTGGTGGAGGGTGGTTTAACCCGGGTGGTTTATCCCCTTAATTAGTATAGCGGTTAGTAACCGCTAAGGTGATTAAGGGATTAGGGGACGTTAGATTGTCTTTTTTTATTGTCCTGTATTGCTTGTAGCAATGGAGGACATGGACGGGGATGAGGATGAGGACAGCTTTCATCGTGGCAACCTGGCAGGGGTGAGTGTAAGATTTATTTAGAACATAGAAGTCGATAGGAACTGGTCCTTCAAAGGTTAATTGTATCCTTGTTGTCAATTAAAGCATCCAATTCAACAACTTCAGTGAGTGTTAAGTAGTTAATCAGCATCCTATAGCAAGGGTTAAGGAACTAGTACCTAGAGCTAGCTAGCACATACTGTATTTATAGTAAACACTGTGTCCCATTCAAAGCTGACATAAAGCATAAGTATTGAAATAAATCACTCAGTAAGGTCCATGGTTTTCTCCATGAGGTCCAGGATGCAGGTTTCCAACAGCGTGCAGATTCTGCCCATGAAATGGACAAGCAAAAATAGGAATGGTGGCAGAGCACTGCCAATAAAATTGGAGGTGGCCAATATAGAAAATATGAAATTATTTATTAATTAAACGGATCATAACAGACCCTAGATAGCAACACAACACACCTATGGGTTTCGAGCAACATGCCCTTTCTCAAGGTTTAGGTGTGTTGTGCGCTGTGTTGATGTCTAGGGGTCTGTTATGAACAATTTAATTAATAAATTATTTCATATTTTTCTATATTGACCTCCTCCAATTTTGTTTGCAGTACACTGCCCCCATTCCCATTTTTGCAAGATTTATTTACTTTATTTATGCTGCTTAATGTTGTATTTTAAATGGGCAAATGCACTATTATCCATATCTGGATAATAGTAATTTTGCCTATTACTGTACTGTATTTTAGGGGGCGGGTGGTATGGGGGTGTATTTATTTAGAAGTATTGTTTATTTTTTTGTGGCACACGATTGGAACCGCAGGCCAGCGGGGACCCCCGGACTCCCGCTGGTATCACCTGGGGACACCCGCCGGCCTGTTGTATTAATGGTGTGCAGTTAAAAATGTAAACAAAGATTTATTGCGTGTCTTCACTTATTTTGCGCCAGCTTTTAGCTTGCACGTTATTCTGGCGTGCTTTTAAAACACAATTGACTTTTCACTGCGGTAAAAAAATGGCACGTTTGCTGTTTTTTGCCTGATCGCACATGTTTTTTTTCACAGGGCTGAAAAAATGCCCTTTAAGGCCGATAAAGCACTGTTATCACTGCTTAGTGAATCGCGCAGCAGGCTGTATCAGCCTTAAAGCCACTTTGCATTCTTAAAAGTAGTTATCACTGCTTGGTGCATAGCCCCCAAAGAGTCTTAAATAATATTTATTGAAACATGCAGGAAACAATTTTGGTACATCTTGGTAGTATTACTTTATATGTGTAGCCCTGTTTCCTATTGAATACAGTACGCTACCAATGCTGTGTAACCTGTTGGCTCGCAGGGACTGAGCCTCCGCCACGGAGAGCCTGGGGCAGCTGTATGAATACGGATAACCTCTTACTTGGTGCAGCACCTCCACCTGCGATGGCTCCCAGCAGAGTGGAAGTTGTTCCTCGCAGGACAATAATATAACACACACAGCATATAAAAGTAACCAATGACTTTACTAACGCAACCATAACTTTGCATATCATAAACAGGTGTCCTTCCCTAGAGGAGACACTATACTACTGCATCTCGCAGGACGCGACCCCTTCACCGTGTACCCACACCGTGTCCAGTTCCCACACTCAATATTGCCCCACCCCCAAAGTGAGGTATATGTGTGTGACTGCGCAGCCACTATGTTTGGATATGAATATATGTATATAGTTGGTGCACTTGATGATGTTACCTGGAGCGCTCGGGCCTGCGAAAGAACTTCACAAAGGATCAGACGACGAATGACTTCCAGGAATACCTTCCGGGGCGATCCCACCCGGTTGGCTGCTACTGTGCGGCCGAGGTCTGAGCCCAGACCTCTGGTATGATGTGCAACAGTCTCTGAATGTACAACTCTCCTGCTGATGCTAAGGGGCTGTGTCCTATCTGATGGCCAGTCCCTACTTCCGCTTCACTCTATGGGGACTCAGGGCCTAACTGGGCAGGGGTATGTGGCCTAGTGTAGGGGCTGTTGGCCTCCCTAAACGTAGTGCTCCTCTTCCTTCCTCCTCCCGCTCGGTTCTGCCCAGCGTGCTCCCCTGCGTCACCTGGTCTCGCTATGGCTGCTGGGACTCGTAGTCCCGTACACTCCACCCTATAGGAGCAGCTCCTCTTTCTCGGGCTTTTGCAACCTCTTACTGTGCACGCGCGACCTCTGCTTCCTCACCACCTCCACGGCTCACCACGCATGCGCGAACACCAACATGGCGGCGCCCTATACTCGGGTCACTGCAGAGCCTCCGATGTACCGAAGCACCCCCTGCACAATGCAACCTTCCTATGCTTCCCCGCATACGGAGATAAGGGTAAGCCTGGGGAACCTGGCTACATCCTCCCGCCTGTGGACTCCAACGTCCCCGCTAGGAATACTAGAACAACAACTACACAACGTTTATATAATAAATAAATGCATGAATACGTACAACGATACATCTCGCACCTTATATAAGGTTATACATTTCACTGAACATAATGATAACTGACTTTACTCGATTACGAGCTCACTGCTGAGCCTCATAATGGGGTGCCCCGAACTGATCAAAGGTCATCCTCATTGGAGGCTGCCCAACTCTCTGGCTCTGTCGTAATTGTTCTTTGGTCACTCCCTCGGGAGAATGACTATTATAGTCCTGAGACTCAGCCTCTTCCCTGGTGGGGGTTACAGTCTCTACATGATCATTGGAAGGCACAAAACATGGACTCTGTGGGTCCAAAGTAGAAATCTCGAGAGCCACCGTATTTGGCATTTGTTCACCAAGCTCTTTTCCCGTATCTCCTCCGGGAGATGCTCATCACGTCTGAGGTCCCCTTTGAGAGGGTCCCTCCTGGGTGTCTTCATAAGCCGTATTATTGTTAGTCTCTTGACCACCCTCACCCGAGTTCGTTTCTCCATCCAACGGAGTGGCTGGTATTTCGGGCTCATCCTCTCCCACTTGCGGAATAGGAAGCAGGTGGTTTCTGTGCCATACCTTTACCCGGCCCTCCGAGTCCTTGATTCGTTAGACCGGGAGGCCAGGCATCTGTGATTCTACTTCATAGACTCCTACTATCCACCGGTCAGCCAGCTTGTGTTTTCCCGGTACTCCCAAGTTATGGAGAAGTACCGCATCTCCAGGCTGAATGTCCAGATGTTTAACCGCTGCCCCGGTATTAGCCTATGCAGACCCCGAGCAACCCTATATCCTACATGTGGACGCTAGTCTCAGTGGACATGGGGCAGTTCTGCATCAGAAACACCCAGAGGGATTACGACCAGTAGCCTACATCAGTCGCAGTCTGACGCCCAGTGAGCAAAACTATCCCGTTTGTTCACCGAGCTCTTTTCCCGTAGCTCCTGCGGGAGATGCACATTGCATCTGAGGTCCCCTTAGAGAGGGTCCCTCCTGGTGGTCTTCATAGGCCGTTTTATTGTCAGTCTCTTGACCACCCTCACCCGAGTTCTTTTTCCTCACCACCACGATGGGGACGCTTAGGGGCTCCTTGGCTCCGTGACGATCCCGGCCTCCTCCATCTCGTGAATCACGGCCCGTACATCATCAACGTCCCTAGGGGTGATACTCCGTGAGCGCTCACGAAAGGGGGTCGTGTCATTCATCCGAATGGTGTGCTGTGCACTGGGACTGCACCCCACATCCATTTCCCCAGTAGAGAAGACGTCACACCTGTCTTCTAACTGGACCCGTAATCTCTCTCTCCACTCCTCGAGCAGCCCGGACGACCCGAAGGCAGCCCGGACGACCCTAGAGCCCTTCTGGGGAGCATCCAGCTCGGGCAGTCTTGACCTGAACGGGCTCATCAACTAGATTGACCGGGTAGATCCGACCCAATTTTTGTCCCGCATCTATAGCCATGGTGAAGGGGATAGGTTCTGCACCAACACATAGATGCGACGAGGAATGGCAGCGGGCCAATCCCAAAACTCAGGTACTATTCGGTATCTTCTTCGAGCGTCTTCTTCCGAGTGCTCTCCAATGAGAAGAGATGTTCGGTGTCTTCACGCTCGGCATATGAGCACCAGGCCGGCATTCTCTGTTCTGCTACTGGCGGAATTTCCGTTAAGCAGGCTCTGTCGCAGAACAACTGTCCGTAGCTCTCGGGGGCCGAGGCTGGGGGGTCCTTGCCCACCTGAACAAGCTACAGTTGGAGACTGGACATGGGCAATTCATTCGTCTCTTGCAAGTAGGCCCAGATAACAGCCTGTACAATGTCTGCATTGGTCCCCAGAATGATCGGGTACTTAGGCAGGTCCTTGGGTTCTGGGCACACGAGGGCATCTACGTTCAGGGGGTGTGATTTCCCGGTGTTGAGCTGCTGAATCTCCAGAGACACCGTCACGATGCCATTAATAGGGTAGTCTTCATTGTTCAGGCCCCTCACTTTTATATGTTTGGCCGACTTCAGGGGTTTGTTCTTGAGATGTTGATCATAGAACCCTCGATAGATAATGGTCACTTGTGACCCTGTGTCCAGCAAGGCTGAGGAGTAGATGCCATCCACTAATACGCGTATGAGGGCCACTGGTCCCACTCAATTGTTCCAGTCTCGAGGACAGTCACTATCTCTGCGGGGAATCAGAGGGTGGTCATTGGGATTTCGGGGTTTGGGGGAAGCCGGCACCTCCACGGCCTCTCCGTCGGCGGCATATACTCCACAGACCATGGCATGGGACGTGAACTTCTTGGGGGAGGGACTCCGGTCACGAGATTCTCCCATCCGGCAGTCATAAGATATGCCCCTTCTTCCCACACTTGTAGCATGACAGATCATGGGGCAGCGTACGACGGTTGTAGGGAGGAGAGGTCCTCCCCGAGTACTTCAGCCACTCGGCCACATGTTTGTCCGGAGGATCCTCCTTCTTCTCGCTAGTTCCCTTACTCTTGGGGTTGGAGACCACTTTAGCTTTCAGCGAGGAGTGAAGCATTAGATGAGCCTCGTGCTCCTTGACTTGCTGTAACAACTTCGTGAAGGTAGGGGGGCTCCCCCGGGTGAGGTTATCACAAATCATGTTGGCAATGGGGTGGTTAGGGCTGGACCCCCGCAGGTATTGTTTACAGAGATACTCATCCATTTGTGAGGCGGTAACGTACTTACAGTGAAGTAAGGGTCCCAATGCTATCTTTACTCGATGGATGTAGGCCGACAAGTCTTCCCCTTCCTTCTGGTTAATGGCATAGTATTTGGCCCACAGGGCCCCATCATCTTCTGAAACACCATAGGCTTCCATCAAGAATTCGACGATAATCCAAGAGGTCAATTCAGGATGTTGCTTTCTATGGATGCTGACCAGAGTGGACGCTGGGGGCCTCAAGCATTCCATGATGCGTTGGCATTTTACCGCGTCCGTACAGGACTATTCCTCCATTGCACCGCTGGTGTGTTCTTTCCATGGGTCTATTCCATCCTCCCCCGTCGGGACGGGCAGGGTCCCTGAGAAGGCTTTCAATTTCCAGTAATTTTGGGAGTGGGTAGCCAGAATGAGTGCTTCTACTAAGGGTGGTAGACTGGGTGGGGCGGTCAGCTGGCCTACTTTGTCGTTAAGTTTCTGAAGCATATCCCTATACAGCCCAGCTTCTTCGGACTCACTGGACCCCGGATAACTGAATCCGGACCGGCAACTGCCAGCGTCACTGGCCGGGTAATTGGCAGAGGCAGAAGAATGACAATCTTCGCCGAGCACAAGAGTGGGTATGTCCCGGAGTGGGTAGACAAAAGTGCTCCCGCCAGGTGGGGAATTGGGGAGCTGTAGGTATTGGGGAACAGAGGGCTCCAGTACCACTAAATCTCTACGACAATCAACTAGCAGGGTGTTCCACTTGGCATCTTGGTCTATGAGGACATCCACCAGGCGGGCTTTGGAGAAACCTGCCAGTTGTCTTAGGGCCGTTTATAATGTCTCTAAAGGCAAGGCCATAGGAACTTGATTCACGGCCACCACGCAGCGGGCGTTTGCATCTGCCGCGCCCATTCGTGCATCCTCTGACGCGAGGGGAGAGTCATTCTGGACAGGTGGCTGGGTGAATTTAGAA
Source organism: Ascaphus truei (assembly GCF_040206685.1). NCBI lineage: Eukaryota > Metazoa > Chordata > Amphibia > Anura > Ascaphidae > Ascaphus > Ascaphus truei. Next base: position 236,263,974 of record NC_134483.1, read on the forward strand.
TTGGGGCACCCCAGGTCTGATCTCAGCAGCGCCTCCAAATGTAGCCCTGTTTCCTATTGAATACAGTACGCTACCAATGCTGTGTAACCTGTTGGCTCGCAGGGACTTAGCCTCCGCCAAGGAGAGCCTGGGGCAGCTTTATGAATACGGATAACCTCTTAATTGGTGCAGCGCCTCCACCTGCGATGGCTCCCAGCAGAGTGGAAGTTGTCCCTCACAGGACAATAATATAACACTGCATAGAGAGAGAAAAGAAACCTAGTATATAAGCACTCTATTTCACATCTAAATGTATAGTGAATGTTTTAAAATACTTTATTTGTACTAATAAATAAAAAAATGGGGTTTAAAATAGGATATATGTCAAACAGTACGTGACTGTCATTAGTAACGTAACTCTGGTAAGTTAGGTTGATAGAACATATGGGGAACCCTTATGGATATTCGGGATCCTTTGCTATTATACAGCTGCCTATTAATATAGGACTAGGGCCGTCATCGGGCCACTGCTCAGAAAACCGTTCTGTCCCTTTTTGAGTGGATCAAAAATATGTAATCATTAGCTATAAAATGCTGTATTCATCCGCTATATGCGTGATTGGTGCAAAGACAGCTGGCAGAGGGAACTGCCAGCTGTCTTTGCACCAATCACGCATATAGCGGATGAATACAGCATTTTATAGCTAATGATTACATATTTTTGATCCACTCAAAAAGGGACAGAACGGTTTTCTGAGCAGTGGCCCGATGACGGCCCTAGTCCTATACAGGCATACCCCGCTTTAAGTACACTCACTTTAAGTACACTCGCGAGTAAGTACATATCGCCCAATAGGAAAACGGCAGCTCACGCATGCGCCTGTCATAACGTCCTGAACAGCAATACCAGCTCCCTACCTGTACCGAAGCTGTGCGCAAGTGGGGAGACTATAGAGCCTGTTACACAGGAGTTATTTACATCAGTTATGCACGTATATGACAATTTCAGTACAGTACATGCATCGATAAGTGGGAAAAGGTAGTGCTTCACTTTAAGTACATTTTCGCTTTACATACATGCTCCGGTCCCATTGCGTACGTTAATGCGGGGTATGCCTGTATTAATAGGCAGCTGTATAATAGCAAAGGATCCCGAATATCCATAAGGGTTCCCCATATGTTCTATCAACCTAACTTACCAGAGTTACGTTACTAATGACAGTCACGTACTGTTTGACATATATCCTATTTTAAACCCCATTTTTTTATTTATTGGTACAAATAAAGTATTTTAAAACATTCACTATACATTTAGATGTGAAATAGAGTGCTTTTATACTAGGTTTCTTTTCTCTCTCTATGCACTTTTGTTCCTACCTAGTTAGCACCTCACATTGGTTCAAATCATTAAGCTGTACGGGTGTTTTCTGTGTATATACAATAATATAACACGCATAGCATATAAAAGTAACCAATGACTTTACTAACGCAACCATAACCTTGCATATCATAAACAGGTGTCCCTCCCTAGAGGAGACACTATACTACTGCGTCTCGCAGGACGCGACCCCTTCACTGTGTACCCACACCGTGTCCAGTTCCCACACTCAATATTGCCCCACCCCCAAAGTGAGGTATATGTGTGTGACTGCGCAGCCACTATGTACGGATATGAATATATGTATATAGTTGGTGCACTTGATGATGTTACCTGTCGAGCACTCCAGCGCTCGGGCCTGCCAAAGAACTTGACAAAGGATCAGACGATGAATGACTTCCAGGAATACCTTCCTGGGCGATCCCACCCTGTTGGCTGCTACTGTGCGGCCGAGGTCTGAGCCCAGACCTCTGGTATGATGTGCAGCAGTCTCTGAATGTACAACTCTCCTGCTGATGCTAAGGGGCTGTGTCCTATCTGATGGCCAGTCCCTACTTCCGCTTCACTCTTTGGGGACTCAGGGCCTAACTGGGTCGGGATATGTGGCCTAGTGTAGGCTCCTCTTCCTTCCTCCTCCCGCTCGGTTCTGCCCAGCGTGCTCCCCTGCGTCACCTGGTCTCGCTATGGCTGCTGGGACTCGTAGTCCCGTACACTCCACCCTATAGGAGCAGCTCCTCTTTCGCGGGCTCTTGCAACCTCTTACTGCGCACGCGCGACCTCTGCTTCCTCACCACCTCCACGGCTCACCGCGCATGCGCGAACACCTACATGGCGGCGCCCTATACTCGGGTCACTGCGGAGTCTCCGATGTACCGAAGCACCCCCTGTGCAATGCAACCTTCCTATGCTTCCCCGCATACGGAGATAAGGGTAAGCCTGGGGAACCTGGCTACATATGGCAATTGCTACAAATTCTTTGGCAAGTTTTTTTTTTTTTTAAAAGCAAATATAAAAGGAACATGATCATTCCACTTTCATATAAATACTGGTAGTAGAGTTCCCACTTCCTAGCAGCGCAATTAACTTAATACATTAATGTGGGGTAGAATATAATGGAGGCTTTTCTTCTGATTCTGCATATTGGGCAATTAAATCCTACACCATGGAGTCTGTTCAGGCACAAAACAATCCCTTTCACCAAATACATGTTCAGCCATAAAACCTAACAAGAAGATGGTTTAAACGTATGTGCTGGCAAGCGTGCTGCTGGTCTTTATTTGGGGGTGGTCATAGGACTGTTGGAGAGTGTGTGCAGTCACACGTGGAGAGAAGAAAGATATCCTTCCAAGACTGCAACAGTACCAATTTAACTACGTCATGATGTTCATCCAATTACTCAGCACACCGACATTCAAAGAAATACTTATCTTGTCTCTTCACATACTTGCTATTTACTGCTAGCACAACTAAAATGTGTCATATAATAAAGTAGTTAAACGTGTGAATATGTGCCTTAAATGACATCTGCATATTTTAGAGAGAATGCTGAGCCGCTTCCCAAAAATACAGTACGGTGTGCAATGCCTAAAATAGAGCGTAATAATGCCGTTAAAATAAATTATTATACTGGCCCGAAATTGTAGCAGCTCAACCCGATGGAGAATCTCCCACGATCCTTAGGTAATTGTTGCAACAGGGTAGAGGAGCGCAATACATAGAAAAGAGATATACATATAATAATCAATAAAAGTCATACAATGAAAACAAATGTGATCATAGCATGCAGCTGTGTGCAAGGAGACAATTGAATAGGTAAGACTATGATAAACTAATGACTTACACGACCGAGTGTACACAAGGTATCTTTATTCCTCTCCAATATGATATTTCAGAGGAGTGTAGGTTCCAAGTGCCCTGCTTCTTAATGCTAATGGTGTGATAGTGGCGATGATGTAGATGGCGATGGAAAATACATTAATATATATATTGACTCACACGGCCATGTGTGTGTCTCAACTCTAAATGGTTTCTTTTATATGCACTGTAGTGTGGGTCCTCAGGATATCCCCCCGCATTGTCTTTCACTCGCAGTGTGGGCCGGTAGAAATATCCCTTGTGTACCACAAACATCCAGGATAGTGTGGGTTAAAAATACAGGATTTATTATATGTGCAGAGTTAATACAAGTAATAAACCACCCACACTGTAGAGTATAGTGGTCGGTGTGGCTGTTCAGGTCTCCTTGCTGCGATATACCCCGCTGTCCGCCGCGTTCAGAGTTCAAGGATGGAGTTGCTCGCAAACCGGTGACTACGGAAGCCTTCAGTATCCAAAAATGTCCACGCTCGTCGGGCTATGCATTTTGCACTAATACGTGCTTCATCAGGTCCATGAGCGTGAAGGTTGGTGTGCGCGTTAAAATAGTTGCCCGTTGCAGCTGATTGGTGGAGTATAATTGCTGTGATTATTTTCTTTGTGCGGCAGATTCGTTGTGGCCAATAATATTGAAAATAAAGCCTTCTGTGAGGATTCGCCTACCTGGCGGTCGCAGACCATTTCCTCACCCCAACAAGCCTACCATGACGGACACTCAGGATGTGCTGTTTCTTTGTCCCAGTACGCGCGCATGAACCTTGCGCAGCCTGATCTCCCGTCCGCGGATTCGGACCCCGCCTCTCTCTCTGACGCACGACGGGTGTGTTTGGCCAGCCTCCTTGCTGAAGCACGGTGCAAGTCCCGCCTCTGCTCTGGTGATTGACAGGACCGGCGGGGGAGTGACGCGCTCTCTCAGCTCCGCTCCCTGTCCTCTGTGACACACGTGGGTTGATGCGTGATTGATCCCGCCCCCCTTGTCCTAAGGTCACTCAGAATCGGCGTAGGAGTGACACACGCTCCAGGCTCAGCCCCCAGACCACCGTGACACGTGCAGGACGGCGCGCGAGCAGTTCCACCCCCATCCCCGATTAGGCTGCATCATAGGGCACACCTGTGTACACCAGTAATCGGTGCTTACTTCCTGGTTCCACCCCTGCTAGCCTTTATATACCTTCCTGCTGCCTTCAGTCTTTGCTGAGCAAAGTCAAGTGTGACACCGTGCCTTGCTGCATTCTTGTTCCTGAGACCTTGATGGTCAGTTTTTGTCTAGGTTTAATTACATAATTTCCTACCTTCCTGGATCCAAGAATATCAAAGCTGACGCTCTATCTCGACAATATTAACTGGATGACAAAACTGAGGATCAGCAAAAAAACATTTTACCGCCCAAATGTTTTCTCTCGGCCATATCATTTGTAGTGCTCAAGGACATTGTCAGTCAACAAAGCCACATCCCTCCTGGCATCTCGCCTCCACAGGACCATCTCTTCACTTCACCCCTACATCATAAGAAGGTTCTTGAATGGAGTAATTCATCCAAATCTGCAGGCCATCCCGGCACCAAAATGACGTTGGACGTCATCTCTCGCACCTTTTGGGGGCCAGGAATGAAAAAGGACATAAAAAATGTTGTAGCTGCGTGCCCTACGTGTGCCAGGACTAAAACACCCAGGATACCTTCTGCAGGTCTCCTTCAACCTCTACCTGTTCTGGATCGGCCATGGACACACTTGTCTATGGATTTCATGGTGGACTTGTCTATTTCCAAGGGTATGGACCTGATTCTTGTAGTAGTTGACCGTTTTTCGAAGCAGGCCCATTTCATACCCCTCAACGGCCTGCCCAACTCTCCAAGATTACAAAAAAGAATGGGGGAGCACAGTTATAGGAAACGGGCAGTTAATATGTCCTACTGGACTGGTGATCAATATGGTAATTGACACATCTATTGAAGTGACAGTTCATGGAGCAGACTCCAAACGCAAAGAGCATACATACATTGATGTGTGTATGTGGGTGGAAAGGTAAGAGAATAAATAACTTACACGGCCTTGTGTAAGTTCTTTCACATCAAGGTTTCTTTGGGTTTCTTGTCTTCTTAAGGGGATGTATTCTTCTGCGGTCAAGACTTTTCTCCTTGGTGTGTTTTCAGCTTTCTTCGTTTGTTGGATATGTCCCTCCATGGGGGTTTCCTCTCATGAAAATGAAAAAGGAGGTTAGATTAAGGCAAATATACAAAGGCTGTGATATGGGGAAGGGTAAAATAGCAATAGACCATTGAAATGCAATCGTATGATCAAGCACTCACACGGGCCAATGTGAGTCTTCTCCTATCTTGGTATCTTATTGTTGCCCGTTAGTACAGGGCTTCAGATATTGTTGTCTGTGGATAACTTTCAAATGGTTGCAGGTAGTGATATAGGTGGTGAAAAGGGAATAAAAAGCGATATAACATAATACTCACACGGGCCAGTGTGAGTGCACACTCCTAGTGGTTTCTTTACACTTCTGTTCTTTGTCGTTGTATACCCCTAAAACTAATGAAGGGGTGAAGGCAGACTAAATGACACTAAGGTCTATGGGATAAAAACTTTATTTTAATAAAAAAACATTCTATAAGAATAAAACAGATAAAAACAAAGAAACCAAAGGCTTCTGTAGGGAAATAAAAGCAAGGGGAGTGATAAGGTGGTTAGTGGTAGGGGGTCTCTCCTTCCGCGTCCGGATGGAGAGCTACGACTGCACCTCTGCCTCCTCTGAATATGCTGTGATAATGTCCCGAATGAAGAGCAGAGCAACGCGTTTCGTCCAAAACAGGACTTCCTCAGGCTCGATAGATGTGGACCGGCTGTGTCTTTTCCTTCTTATGCAGTTGTTAGCCAATCCATATCGCGTTGTGATTAGTTGATTCCTTCCATCTGAGACGGGACGTCGCCATCTTGCAAGGTGCGCGCGCATCCTGTAATGATTTGTTGGCGCTTTGCAGAGTTTCACTTCGAAATAAAGTTTTTAAAATTTGAAGGGAAATTGTGTTGATGGTTGCATGC